>NC_082717.1:6723456-7051109 GCF_030144855.1 Hypanus sabinus | reverse complement strand
GCGGGGTCTTCCTTTTATAACCTGTAAAAAAACCTGTCACATGATCTCTACTGGTGGGAAAATGATGTCACTCCACCATCACAAGACCATTACCTCAAGTCCAGTATAGCTTCAACCCCAGTCACGTGACAAGGGTACCACTGTCATGTGTCACGAGTACGTAACACCATATCCCTTGACCCCGCTATCTATAAGAGCTCTATCCAACTCTCTCTTGAAAGCATCCAGAGAATTGGCCTCCACTGCCTTCTGAGGCAGAGCGTTCCATAGATCCACAACTCTCTGGGTGAAAAAGTTTTTCTTCAGCTCTGTTCTAAATGGCCTACCCCTTATTCTTAAACTGTGGCCTCTAGTTCTGGACTCACCCATCAGTGGGAACATGCTTTCTGCCTCCAGTGTGTCCAATCCCTTAATAATCTTATATGTTTCAATCAGGTCCCCTCTTATCCTTCTAAATTCCAGTGTATACAAGCCCAGTCACTCCAATCTTTCAACATATGACAGTCCCACCATTCCAGGAATTAACCTTGTGAACCTACGCTGCACTCTCTCAATAGCAAGAATGTCCTTCCTCAAATTTGGAGACCAAAACTGCACACAATACTCCAGGTGGGGTCTCACCAGGGCCCTGTACAGCTGCAGAAGGACCTCTTTACTCCTATACTCCATTCCTCTTGTTATAAAAGCCAGCATGCCATTAGCTTTCTTCACTGCCTGCTGTACCTGCATGCTTGCTTTCATTGACTGATGTATAAGAACACCTAGATCTCGTTGTACTTCCCCTTTTCCTAACTTGACTCCATTTAGATAGTAATCTGTCTTCCTGTTCTTGCCACCAAAGTGGTTAACCTCACATTTATCCACATTAAACTGCATCTGCCATACATTTGCCCACTCACCCAAGCTGTCCAAGTCAGCCTGCATTCTCATAACATCCTCCTGACATTTCACACTGCCACCCACCTTTGTGTCATCAGCAAATTTGCTAATGTTACTTTTAATCCCTTCATCTAAATTATTAATGTATATTGTAAACAGCTGTGGTCCCAGCGCCGAACCTTGTGGTACCCCACTGGTCACAGCCTGCCATTCCAAAAGGGACCCATTAATCACTACTGTTTGTTTCCTGTCAGCCAGCCAATTTTCAATCCATGTCAGCACTCTGCCCCCAATACCATTTGCCCTAATTTTGCCCACTAATCTCCTATGTGGGACTTTATCAAAAGCTTTCTCGAAGTCCAGGTACACTACATCCACTGGCTTTCCCTTGTCCATTTTCATAGTTACATCCTCAAAAAACTCCAGAAGATTAGTCAAGCATGATTTTCCCTTCATAAATCCATGCTGACTCGGACTGATCCTTCTACTGTTATCCAAATGTGTTGTAATTTTCTCTTTTATAATTGACTCCAGCATCTTTCCCACCACTGACATCAGGCTAACCGGTCTATAATTCCCTGTTTTCTCTCTCCCTCCTTTCTTGAAAAGTGGGACAACATTAGCCACCCTCCAATCAGCAGGAACTTTTCCTGAATCTATAGAACATTGGAAAATGATTACCAATGCGTCCACGATTTCTACAGCCACCTCTTTAAGTACCCTGAGATGCAGCCCATCAGTTCCCAGGGACCTATCAGCCTTCAGAATCAACAGTCTATCCAACACCATTTCTTGCCTAATATAAACTTCCTTCAGTTCATCCTTTACCCTAGTTCCTTTGGCCACTATTACATCTGGGAGATTGTTTGTGTCTTCCCTAGTGAAGACAGATCCATAGTACCTGTTCAACTCATCTGCCATTTCCTTGTTCCCCAGAATAAATTCACCCGTCTCTGTCTTCAATGGCCCAATTTTGGTCTTAACTATTTTTTTGCTATTCACATACCTAAAGAAGCTTTTACTATCCTCCTTTATATTCTTGGCTAGTTTACCTTCGTACCTCATTTTTTCTTGGCGCATTGCCTTTTTTGTTATCTTCTGTTACTCTTTAAAAGTTTCCCAGTCCTCCAGTTTCCCACTCATCTTTGCTATGTTATAGTTCTTCTCTTTTATTTTTAAACTGCCCTTTACTTTCCTCGTCAGCCACGGCCATCCCTTACGCCCCCTAGGATCTTTCTTCCTCTTTAGAATGAACCGATCCTGCACCTTCTGCATTATTTCCAGAAATACCTGCCATTTTTGTTCCACTGTCTTCCCTGCTAGGGTATTGTTCCATTGAACTTTGGCCAGCTCCTCCCTCATAGCTCCATAGTTCCCTTTGTTCAACTGTAATACTGATGATACAACCATTGTTGGTAGAATCTCAGGTGGTGACGAGAGGGTGTACTGAAGTGAGATATGCTAATTAATGGAATGGTGTTGCAGCAACAACCTGGCACTCAATATCAGTAAGACAAAAGAGCTGATTATGGAGTTCAGGAAGGGTAAGACAAAGGAACACATACAATCCTCATAAAGGGATCAGAAGTGGAGAGAGTGAGCAGCTTCAAGTTCCTGGGTGTCAATATCTCTGAGGATCTAACCTGGTCCCAACATATCGATGTAGTTATAAAGAAGGTAAGACAGCAGTTATACCTTATTAGGAGTTTGAAGAGATTTGGCATTCAACAAATACTCTCAAAAACATCTATAGTTGTACAATGGAGAGCATTCTGACAGGCTGCATCACTGTCTGGTATGGAGGGGCTACTGCACAGGACTGAAAGAAACTGCAGAAGGTTGTAAATCTAGTAGGCTCCATCTTGGGCACTAGCCTACAAAGTACCCAGGATATCTTTCGGGAGCGACGTCTCAGAAAGGCAGTGTCCATTATTAAGGACCTCCAGCACCCAGAGCATGCCTTTTTCTCACTGTTACCATCATATCACCACTATATCTCTTGAAAACCAAGGTTCCCTAAACTTGTTATCTTTACCTTTTATTCTGACAGGCACATACAAGCTTTGTACTCTCAAAATTTTACTTTTGAAGGCCTCCTACTTACCAAGTACACCTTTACCAGAAAACAACCTGTCCCAGTCCACAGCGCCTGATCTTTTTTGACACCATCAAATTGCCCATTCTCCAATTTGGAATCTCAACCTCCCAGACCTATCTTTTTGCATATTTACTTTGAAGCTAATGGCTTTGTAATCACTGGATGCAAAGTGTTCCCCTACACAAACTTCTGTCACCTGTCCTATCTCTTTCCTTAATAGCAGATCAAGTATTACATTGTCTCTCACGGGGCACATCTTCCCTGAACACATTTGACAACCTCTATCCCATCTAGTCCTTTTACACTATGGCTGTCCCAATCAATATGAGGAAAATTAAAATCACCCACTACAACCATGCTGACTACAGTCTATTTTGTTATGTGTCTCCAAATACCCCAAAACCTCATCCTTAACAATCAAATGCAACATCTTCCCAACCACTCAGGTTAGTCTAACTGGCCTATAGTTTCCTTTCTTCTGCCTCCTTCCCTTCTTGAAGAGTGGAGTGACATTTGTAATTTTCCAGTCTTCCAGACCCATTCCAGAATCTAGTGATTCTTGAAAGATCATTACTAATGACTCCACAATCTCTTCAGCCACCTCTTTTATAACCCTGGGGTGTATACCATCTGGTCCAGATGACATCTGCCTTCAGACATTTCAGTTTCCCAATAACCTTCTCCCTAGTAATGGTAACTTCAAAAACTTCATGCTTCCTGACTCCTACAAATTCCACCATACCTCTGGTGTCTTCCACAGTGAACACTGATGCAGAATATTTTCTGCTGAAGAGTGTCTGAAACATCGACTGTACTCTTTTCTATAGATGCTGCCTGACCTGCTTAGTTCCTCAAGCATTTTGTGTGTGTTGCTTGGATTTCCAACATCTGTAGATTTTCTCTTCTTTACAAAATACTTATTCAGTTCGTCTGCCATTTCCTTGTCCCCATTACTACCTCACCGGCACCTTTTCTCAGCAGTCCAATAAACACAGTCGCCTCCCTTCTACACTTTATGTATCTGAAGAAACTTTTGGTGCCCTCTTTAATATTATTGGCAAGCTTACTTTCCTATTCCATCCTTACCTCCTTAATGACTTTTTAGAGGCCTTCTGCTGGTACTTGAAAGCTTCCCAATCCTCTATCTTCCCAATTATTTTTGCTCTATTATACACCCTCTCTTAGGTTTTTCTGTCGGTTTTGACTTCTCTTTTTAGCTATGGTTGTGTCATCTTGCCTTTAGAATGCTTCTTCTTCTTTGGTATGTGTACATCCTGTGCCTTCCAAATTATTTCCAGAAATTCCAGCTGTTGCATTTCTGCTGTCATCCCTGCCAGTGTTCTTTTACAATCAGTTCTGTCCAACTCCTCTCTCATGTCTTTGTAATTCCCTTTACTCCACTCTAATACTGATACATCTGACTTCAGCTTCTTCACAAATTTCATGGTCAATTTGATCATATTATGATCATCTCCCTTTGTATTTTTTTACCTTCAGCTTTCTAATCAGTTCCAGTTCATTACAACACCCAATTCAGAATAGCTGATCCCCCAGTGGGCTCGACCACAAGCTGCTCTAAAAAGCCATCCCTTAGGCATTCTAGAAAATCCCCCTCCTGGAATCCAGAACCAACCTGATTTTCCCAATCTACCTGCTATTGAAATCCCCCTTGACTTTTGTAACAATGACCTTTTGGCATGCATTTTCTATCTCCCATTGTAATTTGTAGACAACATCGTTAAGGCCTTTTGTGGGTCTGTATATAACTCCCATCAGGATCTTTTTCCCTTGTAGTTTCTTAGCTCTATCCACAATGATTCAACACCTACTGACCTTATGCCACCTCTTTCTAATGATATGATTGCATTTTTACCATCAAAGCAATGCCATCCCCTCTGGCTTCCTGCCTGTCCTTTCCATACTCTGTGTTTCCTTGAACATTAAGTTCCCAGCTATAACCTTCTTTCAGCCATGATTCAGTGATGCCTACAACATCATACATGCCAATCTGTAACTGTACTACAAGTTCATCTACCTTATTCCATATGCTGCACGCATTCAAATATAACACCTTCAGTCCTGTATTCTCCTTTCTTGATCTGGTCTGCCTCTTACATTGTAACTCACCCTGTTGACAGCAATTTTGCCCAATCATCAGCCTCTCTTTGCTAGGAGTCTAACTAGACATCGCCTCTGTTTGTAAACTAACTGCACCATCTTCAGCACTGTTACTGGCCCTTCTAGTCCATGCAGAACGCTTATGCTCACCTAGTCCCACCAACCTGCACTCAGCCCATAACCCTCCATTCCTTTCCTGTCCATATACCTATCCAATTTTACTTTAAGTGACAATATCGAACCTGCCTCTACCACTTCTACTGAAAGCTCATTCCACACAGCTACCACTCTCTGAGTAAAGAAGTTCCCCCTCATGTTACCCCTAAACTTTTGCCCCTTAACTCTCAACTCATATCCTCTTGTTTGAATCTCCCCTACTGTCAATGGAAAAAGCCTATCCACGTCAACTCTATCTATCCCCCTCATAATTTTAAATACCTCTATCAAGTCCCCCCTCAACCTTCTATGCTCCAAAGAATAAAGACCTAACTTGTTCAACCTTTCTCTGTAACTTAGGTGCTGAAACCCAGGTAACATTCGAATAAATCTTCTCTGTACTCTCTGAATTTTGTTGACATCTTTCCTATAATTCGGTGACTAGAACTGTACACAATACTCCAAATTTGGCCTTACCAAAGCCTTGTACAATTTTAACATTACATCCCAACTCCTATACTCAATGCCCTGATTTATAAAGGCCAGCATATCAAAAGATTTATTCACCACCCTATCCACATGAGATTCCACCTTCAGGGAACTATGCACCATTGTCCCTAGATCACTCTGTTCTACTTCACTCCTCAATGCCCTACCATTTACCATGTATGTCCTATTTTGATTGGTCCTACCAAAATGTAGCACCTCACACTTATCAGCATTAAACTCCACCTGCCATTGCTCAGCCCACTCTTCTAACTGGCCTAAGTTTCTCTGCAAACTTTGAAAACCTACTTCATTATCCACAAAGCCACCTAACTTAGTATCATCTGCATACTTACTAATCCAATTTACCACCCCATTGATGCACCATCAATAACTCTCAGAGACTGGAAGAGAAAGATTGGCTTTTATTAGCAGCAAAAAGGGAGCACTACTTCTCGAAGACTGAGGGAGGAGCAGTGCCCCTATCGACTTTATACAGGGGTTTGTGGGAGGAGCCACAGGAGCAGTCATCAGTGGGGCGTGTCCAGACAGGTCCAGAGAGGTATACAGAGTTTACCACCCCATCATCCAGATCATTAATGTATATGACAAACAACATTGGACCCAGTACAGATCCCTGAGGCACACCACTAGTCACCGGCCTCCAACCTGACAAACTGTTATCCACCACTACTCTCTGGCATCTCCCATCCAGCCACTATTGAATCCATTTTACTACTTCAATATTAATACCTATCGATTGAACTTTCCTAACTAACCTTCCATGTGGAACCTTGTCAAAGGCCTTACTGAAGTCCATATAGACAACATCCACTGCTTTAGTCTCGTTAACTTTCCTTGTAACCACTTCAAAAAATTCAATAAGATTTGTCAAACATGACCTTCCATGCACAAATCCATGTTGACTGTTCCTAATCAGACCGTCAATCCAGATAATATTATTAGTTAAGTAGTTTATTAGTTAATTAGTCCAATTAATGAATTAGTTTAATTTGCTAATTAACTAATTGGTTAATTAATTTAATTAGTATTATTCATTAATTAATATTAATATTAATTAGTAATATTATTACCAGTATTGGACCTCCCTTGTGCTGTTATAATTGCCAGATATTTGGACACATTGCTGGTTCGTGTCAAGGTAAAAGAAGATGTGTGAAATGTGGAGAGGATCATGATATTAAAGTGTGTAAGCAGCGGCACGGAAATACAGTAACTGTGGAGGGGACCATGTAACAGCGTTCAGAGGATGTGAGTATTTTATCAAGGCAAAGCAGATTCAGGTTGTTAGTAACTAACAAAATATATCATATGCTGAGGCAGTAAAGAAAGTTGATAGAGAGCAAAGGATAAGTAAAGAAAATATTGGAATGATGGGGAGTCAGCACATTCCACGTTCTCCAACTATGGTCCCTTCAGACATGTTGTTGATGACTAAAGAGTCTTTTTTGGCATTTGTTGTTGATGTACTGGTTGGGGCTAAAACTACAACCAAGAGGTCAGATATGATAAAAGTAGCTGTTGGAGCTGCAGAGAGATTCCTTGATATGAAGCAGGTTTTACCAGAAAAATTACATGAGTATATGACAGACAAATAATCACTGAATACTTCCCAGTTGTTGGGGTCAGAGAGAATGGAGGAACTTTATGTGGATGAAGAGGTCGATAATTAGTATTTGGATTTTTTAAAATATTATGATGGAATGCAAGAAGTTTAAATACAAATGGTCAAGAATTAAAAAGATTTGTTGGAACTTTGAACAATAAGCCTGATTTGATCTCTATACAGGAGACATGGTTAAAGCCTCATTTAGATTTTCTGATCCCTGGATATGATAGTTTGAGAGCTGACAGAATGGGTAAATCTGGTGGAGGGTGAGCAACTTTCATAAAAACAGGACTTCTGTTTAGAAGACTTGATTTTAAATCTAAACTTCAAATTGTGGCTGTGGAAGTTTGGAGCTCTTGTGGTCAAACAACTTTGATTAACTTTTATAATCCTGTAATATGATGATGTTATCAGATTTTGATGAAATTATGAATAAGGTAAGATCCCCAGTAATCTGGGTTGGAGATTTCAATGCCCATAATCCTATATGGGGTAGTGAAAGTAAAGATAGTAATGGAGCAATAGTAGAGGAGTTTCTACATAAATACAACACGGTATTGTAATGACGGAAGGCCTATATGATTTAATATTGTAAAGAATACTTGTAGTCACTTAGATTTATAAGTCATTTCCTCAAACTTAGCCAGGGTTGGGGAATGGGATGTTACAGACAGATGTAGTATGCCTCCGTTAGTCTCGATAGACCATGGATTTGCACCTTGGAAAGATTCCATGCCCAGGCAAGTTTTTTTTATGGAAGACTGGCAGTTGTCTAAGCTGCAAGTCTCCCGTCTCCACACCACCAATGTTGCCCAAGGGAAGGGCATTAGGACCCATACAGCTTGGCACCAGTGTCATCGCAGAGCCTTGCTCAAGGACACACACCCAGCCTCAGCCAAGGCTTGAACTAGTGACCTTCAGATAACTAGACAAACGCCTTAACCACTTGGCCATGCACCAACACAGATGGACAGATACACACTAGGAAGTGATCACTATCCTATATTATGTAGATTTGGTAGAATTTGATAGTAGAAGTTCAGGAGAAGGCTGCTAGGTATAATTTTTCATTGGCCCATTGGGATGAATACCAGGAGAAAGCTGTGGATATAATAAAAGAGATTGATAGCAAGGGCTCCAGAGACAATTGGAATGAAACCCTCTGTTCTATGATTCATAAAGCTGCTCAGTTGACTATTCTGCTATGGAATGTTCTTAAGGCTCGAGCATTAGTTCCATGGTGGAATAAAAATTGTGATATAGAGTAAGACACAGAAATAAAGCCTACAGGAAATTAAGAATGTGCCCAGTGTAGATAATGTTATGGAGTATAAAAATGAAAGAGCAGTAGCAAGGAGAGTAATTAAAAATGAATAGAGGGTTAGTTGGAGAAGATTTTGTGGAGCTCTGAGACATTTGTAAAGCAGCTATGGATGATCATTCACAGAATGTCAGGGATTCTAAGGTTGCTAAGAGTAAACCTAACAATTATCGGCCTGTAAGTTTGACGTCAGTGGCAGGTAAATTAATGGAAAGTATTCTTAGAGATGGTATATATAATTATCTGGATGGTCTGATTAGGAACAGTCAACATGGAACAGTCAACATTTGTGCATGGAAGGTCATGTTTGACAAATCTTATTGAATTTTTTGAAGAGGTTACTAGGAAAGTTGACCAGGGTAAAGCAGTGGATGTTGTCTATATGGACTTCAGTAAGGCCCTTGACAAGGTTCCACATGGAAGGTTAGTTAGGAAAGTTCAATCGATAGGTATTAATACTGAAGTAGTAAAATGGATTCAATAGTGGCTGGATGGGAGATGCCAGAGAGTAATGGTGGATAACAGTTTGTCAGGTTGGAGGCCTGTGACTAGTGGTGTGCCTCAGTGATCTGTACTGGGTCCAATGTTGTTTTCATATACATTAATGATCTGGATGATGGGGTGGTAAATTGGATTAGTAAGTATGCAGATGATACTAAGATAGGTGGCATTGTGGATAATGAAGTAGGTTTTCAAAGCTTGCAGAGAGATTTAGGCCAGTTAGAAGAGTGGGCTGAAAGATGGCAGATGGAGTTTAATGGAGTGAGGTGCTACAGTTTGGTAGGACTAATCAAAATAGGACATACATGGTAAATGGTAGGACATTGAGGAATGCAGTAGAACAGAGTGATCTAGGAATAATGGTGCATAGTTCCCTGAAGTTGGAATCTCATGTGGATAGGGTGCTGAAGAAAGCTTTTGGTATGCTGGCCTTTATAAATCAGGGCATTGAGTATAGAAGTTGGGATGTAATGTTAAAAATGTACAAGGCATTGGTGAGGCCAAATTTGGAGTATTGTGTACATTTCTGGTCAACGAATTATAGGAAAGGTGTCAACAAAATAGCGAGAGTACAGAGGAGATTTATTCGAATGTTACCTGGGTTTCAGCACCTAAGTTACAGAGAAAGGTTGAACAAGTTAGGTCTTCATTCTTTGGAGCGTAGAAGGTTGAGGGGGGACTTGATAGAGGTATTTAAAATTATGAGGGGGATAGATAGAGTGGACATGGATAGGCTTTTTCCATTGAGAGTAGGGGAGTTTCAAACAGGAGGACATGAGTTGAGAGTTAGGGGCAAAAGTTTAGGGGTAATGAGGGGCAACTACTTTACTCAGAGAGTGGTAGCTGTGTGGAATGAGCTTCCAGTAAAAGTGGTAGAGGCTGGTTCGATTTTGTCATTTAAAAAAAAAATTGGATAGGTATATGGACAGGAAAGGAATGGAGGCTTATGGGCTGAGTGCAGGTCTGTGGGACTAGGTTCGACATGGACTAGAAGGGCCGAGATGGCCTGTTTCCGTGATGTAATTGTCATATGGTTATATGATATATAGAAAACCCAGCTTTTCTGGGAGGAGATATTGAAGCTGTAACCAACAAGGAAAAGGCTGATATGTTTGTAGAGGTGTTCCAAGCGTTACACAATTCTGGAGAGCCAGGTGATTCGAGAAAGGGAATGATGCTAAAGGAAAGTTGGAAATTGGACAGGAGTTTTGGATGGTAATAGCTCTGTAAATTTGTTTCCCTCCCTTCAGGAATTGCAGGAAGCTGTCCAATCAGGTTCAAACACTTCGGGTAGGGATGGACTGTGTTATGAACTGCTTAAGAATTTAGATGACTCTGTATTAATAGAAATGCTAGCTTTGTTTAATTCAGTGTGGAAAGAAGGAAAATTGCCAGTAGAATGGAAGCATGCGGTGGTAGTTCCAGTTTTAAAGCCAGGTAAAGACGCGTCGAGTCCTAGTTCGTATTGACCTATAGTTTTAACATCAGTGCTTTGTAAAACTATGGAACGAATAGTCACCAACAGACTTGTTTATTTTTTAGAAAATAAGGGACATTTTGCTGCCTATCAAACTGGAAGATCAACAATGGAATCTGTTGCCCTCTTAGATCATGATATTAAAATAGTGTTTCAAAATAGAGAAGTAATGGTAAGTGTATTTCTAGATATTGAGAGAGCATATATCTCACTATGGAAGGATGGTTTATTAATTAAACTCTATGATGTAGGAATTAGAGGTAGAATGTTTAATTGGATCAAAGATTTTCATAAGGAAAGGACAATTCAAGTAAGAATAGGCAGAACAAGCACCAATTAAAATAGGTAATGGTACCCCTCAGGGAAGCGTCATTAGTCCAGTTCTTCTTAAAATAACGATAAACGATATCTTTGAGCAGGTAGGGACAGGATTTGGCAAATCATTGCTTGCAGACGAAGGTGCAATCTGGAAAAGAGGAAGAAACGTCAAGTATATATTAAAACAGGTACAAAAGGCTTTAGACAATAGACAATACACAATAGGTGCAGAAGTAGACCATTCGGCCCTTCGAGCCTGCACCACCATTTTGAGATCATGGCTGATCAATTACTATCAATACCGGGTTCCTGCCTTGTCCCTATATCCCTTGATTCCCCTATCCATAAGATACCTATCTAGCTCCTTCTTGAAAGCATCCAGAGAATTGGCCTCCACTACCTTCTGAGGCAGTGCATTCCAGACCCCCACAACTCTCTGGGAGAAGAAGTTTTTCCTTAACTCTGTCCTAAATGACCTACCCCTTATTCTCAAACCATGCCCTCTGGTACTGGACTCTCCCAGCATCTGGAACATATTTCCTGCCTCTATCTTGTCCAATCCCTTAATAATCTTATATGTTTCAATCAGATCCCCTCTCAATCTCCTTAATTCCAGCATGTACAAGCCCAGTCTCTCTAACCTCTCTGCGTAAGACAGTTCAGACATCCCAGGAATTAACCTCGTGAATCTATGCTGCACTTCCTCTACAGCCAGGATGTCCTTCCTTAACCCTGGAGACCAAAACTGTACACAATACTCCAGGTGTGTTCTCACCAGGGCTCTGTACAAATGCAAGAGGATTTCCTTGTTCTTGTACTCAATTACCTTTGTAATAAAGGTCAACATTCCATTAGCCTTCTTCACTGCCTGCTGCATTTGCTCATTCACCTTCAGTGACTGATGAACAAGGACTCTGAGATCTCTTTGTATTTCTCCCTTACCCAACTCTACACCGTTCAGATAATAATCTGCCTTCCTGTTCTTAGTCCCAAAGTGGATAACCTCACACTTATTCACATTAAACGTCATCTGCCAAGTACCTGCCCACTCACCCAGCCTATCCAAGTCACCCTGAATTCTCCGAACATCCTCATCACATGTCACACGACCACCCAGCTTAGTATCATCAGCAAATTTGCTGATGTTATTTTCTATGCCTTCATCTAAATCATTGACGTAAATTGTAAACAGCTGTGGTCCCAATACCGAGCCCTGTGGCACCCCACTAGTCACCACCTGCCATTCCGAGAAACACCCATTCACCGCTACCCTTTGCTTTCTATCTGCCAACCAGTTTTCAATCCATGTCAATGCCTTCCCCCGAAGCCCTGACCTTTGATTTTACCCACCAATCTTCTATGTGGGACCTTATCAAATGCCTTCTGAAAATCGAGGTACACTACATCCACTGGATCTCCCTTGACTAACTTCCTGGTTACATCCTCAAAAAACTCCAATAGATTAGTCAAGCATGATTTGCCCTTGGTAAATCCATGCTGACTCGGCCCAATCCTATCACTGCTATCTAGATATGCCACTATTTCATCCTTAATAATGGACTCTAGCATCTTTCCCTCCACCGATGTCAGGCTGACAGGTCAATAGTTCTCTGTTTTCTCCCTCCCTCCTTTCTTAAAAAGTGGGATAATGTTAGCCATTCTCCAATCCTCAGGAACTGATCCTGAATCTAAGGAACATTGGAAAATGATTACCAATGCATCCGCAATTTCCAGGGCCACCTCCTTTAGTACCCTAGGGTGCAGACCATCTGGACCTGGGGATTTGTCAGCCTTCAGTCCCATCAGTCTTCTCATCACCGTTTCCTTCCGAATGTCAATCTGTTTCATTTCCTCTGTTACCCTATGTCCTTGGCCCATCCATACATCTGGGAGATTGCTTGTGTCTTCCTTAGTGAAAACAGATCTAAAGTACTCATTAAATTCCTCTGCCATTTCTCTGTTTCCCATAACAATTTCACCCAATTCATTCTTCAAGGGCCCAACATTGTTCTAAACTATCTTCTTTCTCTTCACATACCTAAAAAAGCTTTTGCTATCTTCCTTTATATTCCTGGCTAGTTTGCGTTCGTACCTCATTTTTTCTCCCCGTATTATCTTTTTAGTTAAGTTCTGTTGTTCCTTAAAAACTTCCCAATCATCTGTCCTCCCACTCACCTTAGCCCTGTCATATTTCCTTTTTTTAAATGCTATGCAATCTCTGACTTCCTTTGTCAACTACTGTGGCCCCTTTCCCCCCTTTGAATTCTTCCTTCTCTGGGGGATGAACTGATTTTGCACCTTGTGCATTATTCCCAAGA
This sequence comes from Hypanus sabinus, assembly GCF_030144855.1. NCBI lineage: Eukaryota > Metazoa > Chordata > Chondrichthyes > Myliobatiformes > Dasyatidae > Hypanus > Hypanus sabinus. The sequence goes on along the minus strand of NC_082717.1, from coordinate 7,037,807 downwards.
ATACCTGCCATTGCTGTTCCACTGTCTTTTCTGCTAGGATATCTGTCCAGTCAACTTTGGCCAGCTCCTCCCTCATGGCTCCATAGTTTCCCTGTTCAACTGCAACACTGACATCTCCGAGCTGCCCTTATCCTTCTCAAATTGCAGGTAAAAACTTATCATATTATGATCACTATCTCCTAATGGCTCCTTTACTGCAAGATCACTTATCAAATCCTGTTCATTACATAACACTAAATCCAGAATAGTCTTGTCCCTGGTCGGCTCTCGTACAAGCTGTTCCAAGAATTCATCCCGTAGGCACTCTACAAACTCCCTATCCTGTGGTCCAGCACCAACCTGATTCTCCCAGTTCACCTGCATGTTGAAATCCCCCATAACTACTGCGACATTACCTTTGCCACATGCCAATGTTAACTCCCTATTCAACTTGCACCCAATATCCATGCTACTGTTTGGTGGCCTGTAGACAACACCCATTTGGGTCCTTTTTCCCTTACTGTTCCTCAGTTCTATCCACACAGACTCTACTTCTCCTGACCCTATGTCCCCCCTTGCAAAGGACTGAATCTCATTCCTCACCAACAGGACCACCCCACCCCCTCTGCCCGCATTTCTGTCCCTATGATAGCACGCATACCCTTATACATTCATTTCCCAGGTCTGATCTCCCTGCAGCCATATCTCCGTTATCCCAACAACATCGTAGTTACCCATTCGCACCTGGACTTCAAGCTCATCCGCCTTATTCCTGACACTTCCTGCATTCAGATATAGAATTTTTAACCCATTTCTCCTCTCTCTGTTTGAATCGCTGCCTATTGTGCTTAACCCAGCTCCCCAAACTTCCATGGGGCTATATGCCCCTAGAATTTTGTTGTCCTTCCTAAATTTACTTATTCTTTCAACACATTTAACTCCATGTTCCGTCAGACCATCCCTCTGTATATGAGTCCTCCTTATCACTTGTTCCGCCCCACCTTCCTCTACTACATACTTAATATTCCAGAACCGTGTAGCTCCCACCTGTCCTTTATTCTTCCTCTCGCTATCCTCTCTCACATTCTGGATCCCCGCCCCCTGCAAATTTAGTTTAAACCCCCCCCCCCAAAATTCCCTGCAAGTATATTCGTACCACTCCAGTTCAGATGTAAACTGTCCCTTCGGAACAGATCCCACCTTCCCTGGAACAAAGCCCAATTATCTACAAACCTGAAGCCCTCCCTCCTGCACCATCCTCTCAGCCACGTATTAATCTTTATAATCCTCCTGTTCCTTGCCTCACTCGCACGTGGCACAGGTAGCAATCCTGAGATTGTTACCCTGGAGGTCCTGCTCTTCAGCTTCGCACCTAACTCCCTGAACACCCTATGCAGGACCCCCGCACTCATCCTACCCACGTCGTTGGTCCTTACAATCACCACAACATCTGGATTCTTGCCCTCCCTCTCGAGAATAACCTGCACCCGATCTGCGATGTCTCGGAACCCGGCACCAGGGAAGCAACATACCATCCGAGACTCCCGATCTTCCCCACAAAATCTCCTATCCGCCCCCCTGACTATAGAATCCCCTATCACTACCGCTCTCTTCTCTTCCCTCCTCCCCTTCCTAGTCAAGGGTCCAACCTCAGTGCCAGAGACAGGACCACTGCAGCTTGTTCCTGGTAGGTCATCCCCACCAACAGTATCCAAAACGGTATACTTATTGTTGGTGGGAACTGCCACAGGGGTGCTCTCCTCTCTCTGTCTGCTCCCACTGCCTCTCTTGACTGTCACCCATTTGCCTACCTCCTGTCTTTTTGGTATGACTGCCTCCCGATAACTCTTATCTATCTCTGCCTCTGCCTCCCGAATGATCCGTAGTTCATCCAGCTCCTGCTCCGATTCCCTAACTCGGTCTGATAGGAGCTGCAGCTGGATGCACCTTTTACAGGTGTGGTCATCAGGGACAACTGTGTTGACCCTGACCTCCCACATACTGCATACGGAGCACACCACTGCTCTAGCTGTCTCACCCATTACCTGATCCTAGATTAGTCAGAATTAATGAAAAACAGGCTTCTTGTCGAAGTCCTCTTGCGCTGAAGCCCGCTGAGCCAAAGCCCAGCACTCTGCTCCTGTGCACTCCTCTGCCCACTCCTGAAAGTGGGCCGCTTTTTAAAGCCCACGCTCGCCGCTGACGTCACCCGCGCTTGCGCAACTTTACCTTCCTCCTCAGGTATTCTCCAGGTAGATCTGAGGGTCTTGGCCTACCTACAACAGCTGATCCTCCGATCTCCAGTCGTATGTCGCTCACAAGGACTCCTTACTCCCGCTCCGCTGCCCGCACCGACACTCCGTTGTAAACGGAGATCAGTTGAAAACTGGGCAAATAAATGGGGTTTCAGGATTACTGCTTCTAAGTCCAAATATATGATCTTTGGCTTTAGAAGAAAGATTCCTGATTGTGAATTGTGTCTATGTGATTCTCCATTAGAAAAAGTCAAGGTATTCAAGTCTTTAGGTGTCTGGTTTGATGAAAGACTTACTTGGAGGGTTCATACAGATAAAACAATTGGAAAGTGTGAGAAGGTTATAAATGTTATGAGAAGTATTGCTGGATGTGACCGGGGAGCAGGGTGGGAAACTATCTACTTAATATATCCAGCTATGATTAGATCAGTAATTGATTATGGTTGTATTGCTTGTGGTTCTGCTGCTACGGCAGTGCTTGGAAAATTAGACACTGTGCAGTCCAAAGCACTTAAACCCTGTTGTGGAGCTTTTAGAGCAACATCAGTCCCTGCATTATGTGTGGAGATGGGAGAAGTGCCTCTATATTTAAGATGAGTTAAGTTGAGCCTACAGTATTGGGTGAAACTAAATGGCTTCAATCCCAGCTGTCCAACAATATGTCTTTTGCAGGAGACGTCAGAGCGCCAAAGTAAAATTAAAAGATATCTATTTTTAGATTTGGTTAGTAACAGGGTTATGAAATTGAAACTGAATGAGGAAGACATAGCTGACCAAACTTGCTTGCCATCTGTTCCTTTTTGGCTTTTGCCAGAACCAGAAGTAGACCTATTCCTCCTGTTTCAGCTTCAAGGAAGCAGAGAAATTTCAATAGCGTTGATCATAAATAACCATTTAAATAATAAATGGGGATCTTATCTGAAGATTTCTACTGATGGTTCAGTGTACCCAGAGAGCAGTAAGGCAGGAGCTAGGATGTACGTGTCTCAACTTGGAGTTGAGATTGGTCACTAGGTTTCAGATGGTGTTTCTGTCTTTGCAACAGAATTATTAGCAATCCTCTGGGCCTTATGGTGGATAGAAGACTCTCGACCATGCAGGGTTATCATCTGTTCGGATTCTGCTGCTGCCTTAGAGGCTATAAAAGGGAATAAATCAGAAGCTCGTCCTGACATAGTTAGTGAGATTCTCTTAGTTTTGTTTAGAGTAGGAAAGATGGGTTGTGAAGTCAGATTTACATGGGTACCTGGGCATGCTGGGGTGGAGGGAAATTAAATTGTGGATGGCATTGCAAAGTCTTCCTTACAGAGTGGGTAAGTAGGAACTAGAGTACCCCTAGGCAGAGCAGAATTGAGAAGTCAGATAAAAAAAGGTATAGAGAAGCAATGGCAAGAGGATTGGAAAAATGAATTAAAGGGAAGGCTTTCTTTTCTAGTCACCCACTAGTTAAAAAGGTCTCAGACTGTTACTCTTTAAATCATAAAGATATGATGAAATTAACAAGAGTTAGGTTGGGGCATTGTGGGCTAAACTATTATTTAAGATAATAGGAAGACATCCAACTGGATTATGTGACTAGTTCAGTGACCAGACAGTTCAGCATGCTTTGCTGAGTTGTAATCCATATAAAATTGAAAGAAGCATATTGTTCAAGATGCTGTCTGACTTAAATGTATTTTGTTTTTCTATTAAATCTTTGTTTGGCCACCAAGAGAACCACCAACTGAATGAAGAGTTTATTATTCCGTTTCTATGTGCGACTAGTTTATATTTGAGAATTTGAGTTTCTTGAAATTTTATAATAAATTATACATCCTGCGGAGGTGGGGGGGGGGGGGGGGAAGAAGAAGAAGAAGAAGAAGCTGCTGCTCTTTTTGCACGGCCCTGACATAGATTTACCAACTCAGAGAAAACTTTTAACCTTTTTAACCTGGACCTAACTGAAAAGCAGCTCTTTTTACACAATGCCTCTTGCTAATTGGTTGCTTCTCAACTCAGAGAAAGTGCCGCGAAATACTGCCTTTAAAATCTTGATCACCGTCTGCATTAAAAGGTAGCTCTTTATCTGCACTCCTGACGTGGATTATCCTCTTGCTCTGGATATATGTATAAAATGTCTTGGAATTATCTTTCACCCCGCTTGCCGAGGACTTTTCATGGCCCCGCTTGGCTTTTCTAATTCCCTTCTTATGAACTTGACTGGCTTCTTTATGATCCTGAGGGGCTCTCTCTTAAGCTTCATGAATTTTTCCTTTTTCTTCTTAACTAAATTCATCTCCTCCCTCAACATCCAAGGTTCTCTTTCCTTGCTATCCTTGTCCTTCCTCCTGACTGGAACATACAGTTACTGTCTTGTACTCTGTGCAGTTGGCCTTTAAAAACTCTCCACATTGCATGTTGACTTGCCCAAAACAGCTGTTCCCAATTAACTCCCTAGTTTCTGCCTAATGCTCTTGTAATTTGCCCTGCTCCAATTTAATGCTGCCCAGCACAGTCTACACTTATCTTTATCCATAGCCATCTTAAGACTTAAAGGAGTTTGATCGCTGTTCCCACTCACCCACGGAAAGGTCATTCACCTGGCCAGACTCATTACTCCAGGTCCAGTACAGCCCCCTTCTCTTGTGGATTATCTACATAATGAATTAAGGAACCCTCCTGGATGCATCAAATAAATTCTTCCCTGTCTAAACCTTTTTTTAATAAGAAGGTGCCCGTTTATATTAGGGAAGTTGAAGGCACCATGAAAACAACCCTGTCGCTTTCACACCTTTCCTTGATCTGCCTGCATATCTGTTAATGTCCCAGTAGCTACTGGGGGGCCTGTGGTAGAATCCCATCAGAGTGATTGCACCATTCCTGTTTTGAGTTCTATCCATATAAACTCAGTGAGCGAGCCCTCCATTATGTCCCCTCTGAGAGCAGCTTCCCCACTCCCCCCCACCCAACCTTTTACCTCCTTCTCTATCTTTTCTTAAACATCAAAACCCTGGGTCATTAAGCACCCATTCTTGTCCCTCTCTCAACCAAATCTCCATAATGGCCACAACGTCATAGTTCATGCACTGATCCATTCTCTAAATTATTCTCTGTTCCACATAAAACACCAAGCATTAAAATACACACACTTCAAACTATCCATCCTGTAGTGTCTATCACTTTGTTCCTGCCTATTTTTTATTAGCCCTGACATTGACCTTTCTTTCCATTCCTGAACCGCTGCTCAGATTCTTTTCCCATTGCCAAGCTTGTTTAAACTCTCCTGAGTTGCCCCAGTGAACCTTACAGCTAGGATATTGACTCCCTGATAGTTCAATCTGTCCCTCTTATACAGGCCATTCAACCTCAGAAGAGGTTCCAATGATCCAAGAACCTGAAACCTTGCCCTCTGCAGCAATTCCTCAGCCTCTTGCTCATCTGTGCTGTCACCATATTACTGCCTTGACCAGCACGTGGCACAAGGAATAATCCAGAGATGACTACCTTGGAGATCCTGCTCTTCAGCCTCTTCCCTAAACTCATGATACAAAACCTCTTCCCCCTTTATAACTATGTCAATGATGTCGATGTGCACAATGTCTGGCTATTCACCCTCCCCTTGAGAATATTCTGCAGCCACTCTGAGATATGCTGGACCCTAGCACTTGTGAGGCAACTCGCCATCCAGCCTTCTCTGTCACAGCCACAGTACCTCCTGTCTGTCCCCCTAACTACTGAGTCTCCTATCACTATCACTCCATCTAACTTTACCTTTCTCTCCATAGCCTCCAAACTGGCCACATTCCAACAGGTGAGGCTGCTGCTATGCCCTGATAGGTCATTCCCTGCACCCCAGCAGTATCCAAAGGAGTATATTGAGAGGAATGGCCAAGGGAAACTCACCACTGACTTACTTTTCCTGCTCACCCAGCTACTATCTGAAGCCTGCACTCTGGGTGTGAACACCTCAGTAAAAGTTCATCGATGAGGTTTTCAGCCTCCCAGATGATCCTGAGTACATCCAACTCCAGCTCCAGTTCCTCGACCTGGCCAGTGAAGAGCTGACGTTGGGTGAACTTCCTGCAGATGTAGTCATCAGGAAGACTGTTAGGTAAACTGATACCCCCAACCTACAGGAGAGAATTCCACCACCCTCACTACCACACTGCCTGCACTGAAAAAGGACATGGGGCTTTCAGGCATCAAAAAGAAACTTACCTGTGCCTTCTCTCTGAAACCTCTCAGTTTTATACTCACCTAGACCACTTTACTCAGCCTCTTCTCAGCTGAACTAGAGTTTTTATGAAGCTGTAAAATAACTTCCTGAAATTTGAACTTACTGCCTCAACTAATAAAGGCAAATATACCATTTGCCTTATTACCATCTTCTCTAACTGTGCTACCACTTCCAGGAAGATATGAACTTGGACCCAACGTACAAAGAATGTACATTGTATTGAAAGGACAGGCAAGAAGGCATAGTCAGTGGTATGGCTCCGTTGGTAAGAGATGGAATTACATCTTTCGAAGGAGGTGGCATAAGGTCAGAGAATGTTGTATCTTTCTAGGTGGAGTTAAGAAACTGCAAGGGTAAAAAAAACCATATTGGAATCATATATAACCCTCCAAACAGTAGCCAAAAATGGGGTTGAGATTGCAAATTTGTAATGTCATAATTGTAATGGGGAACTTAAATATACTGGGTCGTGGGAAAATCAGATGGTTGTCAGATTGCAAGAGAGGGAATCGGTTGAATGCCTAGGAGATGGCTTTTTAGAGCAGCTTGTGCTTGAGCCTACCCAGGGAAAGGCTGTCTTAGATTTAGTGTTGTGTAATAACCCAAATCTTATTAAAGAGCTTAATGTAAATGAATCCTAAGGAGGCAGTGATAATAATATGATTGAATTCATACTGCAATTTGAGGAGACGCATAAGTCACATATATCGGTATCACAATGGAATAAAGGGAATTACAGAGGCATGAGGGAGGAGCTTGCCCAGGTGGATTGGTGGGGAATACTGGCAGGGATGACAGCAGAGCAGAGGAGGCTGAAGTTTCTGAGAACAGTTCACAAAGCGCAGGATAGATATTTCCCAGAGAAGAAGTTGTTCTCAAACAGCAGGGCTAGGCAACTAGGCAAGGGAAGTCAAAGTTTACATAAAGCTAAGGAAAGGGCAATTGAGGAAGTTGGATGATTGAGAAACTTTAAAAACCAACAAAAGACAACTAAAATGTACAAGAAGAGAAAAGCTGAAATATGAGGGCAGATGAGCCAATTATATGAAGCAGGATACTGAAGGTTTTTTTTTCAGTTATATAAAGATTAAAAGGGAGGTGAGAATTGATATTGGACCACTAGAAAATGATTCTGGTGAGGTAGTAATGGGGACAAAGAAATGGCAGATGAACTTAATGGGTACTTTTCATCAGTCTTCACTATGGAAGACACTAGTAGTGTGTTGGGGTCTGTGAGTGTCAGGGATCAGGAGTTAATGCCATGGCTACTACAAAGGAGAAGGTGCCAGGCAAACTCCGAGGTCTGAAGGAAGATAAGTCACTTGGACCAGATGGACTACATTCCAGAGTCCTGAGAGAGGTTGCTGAAGAAATAATGGATGCATTGGTCATGATTTTTCAAGAGTCTCTTGATACTGACATGGTCCCGGAGGACCGGAAGATTGTAAATGTCACTCCATTCTTTAAGAAGGGAGGAAGGCAAAAGGAAGGAAATTATAGGCCTGTTAACCTAACATCAGTGGCTGTGAAAGTGTTGGTGTCCATTACTAAGGATGAGATTTTGGGGTACTTGGAGACTAATGATAAAATAAGTCAAAGTCAGCATGGTTTCTGTCAAGTGAAATCTTGCCTGACAGATCTGTTAGAGTTCTTTAAGGAAGTTTCAACAGGGTGGACAAAGGAGAGGTAGTGGACGTCATTTACTTGGATTTTCAGAAGGCATTTGATAAGGTGCCACACAGGAGGCTACTTAACAAGATAAAAGCCTGTGGTTTTACAAGAAAGATACTGGCATGAATAGAGGAATGGCTGACAGGCAGACAGCAGCAACTGAGAATAAATGGGGACATTTCTAATTGGGTGTCAGTGACTAGTGGTTTTCCTCAGGGGTTAGTATTGGGACCGTTGTTTGTCAATGATTTAGATAATGGAATCGATGGCTTTGTGGCAAAGTTGCGGATGATACAAAGATAGGTGGAGGGGTAGGTAGTGTAGAGGAAGCAATGTGATTACAGCAGGAATTAGACAAATTGGAATGAAGGGCAAAAAAGTAGCAAATAGAATACAGTATTGGAAAATGTATGATAATGCCCTTTGGTAAAAGGAACAATAGTGCAGACTATTACCTAAAAGGGGAGAAGATTTAAATATCAGAGGCGCAGAGGGACTTGGGAACCCTCATGCAAGACACCCAAAAGGTTAATTTAAAGGTTGAGTGTGTGGTAATGAAGATAAATGCAATGTTGGCATTTATTTCAAGGGGAATAGAATATAAAAACAAGGAGATAATGCTGAGCCTTTATAAGACCCTGGTCAGGCTGCACTTAGAGTATTGTCAACAGATTTGGTCCCATATCTCAGAAAGGATGCGTTGTCATTGGAGAGAGTCCAGATGATGATCACGAGGAAGATTCTGGGAATGAAGGGGTTAACATAAGAAAATCATTTGGCAGCTTTGGGCCTGTACTCACTGGAATTTAGAAGAATGTGGGGGTATCTCATTAAAATGTACCAAATGTTGAAAGAACCAGATAAGGACTAGATAAGGTGGATAGCCTGAAAAGTGAGGGGCAACTTTTTAGAACAGAAGTAAAGAAGATTTTTTAGTCAGAGAGTAGTGACTCTGTGGAATGCTCTGCCTCAGACTATGGTGGAGGCCAGGTCCATGGTATATTTAAGGTGGGGGTTGATAGTTTCCTGATCGATCAGCATCAAAGGATACGGCAAGAAGGCAGGTGTATGGGGATAAGTTTGGATCCGGGAATGGTGGAGCAGACTCGATGGGTTGAATGGCCTAATTCTACTTCAGTGTCTTATGGTTTTATGGTCTCTGTTCATCGTCGCTGTTGAAGGTCTTGTCATTAACAGTGTACTGTTTCTTTACATTTGAACTACCAAAGTGCAACTCTCCACGTTAGCCTGGGTTAAACTCCCTCTGGAATTTCTCTGCCCACAGCAGCAACTGATCCGTATCTCATTTATTCTTTACCAGCACCTACTCTGTCCACAACACGATCAAACGTGGTCTGTAATCTTCCTAACACACCGTCTGATGCAGCACAAAAAAAACACTTACGATAAAGATTAAAACACATCATAAATGTAAATACATAAGATAGATTATATGAATAGATTGATTGTATGTTCATAAAGTGATTAGACTGAACACAAGGTGACTAATGGGACGTAATGAAGGTAGAGTTAGTGGGTGGAGGTGTTGATCAGCCTTTCTGCTTGGGAACAGTATTTGTTGTCTGGTGGTCCGAGTGTGGGAAGTATGTAGCCTCATCCCTTGTGAATGTGGGATAAACAATGCTTGATCAGGGAGGGTAGGCTTCTTCATGATGTTACTGGTCCCAGTCTGCCAGCTTTCTGTGTATATGTCCTTCATGGTGTGGAGACTGGTGCCGGTGTTGCCATGGGCAGCTTTGACTACCTGTTGTAGAGTCTTTCTGTCCACTGCAATACTAGCTCTGTACCCAGTACTGATGCACCACGTTAGGGCGCTCCCTACTGTGCATCTGTGGAATGACATGGATTTACAAACTTCTCTCTCTCTGCAGCCTCCTTAGAAACTGAGTCACTGATGAGATTTCTTGACTGTGTAGGATGTGTTTCTGGTACTATGGGAGGTTGTGTGTGATGTGCCCTCCCAAGAATTTGAAACTGTTTTCAGTTTCCACTGCTGTGCTGCTGATGTGATGGAGAGTGTAAGGGCTGTGAGTTCTCCTTCAGTCAATAGACATCTCTATTCTCTTCTTCCATTAAAGAAGAGGTTATTTGCCTGGCACCAGTCCTCAAGCTCTTGCACTCCTCACTGTAAGCTGACTCATCATTGCTGGTGATGTGCCCCATCTCTGTCATGCCATCGGTGAACTTGACAATGTGATTGCTCGGGTGTTCGGCCACACAGTCATGTGTGAGCAGAGTGAACAGTAGTGGGCTCATCTCACAGCCCGGGGGGCACCTGTGCTGAGGATGATGGGGAGGGAAGTGTGGTTGTGCATCCTGACTCTCTGGTGTCTGCTCGCTAGGATGTCCAACACTCAGTTGCAGAGTGAGTATTTGGTCCGAAGAATAGGAGTTTGTTCAACAAGTCTGTGGGACAATAGAAAATGAAATCCAGAAGAGCATTTTGACAGAGGTGTCCTTGTTTTCTAGGTGTGTCAGGGCCAGGTGAGCCACAGGAGGTGTGACCTCTGTTGTGGAAGGGTTCTGTCGTTAAGCATATTAGTGAGTGCCCAGTTTTTCAGGAATAGAGTTTCTGATATGTTCCATTACCCGCCATTCAAAGCACGTCATTAGGGTAGGCGTCAGTGCCACTGGGGAGAAGTCATTTAGTTCTGAAGGTGCAGAGTTCTTTGCTACAGTGATGATGGTGGCTGATTTGAAGCATGTGGGGACATCAGACTGGATGAGGGAAGATTTGAAGATATCAGTGAAGACACTTTGCAGAGTCCTGCTGCTGTTACAGACAGTAGCTGCTCACCTGGGATGGTCATAGCTTTTGTGGCCAGCGGTGTGTTTGCATGTCTTGAAGCGTGAATAAAGGCTATTTAGGGAGGGAGGGAGGGATCACTGGTACAGTTGATACTGTTTTTTTCTTGTGTCTTTGGGAATGCCCTTGATGCCCCACCACATATAACGAAAAGAAGCAGTCCCAACACTGACCCCTGCACAACACCACTTGTCAGCAGCAGCCAACGTGAGAATGCCCCTATAGACCAGTGATAAAGTCCTAACCTATTCAATTTATCCCTGTATATCAGGTCCTCAACTCCTGGCAATATCCTTCTAAATTTTCTCTGCACTCTTTCAATCTTATTGTTGCCTTTTCTCTAAGTGGGTAACCAGAGATGTGCCCGACATTCTACATTTGGGCTCATCAATTTCGTATAGAGCTTATTCCAACTCCTGTACTCAATGTCCTGATTTATAAAGGCCAATGTGCCAAATCTCTCTTTATGATCTAGCTACCTGTGCTGCCAGGTCCCTTTGTGCTACTGTACACATCAGCGCCTACCATTTACAGTGTAAGTCCTACCCTGGGTCGTCCTCTCAAAGTACAACACCTCACACGAATCAGCAATGAAAAACAAAATTGTTACAAAAGCAGCAATGAAGAACCCTTCTATATCTGAGTGTGACGGTATTGCTCAGTCTCCACCTGGAACTTGCATGACTGACAGTAGTGAAAACCAAGCCACTGACACGATGAACACCTGAACATCACCGGAGATGGAGGCCGTTCATTGCTGCCCTAAACACCAGTGGTGTAATAGGCCATGGAGAATTATAGAGGAAGATAGGGTTGGTTGCATAGATAAGGTGTTAGATTGGGAGGGAACTGTTTTTCAGCAGTATAAGGAAAGAGCATGTAACAGTAAACCAGGTGCAGGTGCCAGAGTATAAATCAATATCTGAATAATAGAAGGTATTTGAAGCAGGTGAAAGATCAGGGTCAGTGTGTGCTGGTGAGCGTGAAAAACAGCCATGATGATATTAAAGAGATTTGACTAACACAGGAAAGTGCAGATTTGACAGGGGAAAAAAGAGTCAGTTTTGAGCAATCGGAATCAAACATGTCCTTTGTTGTTCACTGTGGTAAACCATGTATACTTGTCTGGACACGCCTCTCTGCTGACTGCTCCTGTGGCTCCCCTCACGGACCCCTGTATAAAGGTGATTGGGGCACTGCTCCTCCCTCAGTCTTCAACATGGTCGTGCCCATTTTCACTGTTAATAAAAGCCTATCATTTTGTACTCTACTTCCAGTCTCCTAGTTATTGATAGCACATCATTTACAGAAATACAGGACAGAACTTAAGAACTCATGTCCTCTTTTTGCCCTTAAAGATATAAAGGAGAACACAAAATAGCATTGTCAAGCTGACTTAAGAATGACAAAGGCTACTTTTAGTATATTAGAAGCAGGTGTGAGGTTTTGCACTCTGGGATGTCAGCTACTAATAAGATATGTCCAGTAGATGGATAAGTGCTCTCCACAGAGAAAACGAGATGCCAGCCCATGTCTCCTTCAAAATGGCAAAAAGCTGGATAGGGTAGTCAACAATACACTTTTCAAGCTTCCTTCATTGGCAGAAGCATAGAGTATCAGCTTTGAGATGCCACATTTTAGCTGAATCATGTATTGCTTCGGCTGCCTGGAGAATGGTGCACAGTTTTTGGTGCCACACCACGTAGAAGATGTGGTAATACTTGAGAGAGTACAGAAGGGATTCACCAGGGTGATGCCTGCAAGGGAGGCAGCTGTTATGAGCAGGGATTAGAGAGGCTGGTTTTATTCTTTCTTTGAATTAGGAGGCAGAATAGTGAACTGAATCATCAGCATCATTATGTGCCATGCCATATAACGTGGTCTTTGATCACGATAGTTCTTGGCAAATTTTTCTATAGGAGTGATATGTCATTGCCTTGCTCTGGGCAGTTTCTTTACAAGATGAGTGACTCCAGCCATTATCAATACTTTTCAGAGATTGTCTGCCTGGTGTCAGTGGTTGCATAACCAGGACTTGTGATATTTACCAGCAGCTCATACAACCTTCTCCCATGGTTTCCTGTGATCCTGATCGGGTGCCTGACTTTTTCCAAGGGGGTCCTGCAGATAGCAGATAGTGAAGGAGCACCCTACACCTCTTTTGGTAAAGACATATCTCCTGCTACTACTCACTGAAGGAAATGTGTATAATTATGAGGAGCATAGATAGAGTAGATGTTCGAACTTTTCCTTTGGGTAGCTGAGTTTAAAACTAGAGTGCATCGGAGGTGGAATTTAAAGGAGATCTGAACATTGTGATTGTATGAAATGAGCATTTCAAGGAAGTGAACAGACAAGTAATGTTACAATGTTTAAAAGGCATTTGAACGGGTATTTGGATTGGAAAGGACTGGAAGGATATGGCCAAATGCAGGAAATGGGATTATAGATCGGCATTTCGATCATCTTGTACATGAAGGGCAGAGGGGCACATTTCTGTGCTGTCCAACACCATGATGAATCAATAAGCATCAACAATTAGGATTTACAAGGCCGTGTCCCAAGCTAAAAGCTAGAATCTAATTCAGTAAAGAAGCAGTCTATGCAAATCCTCTTTGCTCCTAAACTTTGTTTAAAATGCAGAAGTGAGTGTCATTGCTATGGGTAAGGAAAAGCTACATGGTAAGTCTGAATTCAGGTAAGTTACCTGGACCAAATGGATTACAACTCAGGTTTCTGACAGGGGGAGCTGATCAGATTGTGGAACCATTGGTAATGATCTTCCTGGAGTCTAGGATCACTGGATTCAGGCATGGTTCCCAAGGACTGGAAAATTCCAAGAATCACTCTGCTCTTTAAGAAGGGAGTGAGGCAGAAGAAAGGAAGTTATAGGCAGTTAGCCTCAGTGGTTTGGAAGATGTTTGAGTCCATTCTTAATCATGAGGTATTGAGTTACTTGGAAGCACTTGATAAAATAGGCCAAGGCAGTATAGTTTCCTTGAGGGAAAATCGTGCCTGACAAATCTGTTGGAAACCTTTGAGGAAATAACAAGCAGAATAGAAAAAGGAGAATCACTTGATGTTATGTACTTGGATTTTCAGAAGGCCTTTGACAAGGTGCTACACATGAGGCTGCTTAACAAGACAAGAGCCCATGGTATTAAGAAAAGATATTTGTATGGTTATAATTGTAGAATAGATAGAATTGTGAAATGGATAGAATTTCATCAGCCAAGATGAAATAGCGAGCAGGCTCAATAGGCCAAATTGCCCAATTCTGCTCCTATATCTTATGCTCTTATAATATTGGCTGCCAGTGACTAGTGTTCCCAGAGGGGTTGGTATTGGGACTGCTGTTTTTCACATGATAAGTCAAAGATTTGGAAGACGAGTTGATGGCTTTGTAGTCAGATTGCAAACAATACTAAGATAGGTGGAGGGGCAAGCAGTGTTGAGGAAGCAGGGAGTCTGCAGAAGAATTTGGACAGATAGGAAGAATGGGCCATAAAATGGCAGATGGAATACCATGTTGGGAAGTGTATGATCGTCCACTTTGGTAGAAGAAATAAAGGTGTAGATTATTATCCAAATTGTAGGGAAGAATTTGAAAATCAGAGGTGTAAAGGGATTTGGGAGTTCTTGTGCACAATTCCCTAAAGGCTAATTTGTAAGTTGAACCAGTGGTAAGGAAAGCAACTGCAATGTTAGCATTCATTTCGAGTGGCCTAGAATATAAAAGGAAGGATGTGATGCTGAGGTTTTATAAAATGTTCAGACTGGACTTGTAGTGTTGTGAGCAGTTTTGGGCTCCTTTTCTAAAGGAGAGGGTCAGGAAGGAGTTCATGAGAATGATTCCAGGAACAAAAGGGTTGAAGTATGAATATGGTTCTGGGTCAGTACTCATTGGAGTTTAGAGAAATAAGGATGGAATCACATTGAAATTGGGGCGAAGGCAGAAAATGGGTTTGAGTGGGATAATGTCCGCCGTGATTGCATGGTGAGTAGACCTAATGGTGCCTGGTGGCCTAAATCTGCTCCTATGTCATGGTTTTATGCTCTGGCTGTGGGGGTCAGGGGTGGGGGTGGGAAGTGCAGGACAAACGTGATCTACTATTTCACTGGCAAAGGTGCAACCTCTTGCAGCATCGAGTTGATGTGGTCAATCCTCTGCTGCATCTGGTTCACAAACTCCTTGTTCTTCAGGACCACTTGCCTGACGGCCTCTTTGGCAGTGGTGTAACCCTCCTGGAACTTGGTGCACTCCACGTTGGAGAGGGGGTCCGAGGCGCTCAGGCTGATGTAGGTCTCCAGGCTGGTGACCTGGTCCATCAGGTGCTTCGTGGAGACTTCGACATAAGTATCAGCGATATGGTGGCAGAAGCTGGCCACACTGCAGGTTGGAAGGCCTGAACGTAGATGATTTAATTGACAACATCACCTTGGGAGTAGACATTGCTGGGAAAATCACTGACAGCAAATTTGAGGGGTATCTCAATCAGGTTAGTCATCATCTGGAAGAAGTTGGTCATCTTTGCCCACTGCGCCTTGACCTGGCTCAGGCCACCCAGACCCATCACCAGCAGCTTGAGGGTGGTGTCATAGTCTATCTCCTTCATCTGGCACCTCTTCATGGTCAGCAGCACCTCATCGAGCTCCTTGGTCACCTTCTCCTTGCTCTCGGCTACCTTCTGGTAGTTCTCCCTGCTGATATCCAGCTGACACTTGGCTTGCTCCACCCTGAAGCAGGCCTGCTCCAGCACCATCTTGGACAGTCCCTCCTGCAATTTCTCCACCTTCTCCACCCCAGTTGCACTGCTCAGGTTGGGCGGCATTGGGATGACGGCTAGAGGCTGGATTGACCTCATGACATCCAAGAGGTACACATGCATCTGTAAGGAAAGAGTTAAATTTGACGGCAACACAAGTGAATCTGCAGATGCTGGAAATAAATAAAAAACACAAAATGCTGGCAGAACTCAGCAGGCCAGACAGCATCTATGGGGGGAGGTAGCGAGGTAGGTAGGTAGGTCACTACCTCCCCCCATAGATGCTGTCTGGCCTGCTGAGTTCTGCCAGCATTTTGTGTTTTTTAGTTAAATTTGATTTCTCTTTGGTCTATGAATAACACATGATGGAAGTTTATTAGTCTGGGATGTGGGAATGTTTTGAGAAAGTTCAAGAAGGCCAGACCACAACAAATGTTTTGAGAATTGGACAAAGATGTGGCACATGGAATGCAGTGTCTGGTCATGTGTTTTGTTAGAGGAAATAAAAGCACAGAACATTTTCTAAATAGAGCAAAAGTTCAAAAATCTGAGGTGCAAAGGAGATTTTGTGTAGGATTCTCTGAACATTAACTTGCAGGTTGATTCTGTGGAGAGGAAAGCAAATGCAGTGTTAGCATTAATTTTGGGGGGACGAGAATATGAAAGCAAGGATGTATTATTGTGACTTTATAAATCACCGGAGTAATTGGAGTAATGTGAGCAGTTCTGGACACTTCATCTAAGAAAGGATGTGCTGACATTGGCGAGAGTTCAAAGGAAGTTGACAAAAATGATTCCTGGATTGAAAAGCTTATCATATAAGGAGCAACACACACAAAATACTGAATGAACTCAGCAGGTCAAGCAGCACCCCTGAAAAAGAGAAAATAGTCGATATTTCAGGCCTAAAATATTATCTGTTCACTCATTTGCATCAATGCTGCCTGACCTGCTGAGTTCCTCCAGTGTTTTGTGTGTGTTGTTTTGGATTTCCAGCTCCTGCAGATTTTCTCGTGTTTGTCGTATGAAGAGTATCTGATAACTCTGGGCCTCGACTTAGTGGAATTCAGAAGAATGAGGCCGGACCTCATTGAAACCGATTAAATGTTGAAAGGCCTCAATAGAGTGGATGTGGAGAGGATGTTTCCAATGGTGGAAGGAGTTTAAAACCAGGGGACAGTCTCAGAATAAAGGACTAACTTCTTTAGCTAGAGAGTGGTGAATGTGTGGAATTCATTGCCTGTGGTGCCAAGTCATTTAGCATATTTAAGGTGGGAGTGAGGAAATTCTTGATTAGTCAGGGCATGAGGGGATGTGGGAAGAGGACAGGAGGATGGGGCTGAGAGGGAACTGGACCAGCCATGATGAAATGGCAGGGCAGACCCAATGGGCCAAATGGCCTAATTCTGCTCCTATATTTTTTGACCTTATGATATTCGTGTGAGTACCAGTTTACAGCTTTGAGAGTAGAAATGATGGTACATACCATATGTGATCGTAGGTGACAGAGTATAACAGATATAACTCAGAACTTGTGTAGCTCGGTTGTTTGATTGTTGGGATGAGTTGATCTCCAATATTGGCAATCTATTTACAAATGTTTCATCAGCATACAAGGTCCATGGTATAAAAATAATGGGAAGCCCTTTGTTAAATCATCCCATAACTAGGCTCAGATTAAATTGGTGTTGCTGGATGGTGTGGCTCGAAGGGCTCAAAGGGCCAGGATGGATTGAGGGATAAAGTAATAAATAAAATACCTCTTGAAGCTCAATCAGAAAAGAACAAGGAGTATGTTTGAGATATTTTTGTTCCAGTACCTTGGTGTTCTGCTCCTGCACGGAGGAGGCCGGGTCCCGCAGCTGGGCCTCGCTGGGCTTCTCAGCCTGGCCAAGCTGCTCCAGCTGCCGGCACAGATCGATACCAGCCTGGCACAGCCCCAGGCCGGCATTCCTGGTGTCTCCCTCCTTCTCCTGCTCCAGCTGATCCATGCTGTTCTGGAACATGGCCTCACACTCCGAGGGGGTGGTGCCCAGCTTTTCCGGGTCCAGGGTCCCACCGTCCGACCCCAGGTCCTGGAGAAGGACACTATTCATCATCATTTCCACAGCCCTCAGGCAGAGGCCAACCCTACTGCCAGGACCCCCAACCCCTTCGGCTGGGAGCCGGCCGGCACCTCTTTCTTTTGGAGAAACTTTTTCAGGTGCGGAGTGGCCATTTCAGTGACCTTCAGGACCAGGCCCAGGGGCTCCATCAGGGACGCCATTGCCAGCTCTGAGCCCAGGCTCCTCAGCAGGTCCAGCAGAGACTGTGTCACTTGAAACATCATGAGTAGCTTCCTGCTGGGGATGGCCCGCATAACTTTATGGTACAGGGCGTTTGCTTCCTCCATCTTGGCTTGGGCATTGACAAGCTGAGCCTCCAGCTGTCTCTTGTCCCTCTCGGCCAACGCCTTCTGCTCCTGAGCCTTCTCCAGTGCCTGACCAACCTGTTTGGCCTGGTGGTGGCACTCCGTGCGGGAGGCGGTGCACAGCTCCAGCGGCTCCTCCATCAGGTCCAGCAGCTCCACAAGTGCCCCCTCGAAGGACGCCACCACATCCTCGCACTGCTCCGCCATCTTACTCAGGTTGTTCAAATTGCTGGGAAGCTTATCTTTGACCACGCTGAGTGGGTTGTCAGGTACTTGCACAGCGCACAGTGCGTACAGGCGGATCTCGTTCATCTTGTTGTGGGCCTGCTGGAAGGCCTTCCAGCCCTGGTCACACACCTGCAAGAGGCAGGCGTGGAAAGACTCTGGGTGGCGCAGGGACCACAATGGGCCACTGGGCACAATCAGCTTCACTTGGAAGGCTTCTGCTGAGGCGGTGAAGATCAGCTCACCCAGAATGCCGATGGAGTCGGGCCCCGGCATCAGAAACTCCTCCCACTTGGCGTAGGGCTTCATAATATTCTCCAGGTGCTTCCTAGCAACCTCCAGTGCATCCAGCATTGCTATGCTGCTGATCTTAGCCAGGGTCTGAGACCTTTCCGCTCCCATGGTGACCAGGATGTTCACCTGGCAGTAGAGATGGGAAGGTTAGGCACAGTCAATGACCCGAAGATATGGGTTAAAAACATAAAGATTAAATAGATGAAGATGAAAGAGAGAAAGATTAAAGAGTGAAGATCAAAGTGATAAAGTTTTAAGATGCTTATTTATCAAGTTCTTTAATATTGTTATAGCTGGTGGTGGTAATGGGGACAAGTCCAGCTTGTGACCTTCACATGTGGCTTAGCTACAAAGCCGAGTGGAGCAGTTTCTACTGCCAGGAGTGGGAGCAAAGATGGGTGTATCAAGCTGTAAGGTTTCACTGCTAATGTAATGGCCTCTCTGTAATTAATGTTTCACTGCTAACACTAATGTAAGGGCTTCTCTGTAAAGTTCCACTGCTAAGGTAATGGTTTCTCTGTAGCAGCAATGTTTGGGTTCTGACTAGAGATAATGAGGCATGTTAGCCAATGGGTGGGATGCTGTTCCTTGTGTGTCTGGGAGCAGGGAATTCACGGTCTTTGGCCGGGAGTGATGAGGAGAGAAGACGTGAATGGAGAGAGTTGGTAGACTGCTGGACAGAGTGGACTTGGAGTGAGGTCAGCGACGACTGGAGGATGTCAATGGTGGAGGAACGGCCTTATCAGTGAGCTCCAATGTTTGCACATTGGACTGTTTCATGAATATGAGCCCTTTTCTTTTTTTTTTGTTTCTTTACTAACCAGATAGTCAAGCTAAGAATTATAAAGCTCAATCGTTTAATCGTATAGAAACAGAGAACACCGACAGCACAATATAGGCCCTTCGGCCCACAAAGTTGTGCCAAAAATGTCCCTACCTTAGAAAGTACTAGGCTTACCCATAACCCTCTATTTTCCTAAGCTCCATGTACCTATCCAAAAGTCTCTTAAAAGATCCTATCCTATCCGCCTCCACCACCATTGCCAGCAGCCCATTCCACACATTCACCACTCTCTGCATAAAACTTACCCCTGACATCTCCTCTGTACTTACTCCCCAGCACCTTAAACCTGTGTCCTCTTGTGGCAACCATTTCAGCCCTGGGAAAAAGCCTCTGACTATCCACACAATCAATGCCTTTCATCATCTTATACACCTCTATCAGGTCACCTCTCATCCTCCAAGGAGAAAAGGCCGAGTTCACTCAACCTGTTTTCAGAAGGCATGCTCCCCAATCCAGGCAACATCCTTGTAAATTTCCTCTGCACCCTTTCTATGGTTTCCACATCCTTCCTGTAGTGAGGTGACCAGAACTGAGCACAGTAGTACAAGTGGGGTTTGACCAAGGTCCTATATAGCTGTGAAGTTACCTCTCAGCTCCTAAATTGAATTCTACGATTACTGAAGGTCAATACACCGTACGCCTTTTTAACCACAGAGTCAACCTGAAAAGCTGCTTTGAGCATACTGTGGACTCTGACACCAAGATCCCTCTGATTCTCCACACTGCCAAGAGTCTTACCATTAATACTATATTCTACCATCATATTTGACCTACCAAAATGAACCACTTTACACTTATCTGGATTGAACTCCATCTGCCACTTCTCAGCCCAGTTTTGCATCCTATCAATGTCCCACTGTAACCTCTGACAGCCCTCCAAACTATCCACAACACCTCCAACCTTTGTGTCACCAGCAAACTTACTAACCCATCCCTCAACTTACTCATCCAGGACATTTATAAAGATCACGAAGAGTAAGGGTCCCAGAATGGCCCCGTGCAGAATATGACCCATCTACAACCACTCTTTGTCTTCTATGAGCAAGTCAGTTCTGCATCCACAAAGCAATGTCCCCTTGGATACCATGCCTCTTTACTTTCTCAATAAGCTTTACATGGTGTACCTTTTCAAATGCCTTGATGAGATCCATATACACTACATCTACTGTTCTTCCTTCATCAATGTGTTTAGTCATACCCTCAAAAAAATTAAATCAGGCTCGTAAGGCATGACCTGCCCTTGACAAAGCCGTGCTGACTATTCCCAATCATATTATACCTCTCCAAATGTTCATAAATACTGCCTCTCAGGATCTTCTCCATCAACTTACCAACCACTGAAGTAAGACTCACAGGTCTATAATTTCCTGGGCTATCTCTACTCCCTTCCTTGAATAAAGGAACAACATCCATAACCCTTGAATCTTCCGGAACCTCTCCTGTCCCCATTGATGATGAAAAGATTATCACCAGAGGATTAGCAATCTCCTCCCTCGTCTCCCACAGTAGCCTGGGGTACATCTCATCTGGTCATGGTGACTTATCCAACTTGATGCTTTCCAAAAGCTCCAGCACATCCTCCTTCTTAATATCTCTATGCTCAAGCTTTTCAATCTGCTGCAAGTCATCACTACAATCACCAAGATCCTTTTCCATAGTGAATATTGAAGTAAAGTATTCATTAAGTACCTCTGCTATTTCCTCCAGTTCCATGCACACTTTCCCACTGTCACACTTGATAGGTCCTATTCTTTCACGTCTTCTCCTCTTGCTCTTCACATACTTGTAGAATGCCTTGGGGTTTTCCTTAATCCTGCCGACAAGGCCTTTTCATGGCCCCTTCTGGCTCTCCTAGTTTTCTTTTTAAGTTCCTTCCTGGTAGCCTTATAATCTTTTAGATCTCTAACATTACCCAGCTCTCTGAACCTTTTGTAACTGTTCTTTTCTTCTTGACTAGATTTATTACCGCCTTTGTACACCACCTGTCCTGTACCCTACCATAACTTCCCTGAAACATACCCATACAGAACTCAACACAAATATCCCCTGAACATTTGCCGCAATTCTTCCGTACTTTTCCCTGAGAACATCTGTTCCCAATTTAAGCTTCCAATTTTCTGCCTGATAGCCTCATAATTCCACTTACTCCAATTTAATCGCTTCTCTAACTTGTCTGTTCTTATCTCTCTCCAATGCTATTGTAAAGGAGATAGAATTATGACCACTATCTCTAAAATGGTCTCCCACTGAGAGATCTAACATCTGACCAGGTTCATTTCCCAATACCACATAAAGTACAGCCTCTCTTCTTGTAGGCTTATTTTCATATTGTGTCAAGAAACCTTCCTGAACACACCTAACAAACTCCACCCCAACTGAACCTCTCGCTCTAGGGAGATGCCAATCGATATTTGGGAAGCTAAAATCTCCCATATAACCATGTAACAATTACAGCATGGAAACAGGCCATCCAGCCCTTTTAGTCCATGCCAAATGCTTACTCTCACCTAGTCCGACTGACCAGCACTCAGCCCATAAGCCTCCATTCCTTTCCTGTCCATATACCTATCCAATTTTATTCTAAATTACAATATCGAACCTACTTCTACCACTTCTACTGGAAGCTCGTTCCACACAGCTACCACTCTCTGAGTAAAGAAGTTCCCCCTTGTGTTACCCCTAAACTTTTGCCCCCTAACTCTCAGCTCATGTCCTCTTGTTTGAATCTCCCCTACTCTCAATGGAAAAAGTCTATTCACGTCAACTCTATCTATCCCCCTCATAATTTTAAATACCTCTATCAAGTCCCCCCTCAACCTTCTACGCTCCAAAGAATGAAGACCTAACTTGTTCAACCTTTCCCTGTAATTTAGGTGCTGAAACCCAGGTAACATTCTAGTAAATCTTCTCTGTACTCTCTCTATTTTGTTGACATCTTTCCTTTTTTTTGTAACTTATTTTTTATTGAAGTTCATCATTAAACAAACATTTCCATAAGATGTATTTCAGACACTGTACATATATATCATATAATCATATATATCACAAACCTCCACATAGTATTTATCTGAGGTATACACTTATAGAAAAGAGTGGAAAGAAAAAACAAGCAAAAGGAAAGAACTATGTACAAGTAGGGAGTGATCTTTTTTTTTTACAACAGATTCATTGATTTGTGAGAATAAAATCAGGCCTATGACGCATTATGTAGTTAAACCATTTTTCCCAGTATGAATCAAATTGTTCCAGCTTATGGTTAACAGATGCAGTTACCTTCTCCATTTTGTAAATGTCCATTGTAATTTCCATCCATGCATTTAAAGTTGGGCTCTCCTGTGATAACCATTTCCTAGTAAGAGTCTTTTTCCAGCCACCAACAGTATATTCATTAAATATTTATCTCTTTTCAACCATTCTTGAGGTATATACCGAAAATATATGATCTTACTCTCTAAGGGTATTTCACATTTAAAAATGTCTTGTAGGGCATTGTGTATCCCCCCCAATAGTTTTTGATAACAGGGCAGTCCCAGAAAATATGATAATGATTTGCATTTTGATTTCCACAGTTTCTCCAGCAAACAGGGAGGTTACTAGCATAATGGGATTCCCGAGAGGGTGTAGTAAAATATCTTATCAAGTTTTTCCATCCAAGCTCCTTCCATTTCTGAGAACTGGTACACTTCCATTGATATCTCCATATTGTTGTCCATTCTTCCTCAGATATAATTATCCCTTCTTCCTTCTCCCATTTTGTTTTAATGTATGAAGTCAAATGTGTTTTGATTTGACAACCCCTTATACATGCTTGAAATGATTCTACAACCATTATCTGAATTATATGCATTTCTAAAGAGCTCTATCAAGCATGTATTTGCCTTGGTTACATTTTAAAACGTCTTATTAACATATTGTCACATCTGTAAATACCGATAAAAACAGTTATCCACCACTACTCTCTGGCATCTCCCATCCAGCCACCGCTGAATCCATTTTACTACTTCAATATTAATACCTAACGATTGAGCCTTCCTAACTAACCTCCCATGTGGAACCTTGGCAAAGGTCTTACTGAAGTCCATATAGACAACATCCACTGCTTTACCCTCGTCAACTTTCCTAGTAACCTCTTCCAAAAATTCAATAAGGTTTGTCAAATATGACCTTCCACGCACAACTCCATGTTGATTGTTCCTAATCAGACCCTGTCTATCCAGATAATTATATATACCATCTCTAAGAATACTTTCTATTTATTTACCCAGCACTGACGTCAAACTTACAGGCCTATAATTGCTAGGCCTGTTTGGAACCCTTTTTAAACAATGGAACAACATGAGCAATACACCAATCCTCCGGCACCATCTCCGTTTCTAATGACAGTTGATATATTTCAGTCAGAGCCTTCTATTTCTACACTAACTTCCCTCAAGGTCCTAGGGAATATCCTGTCAGGATCTGGAGACTTATCCACTTTTAGATTCCTTAAAAGCGCAAGGGCTTCCTCGTCTTTAATCATCATAGTTTCCATAACTTCCTGACTAGTTTCCCTTACCTTACACAATTCAATAACCTTCTCCTTAGTGAATACCGAAGAAAAGAAATTGTTCAAAATCTCCCCCATCTCTTTTGGCTCCACACATGGCTGTCCACTCTGATTCTCTAATGGACCAATTTTGTCCCACACCATCCTTTTGCTATTAATATAACTGTAGAAACCCTTTGGATTTATTTTCATCTTACTTGCAAAAGCAACCTCGTATCTTCTTTTAGCTTTTCTAATTTCTTTCTTAAGATTCTTTTTACATTCTTTATATTCCTCGAGCACCTCATTTACTTCATGCTGCCTATACTTATTGTGGATATATCACTTTTTCCGAACCAGGTTTCCAATATCCCTTGAAAACTATTCCTCTCTCTAACATTTAACCTTTTCTTTAAACCTAACAAGTAACATAAAGATTCTGTATCCTCAAAATTTCAACTTTAAATGACCTCCATTTCTCTATTACATCCTTCCCATAAAATAAATTGTCCCAATCCACTCCTTCTAAATCCTTTCGCATCTCCTCAAAGTTAGTCTTTCTCCAGTCAAAAATCTCAACCCTGGGTCCGTCCTATCTTTCTCCATAATTATATTGAAACTAATGGCATTGTGATCACTGGACCCGAAGTGCTCCCCAACACATACCTCTGTCACCTGACCTATCTCATTCCCTAACAGGAGATCCAACACTGCCCCTTCTCTAGTTGGTATCTCTCTGTATTGCTGCAAAAAACTATCCTGCACACATTTTACAAACTCCAAACCATCCAGCCCTTTTACGGTATGGGCTTCCCAGTCTATGTGTGGAAAATTAAAATCTCCCACAATCACAACCCTGTGCTTACTACAAATATCTGCTATCTCCTTACAAATTAGCTCCTCCAATTCTCGCTCCCCATTAGGTGGTCTATAATACACCCCTATAAGTGTTAGTACACCTTTCCCATTCCTCAATTCCACTCAAATAGTCTCCCTAGATGAGCCCTCTAATCTATCCTGCCAGCGCACTGCTGTAATATTTTCTCTTACAGGCAATGTAACACCTCCCCCTCTTGCCCCTCAGATTCTATCACACCTGAAGCAACAAAATCCAGGAATATTTAGTTGCCAATCACTCCCCTCCTGCAACCATGTTTCACTAATAGCTACAACATTATATTTCCAGGTATCAATCCATGCTCTAAGCTCATCCACCTTCCTTACAATGCTCCTAGCATTAAAATAAATGCATTTAAGAATTTCTCCACCTCTTACTCTTTGTTTATCACAAACAGTACAAACAACTTTACTATCTTCTTTTTCTTCCTTCTCCCATACATCTGTTCCTACACTCTGGTTCCCCTCCCCCCTTATATCTAGTTTAAATCCACTGGAGCCTCTCTAGCAAACCTACCTGCAAGAATATTTCTCCCCCTCCAGTTTAGATGTAAACCATCCCACTGGAACAGGTCCCACCTTCCTTGGAAAACTGCCCAATTATCTATGAATCTGAAGCCTTACCTCCTGCACTATGTCTTCAGCCACATGTTGATCTGTGCTATCTTACTATTTCTAAACCCGCCTGCACATGGCACTGGTAGCAATCCTGAGATTGCTATCCTGGAGGTCCTGTCCTTTAAATTGGCACCTAGTTCCCTAAACTTACCTTTCAGGACCTCCTCACTCTTCCTACCCAAGTCATTGATTCCTACGTGGACCATGACATCCAGCTGCTCACCCTCCCTCTTGAGAATATTGCGTACCCGATCCAAGATATCGTGGACCCTGGCACCAGGGAGGAAATAGACGATCCAGGATTCTTGATCTCTTTCACAGAACCTCTTATGTGTCCCCCTAACTATTGAATCCCCTATCACTACTGCTCTCCTCTTTTCCCTCCTTCCCTTCTGAGCTGAGGGTCCAGTCTTGGTGCCAGAGACGCAACCACTGCAACTTGTCCCAGGTAGGTCATCCCCACCAACAGTATCCAAAACGGTATACTTATTATTGATGGGAACGGCCACAGGGGTGCTCTGCTCATTCTGTCTATTCCCCTTCCCTCTCCTGACAGTCACCCAGCTACCTGTCTCCTGACTCCTAGGGGTGACTATCTCCCTGTAACTCTTGTTTATTTCTGCCTCTGCCTCCCGAATGATCCGAAGTTCATCCAGCTCCAGATTAAAGGAACTTACCTGGCCTTACCTCACTGGGAGCAAGCTCGTCCTCAGCCTCTGCTTGCTGAAGCCTCTCGAGCCAAAACCTTCCTACTCTGTCTCCCGCTACTCCATCGCCTGCTCTGTTAATCTTCTCATTTTTTAAGCTGTCCCACTGCCTCACGGGCTGACTTTTGCTTGCACAGTCGTGCCCCCTCCAAACTGCTGAATAAACTTGCCCATCACAACTCTTATTATTACACCTTTCCAGGATCTGTTTCCCTATCTGTTCCTCGATATCCCTGTTACCAGTGACCGCCCAATAAAAAACACCCAGTATAGTTATTGACCCCTTCCTGTTCTTAACCTCCACCCACAGGGACTCCGTAGACAATCCCTCCATGACTTCCACATTTTCTGCAGCCGTGACACTATCTCTGATCAACAGTGCCACGCCCCACCTCTTTTGTCTCTCTCCCTGTCCTTTCTGAAGCATCTAAAACCCGGGACTTGAAATAACTATTCCTGTCCCTGAGCCATCCAATTCTCTGTAATGGCCACCATGTCATAGCTCCAAGTACTGAACCACGCTCTAAGCTCATCCATTTTGTTCACAATACTCCTTGTGCTAAAATAGACACATCTCAAACCATTCATCTGAGTGCATCCCTTCTCTATGACCTGTCTATCCTCCCTCACACACTGTCTAGAAGTTTCTCTGTTTGTGAGCCCAGTCTCTTCAGTTCTGTTCCCACCCCCCCAACAATTCTAGTTTCAGCTCTCACCAGCAGCCTTAGCAAACCTCCCCACCAGGATACTGGTTCCCCTGGGATTCAAGTGCAACCTGTCCTTTTTGTACAGGTTACACCTGCCCCAAAAGAGGTCCCGATGATGCAGAAATCTGAATCCCTGATGCTTGCTCTGATCCCTCAGCCAAGCATTTATCCTCCACCTCATTCTATTCCTAAACTCATTGTCACGTGGCACAGGCGGTAATCCCAAGATTACTACCTTTCCGCTCCTGCTTCTCAAATTCCTTCCTAACTCCCTGTAGTCTTTTTTCAGGACCTCTTCCCTTTTCCTACCTATGTCATTGGTACCAATATGTACCAAAACCTCTGGCTGTTCTGCCTCCCTCTGCAGGGTATCTTGGACGTGATCTGAAACATCCCGGACCCTGGCACCTGGGAGGCAAACCACCATCTGAGTTTCTTTCCTGTGTCCACAGAATCGCCTGTCTGAACCCCTGACTATAGAGTCCCCTATCACGACTGACTTCCTCTTCCTTTCCCTACCCTTCTGAGCCACAGGGCCATACTCTGCCGGAGGCACAGCCGCTGTTGCTTACCCCAGGAAGGCTGCCCCCCTCAACAATACTCAAACAGGAGTACTTATTGTCAAGGGGTACAGCCACAGGGGTACTCTCTAGTACTTGACTCTTCCCCTTCCCTCTCCTGACTGTGACCTACTTGTCTGTCTCCCATGGCCCCAGTGTGACCACCTGCCTATAACTCCTTTCTATCACCTCCTCGCTTTCCCTGACCAGATGAAGGTCATTGAGCTGCATCTCTAGTTCCCTAACGCAGTCCCTTAGGGGCTGCGGCTCGACACACCGGGTGCAGATATGAACGTCCTGGAGGCTGGGAGACTCCAGGACCTCCCACATCTGACACCGATCACAGAAAAACCAGCCTCACACACATACTACTTCCTTTCCACAATTAACACAGGTAGACCTACCTCGCCTCTTTACCGCCTAAGCTCATTGAGCCAAAGCCCTACCACACTGCTGCCTCTCACTCCACTGCCCACTGGATATGACTGGGCCATCGTATTCCAGCTGCTGCCTTACTGGGAAAGGGACCAGGAATCGTCCAGTCAGACTTACAGACTGAATATCAGGGATTAGACAGAAGTATGGATAGCAGCTGCTCCTGGTCCGACCATGTAAAGGAATCAAAGTACATTTATTATCAAAGAATGTATAAATTATACAACCTTGAGATTTGTTTGCTTACCGGCAGCCACAAAACAAGAAACCTGAAAGAACCCAATTTAAAAAAAAACAAGACCAATACCCAATGTACATTGAGAGAGGAAAAAAAGCACAAATCATGTGAACGAGAGCATTCCAAACCAAACTGAGTCCATAGTTCTGAATGCCAGAGCCTCAGTATCAGTTCATCACACGGCAGACATGAAGCATGAAGCAGTCACATAGCCTCAGCACCGTGGAGAGGAGTCAATGTCACATCCTGCCTTTTCAGTCTAAGTGGGCTGGCATTTAATTCAGCCAAACACCAGGCCCCCCCACCTCCCAGAATTAGGCCATCCTTGACCTTTCCAAATTGACACAGCACTTTGATCAATCCAACACCACTCGTCATTTAGGTGGACAGGCTGCAAAATTCCTCTGCACCAACACCTCTCTGCATCGCTCAATCCAACTCCACCTCAACTCCGGCTCCTTCTCAAAAATGTCTTGACTTTGCTTCTCCTCGAATGTGCAACGCTTGGACTTTGCAATGATCAACCCTGGAGTCAACCCTACCTTCTCTCACCTCTTCATTGTTTGTGGTGATAGTTTATCCCAATTTGGCACTGAAAAGAGTTATTAATGAAGCATTTAGTCATATTTGTTGCCTTATTAACCAGCAGTAAACAGTCACCCAACTTCAGTAGTGCCATCTTAACTATCTTAAACCAGAACCTAGCCATGAAGGCTCACCAGCACCTCTACATCCTCAAGCCTGGGTGTGAATATCACCAATAGTCTGTCCTGGACCAACCACATTGATGTCATGGCCAAGAAATTTCACAGGCACCTCTACTTCCTCAGGGAACAAAAGAAAATTGGCATTTTCTCATCAACCCTTACCAATTTTTATTGAGGCAATACAGATGCTGTGTGACAACTGCTCTTCCTGTAATGGATCAGTGTGGCAATTGCTCTTCCTGTAATGGATCAGTGTGACAATTGCTCTTCCTGTAATGGATCATTGTGACACCTGCTCTTCCTGTAATGGATCAGTGTGACAATTGCTCTTCCTGTAATGGATCAGTGTGATAACTGCTCTTCCTGTAATGGATCAGTGTGACAACTGTTCTTCCTGTAATGGATCAGTGTAGCAATTGCTCTTCCTGGAATGGATCAGTGTGACAATTGCTCTTCCTGTAATGGATCAGTGTGGCAATTGCTCTTCCTGTAATGGATCATTGTGACAATTGCTCTTCCTGTAATGGATCAGTGTGGCAACTGCTCTTCCTGTAATGGATCAGTGTGATGACTGCTCTTCCTGTAATGGATCAGTGTGACAATTGTTCTTCCTGTAATGGATCAGTGTGACAATTGCTCTTCCTGTAATGGATCATTGTGACACCTGCTCTTCCTGTAATGGATCATTGTGACAATTTCTCTTCCTGTAATGGATCAGTGTGACAACTGCTCTTCCTGTAATGGATCAGTGTGATAACTGCTCTTCCTGTAATAGATCATTGTGACAACTGCTCTTCCTGTAATGGATCAGTGTGACAACTGCTCTTCCTGTAATGGATCAGTGTGGCAATTGCTCTTTCTGTAATGGATCATTGTGACGACTGCTCTTCCTGTAATGGATCAGTGTGACAACTGCTCTTCCTGTAATGGATCAGTGTGGTGACTGTTTTGCCCATAATGGCTCAGTGTGTGGCAACTGCTCTTCCTGCCACGATTTGATGTGGTGACTGCTCTACCTGTGAGCATATTTGCTTGTTTATTTATTTACTTACTTTTTTATTATTTGCATGATTTGCCTTCTTTAGCATATTTGCTGTTTATCCTTCTGTGTGTAGTTTTTCATAATTTCTATTGTACTTCTTCATTTTCTTGTAAAAGCCTACTGTTACGTACACACAATGGTTTAAAGACCCAGCAGCAATAGAGCACACCTGGAGTCTGGTTTCGATGTTAAAACCCACTATTTATTAGTAACTACTTAATACAGTAACTTAAACCAGGTAAACCAAGAGTTAGCAGTGATATGCATATTTATTTGTGTAAATATAATTCCCAAACTTGTTCAAGCTTGGGGGGTAAGGTTTAAAGTCTTATGATGGTACTATAACAAAGTTCAGTTCAATGCACAGTGTTGGTGTGAGATATTTATAATCCTAATTGAAATTCATAATAAGAGAAGAAGAAGTAAACAGGTGCTGTTGGTCCTCGTCTCCAGACTCTGAAACCATTCTCGAGTTAGCCAATCATAGCTCATCACTTCAAGGGAACACTACCACCCAGGCAAGGGTAAACATACTGGTAGCCTCCACAGGGTCAGCCCTTCTACACACTGTGATAGCTACTAATCGATTCTCCTGATTGATCCTCAACCCACCCTTGTGGGCACACGGAAATTCTATCCAGTGACTCTTTGTCACTGGTGTCCTTCCACAGTCAATTCCAGCTGCGACTCTGACTGTATGTCTGTGTGAGAGTCATCTGACCTTGCTTAAATAAACATGTTGTGAAGCAACTTTAAACAGT
Organism: Hypanus sabinus; assembly: GCF_030144855.1. Taxonomy (NCBI): domain Eukaryota; kingdom Metazoa; phylum Chordata; class Chondrichthyes; order Myliobatiformes; family Dasyatidae; genus Hypanus; species Hypanus sabinus. The sequence goes on along the minus strand of NC_082717.1, from coordinate 7,007,123 downwards.
GATTGTCCATCCAAATAACTCCACGTCTCTCTTCTCCATAGCAACCTAGAAGAGGGCAGCTGTTCTGTAGTCAATTTCTCGCTCATTCTTTTAAAGGCACAGTCCATAGCCATCACACCTCCCTCCGAAAGAGAAAATTTTGATCAAGGAGCAATATTTTAACTGTAAATTACAGAGTTTGAAGTAAAACATATGTGATTATCATGTAGCACATTACAGAAGCATATACAAACTTTAACTTAACACCTGGATAAACAATCTACGATTATATTATTGGTACCTTTTACATGTTTTATTACCATGTCATATTCCTGCAAAATCAGACTCCAGTTTAGCAACCTTCTATTCTTGTCCTTTATCTTACTCAGAAACACTAACTGATTATGATCAGTGTAAACCATAAGTGGTTTCTGTGTGGGGGAAAGGTAGACATCAAAATGTTAAAAGGCCAAAATGAGTGACAATGACTCTTTCTCGATAGTGGAATAATTCTTCTGATGTTCATTAAATTTCCTTGAATATTCCAGAACATAACTCAACAAGCAAACATGCACCTTCTCATCGGACCACTGTTACCTCAGAAAGTTCAAGGAGCCCCTTACCCTACAATCGAATATGAGTTCAAATGGGCTATGCCCTAAAGATTCATGTACTGAGTCTCTTACAACAAATAAGATCAAATGCACCCGCTCATCCCAGTCTTTCTTATGTTCAACACAGTATGTCTTAATCATTGTCTTAAGGGTAGAATGAAATCGCTCCAAAGCTCCTTGGGATTCTGGGTGATATGCAGATGATGTAATTTGTTTAGCTCCCAGTTCATAAACTATCTGCCGGAATACTCCTGATGTAAAATTACTGCCTTGGTCAGATTGAATCACTTTGGGGAGACCAACCAAAGTAATAATACTAATGAGGGCTTTCACCAGTTTCACTCTTAATATTCATGAGAGGGATCACTTCGGGGAACCTAGATGCAGTGCACATAATGGTTAACAAATATTGATGGCCAGCTGCAGTTTTTGGCAATGGGCCAACACAATCCACTATGATTCTGGAGAAAGGTCCTCCAAAAGCAGGTATTGGCCGAAGTGGAGCCACTGGGATGGCATGGTTAGGTTTACCAACAACTTGACAAGTGCGACAGGTCCCGCAAAAGGTCACATCTTTCCTTAAATTAGGCCAGTAAATTTCCTTCATAATCCTGTTCACAATCTTATTCACTCCAAAATGTCCACCTAAAGGCATACTTTGGACCTGTAAACTTTTGGGACCACAACTTGGTGTACAATTGCCCAGTCCTCACTCACAGGCACATTAAATGGTCTCCACTTCTTCATTAACACTGCGCCCTTATCATAATAACCTACTGGCACATTCTGAATCTCATCCTCTGAGAGAGCTGTTTCTTTTAAAGCTTCAATCTCAGGATCTCGGTTCTGCTCCACTATAAATTCCTTCCTGGACAAATATAAACCTTTCTCATCAGACTTACTACCTACATCCTGTTGAAACATAGAGGGTAGTAAAGTCTCTGTTAAATCATCATAACTTGAACCCCAATTTTGGCTATCATGGGCATCAGAATCAAACTGCCAGAATTGTCTGTGTTGGCAGACCTTTTAGTCATACTTCGGGTTACTGCGCAGTTGGGATAAATATCAGAATCTGTGTATGGATCGTCAGTAGCAGGCTTGCTTGTTAGCTGCACTGCTGGATAAACTTCACCACCTGAAAGGTCATTGCCCAACTGCAAAGAAACATTCTTCAGCAGTAATTCAGGTTGTACCCCTATCTTAACCTGTACTGATACCAATCTGGACTCCAAAATCACCTCATGCAGAGGCACGGAAACAGTCCCCTTCCCAATACCTCTAACAATATTGACTTCACCAGTTTTTGTCTCATCACCAAACTCCATAACACTGTCCAATATTAGGGACTGAGAAGCCCCAGTATCTCGATAGATCCTCACTGGGACCCCAGTTGACCCCTCCTTTGTGGACACAAACCTTTCTGATATGAAATGGTCGAATCCCTCTTTAACTTGGTCAGACCCCTCCGTCCTTAGTGGTGCTTCAATAGGCTAAACACAGGCATTCAGGACTGCCTCCTTTTCCTTTCTCTTCTTCAGAATGGAACAATTAGTCATCTTATGACCAGGCTTCTTACAAAAGTAACAAGTAAGACTGGAAGATTTCTCCCTTGACTGCTTCCCTTTGTCCTTGTCCCTGATTTAATTTCCAATTTACCCTGTGGGTTTTCCCTGCTACTCCCTTGGAAGCTCTTGTTCGGGGTAAACCTAACCTCGTGGGTTAAAGCATACTCATCTGCTAATCTGGCAGACTCCTGCAAAGTGGTAGCATCCTTTTCATCTAAATATGACTTTATCTCATCAGGGACACACCTTTTGAATTCTTCAATCAAAACCAACTCTTCCAAGCTGTTAAAATAATCATTTATGTTTTTAGATGTGCACCACTGATCAAAATACACAAACTTCTTTTAAGCAAATTCCACATAAGTTTGGTTCATAGATTTCTTCAAATTTCAAAACCTTTGTCTGTAAGCTTCCAGAACCAGCTCATAACCTTTAACCACTGCCCATTTCACAACATCATAATCAGCTGCATCTTCAAGTGATAGGGCCGAATAAGCTTGTTGGGCTTTGCCCTTAAATACACTTTGTAACAAAACAAGCCAGTTGTCTTTTGGCCACTTTCGATTCTGAGCCACTTCTTCCAAAATGCAGGAAGTATTTATCAACTTAAGCTTCATTAAATGGAGGTACCAACTTAACTTCTAACACTAGACCTCCTTGCTTCAATCTCTCTATCTTTTCCAGCTCAAACCACCTCTGTCTTTCTGCTTCTGCCCTCAGTTTTGTCCACTCCCTCAGCCCCTAACTTCAGTTGTTGCAACATTATTTGTTCCAACTGTAACTACTGCTCAGAGTTAACTGGTTTACTTTCAGGAACAATTCTAACTCTGCCACTTTAAACACATCTGTAGATACATAGAGCTCAGCTATTATCTTCTGAATCTGTGCCCTTCTCATTGCTGATTTCACCTTAGTAAGTTTTAACTTTTTAGCAATACTCAACAACTCAAACCTTCTGGTGTCCTCTAATGCCTCAGAAGTTGGCACTTCCATAAATTTATCAAGTTCTATTGCCTCTGATTTTCCCACAGAAATAAATCAAAAGGGATTTCCCAATCAAATTGGTATTTGATCAATCTATAAGCCCCCAATTCTTTTCATATCCCCGATGAGCCCCCAATTATGTTACATATACGCAACGGTTTAAAGACCCAGCAGCAATAGAGCACCCTAGAGTCTGGTTTCGATGTTATAAAGCACTATTTATTAGTGACTACTTAATACAGTAACTTAAAACAGGTAAACAAAAAGTTAACAGTGTTATGCATATATATGTGTGTAAATATAATTTCCAAACTCGTTCAAGCTCGGGGGCCAGGTTTAAAGTCTTACGATGGTACTATAAGAAGGTTTATTTCAATACACAAAGTTGGTGTGAGATATTTGTAATCCAAAATGAAATCCATGATAGGAGAAGAACAAGTAAGCAGGTACCATTGGTTCTCTGTTGCCGGCCTCCGAAACCACTCTCGAGTTCGCCAAACGTAGCTTATCACAAAGGGTACCATCTTCAAGGGAAAACTACCACCCAGGCAAGGGTAAACACACCGGTAGCCTCCGCAGGGTCAGCCCTTCTACACACTGTGATAGCTACTGATAGATTCTCCTGATTGATCCTCAACTCACCCTTGTGGGAACTCAGAAGTTCTATCCAGTGACTCTTTGTCACAGGTGTCCTTCCATGGTCATTTCCAGCTGCGAATATGACTGTGTGTCTGTGTGAAAGTCATCTGACCTTGCTTAAATAAGCATGCTGTGAAGCAATTATAAACATCAATAGTCCATCAAATATCTCCACCTCTCTCTTCTCCATAGTAAGCTAGAAGCAGGCAGGAGCTCTGTAGTCAATTTCTGTCTCTCTCTCTCTTAAAGGCACAGTCCATATCCATCACACTACATGAACAAAAATCTCAAGGTAGAATATGGTGACATATTTGTACTTTGATAAGAAAAACACTTTGACTTTGACTTTAACTATCTCTGGAAAACAATCTCACATGCAAAGTAACATCCCGGACCAAACTGGAATCACTGAAGGATGCTTGACAGATTAGCAGGAGTTGAATGCTGTCAGTTCTAACAAAGTAAAACCATTTGTACATGCCTGGTTCATATTGTTACTGTTATGCTGTATGTATTTCATTTAGCTGCTCTGTAAGAGCAGTCAGTTCTGTTTTCAGCTTGTTTGAGTTACTGTTGAAGATAAGAGATGAGGAGAAATCGGTGCCATCCAATTAAGATGATTGAATTAAGGTAAGGTTTCTCTGGTGAGGGATACTAATGGGTTGGAGATTTTGTTTGAGGGGAGATGAAGAGGAAAGATGCAGGACAGAAGATGTGGTAGAATATGACCCAGAACATGATCATGATGTGACAGAGCCAGGGTCAAGATCGATTGAGGATTGGTAACTATGGAGAAACTTTAAGCTTAAACTTGTGTACATTTGACTGTTTCATTAAAACGGGCCCTTTTCCTTTTTTTTTGTTCTTTCCTTTACTAAACCTTTAGTCAAATTAAATTTATAAATCTTTTAATCACTGTGAGGAAGTGCTTTCAGAGGTCAGGTGATGAAATGTATCAGCTCATACTTGGGAAGTGACTCAGATCAACTCCAATTTGCCAACTTACAAAATAGTTAACAGCACCTGTAGTGGCATCCACACTGGACTTCAAGGTGAGTTGTCCCTGGTCTGAACCCAGCTGTTCCTTGCACATTATCCATCCATACTGGGTTGAACATTGAGCTAGCAACTCAACCTCATGAAAAACAAATGTTAAAGAAATGGTCTGGCTGCTGCCCAATATGCCATGGGGCACAGAAAGACACACCAGCTACAGATGCCAATCAACTCACTTTTCGAGAACTCTTTGTCTCATATTCTTGATGCCTATTGCTCAAGTTATTTTTATTGTTATTTCTTTCTTTTGTATTTGCACAGATTGTTGTCTTTTGCACATCGCTTGTTTGTCCATCCTGTTGGATGTGGTCTTTCATTGATTAGATTATGGTTCTTGGATTTACTGAGTATACGCACAGGAATATGAATTCCAGGGCTTTATATAGTGAGATATATGTACTTTGATAATAAAATTACTTTGAACAAAGTTGCCATGCAAGTTGATATGGCTGCTAATAAGCTATATGGTGTGTTGGCCTTCATTAGTCAGAGGATTGAGTTCAAGAGACGTGAAGCAATGTTGCAACTCTATAAAATCCACCTGGAATATTGTGTTCTGTTCTGAATACCTCACTGTAGGAAGGATGTGGAAGCTTTAGAGAAGGTGCAGAGGAGATTTACCAGAATCCTGTCTGCATTAGTAAGCATGTCTTATAAGGATATAGTCCACAAGCTTGAGCTTTTCTCTTTGGAGTGAAGGAGGTTGAGAAGTTACATTGTAGAGATGATAAGAGGCATAGATTGAGTGGTCAGCAAGGAACTTTTCCCCAGGGTGGAAGTGGCTCAATTTTATGGGGGCATAATTTTAAGGTGATTAGAGAAAGTATGTGGGGGTGAGGCCAGAAGTAGGTTTTTATCACACAGAATGGTGAGTGTGTGGAATTTCTATGGGTGGTGGTAGAGGCAGATACATTAGGGACATTTAAGAAACTCTTAGATAGGCACATGGATGAAAGAAAAATGTAAGACTATGGGGGAGAGAACCGGTTTTGTTATCATTAACATGTGTCATGACATTTCTTATTTATGCAGCAGCAGCAGTGCAGTGCAATAATAAAATATATTGTATATTATAACAAGAAATATATTCTGTATGGAAATCACAAATACTGTGAATAGTGTACAATTGTGAGGTCGTGTTCATGGTTTCAGTGTCTGTTCCTAAAATGTTGACTGTGTGGCTTCAGGCCCCCGTAAGTTGTCTCTAATGGCAGTAATGAGAAGAGCATGTCCTGTGAGTTGGGGTCCTTAATGATGGATGCCACCTTTTTGATGCATCACCATTTAAAGATGTCCTTGTTCAAGGGAAGGGCTGTGCCCACGATGAAGCAAGTTGTAACTTCTATAAAGAAAGAAGTAGAACATTGAATACAGAAGAGTACAGCACAAGAACAGCTCTGGAAAGAGTTCCTCATTCTCAATTGACTGTGAACTCAGGGATAAAGTGATGTCCAAAAGACTTAGAGCTCAGAACATTGTCATCTTGAGTCAGTTTTGACCAAAGCAAGGATTCACAGAGCTGCAAGGTTACTTCCTTATTCTGATTCATAATGCCTAACCAATGAATGCAGACAGGCCACTCACCTTTTTTCCCATACAGTCTTTTAGATCATACAATATGGAGCACTACAACACGGAACAGACCCTTTGGCCCATGATGTTTTGCTGACCTTTTAATCTCCCCTCCTCATGACTACCTTCAGCAAGGAAGTACAGGAGCCTGAAGACACACACTTATCATTTCAGGAACATCTTCCCCTCCAGCATCAGATTTCTGAATGGACAGTGAACCCATGAAGATTTTTTCAGTAGTTTTCCTCTCTCTTTTAGCATTACTTATTTAATTTATTTTTTAGATATACTTCTTATTGTAATTTATAGATTGTGCGGCCAGTGACATTAGATTTGATTCTGATTCAGTTCCTTGGCTCCTTCAAACTTTGCTTTTCGAGAGATATTGAGACCTTGGTTAAGAAGATAGAGGTGCATAGCAGGTAGAGAGCACATGGAACTAACAACGTACTTGAGGAGTATAAGAAATGGTAGAGAACACTTAAGAGGGAAATCAGCAGGGCTGAGAGAAGGCATGAGGTTGCTCTTACAGACAAGGTGAAGGAGAATCCCAAGAGCTTCTACAGAAATATTAAGAGCAAAAGGATAGCAAGGGACAAAATTGGTCCGCTTGAAGATCAGAATGATCATCTATGCACAGAGCAGAAAGTGATGAGGTATATATCTAAAATATATTTTTTTGCATCTGCATTTTACTCAGGAGACAGATACAGAGTCTATGGACTTCCATTCCTACAACTATTCTCACAAGCACCATTGAGAGTGTCCTGTTTGGCTTCATGCACCCTGATAGGGCACAGCCCAGTTCAGGAGGATCCTTGCTAAGGTAAACCCATTCAAATCTGTGGGGCCAAACAACATGCCTGGTCAGTTACTGAGCGATTGTGTGACCCAGTAAAGGGGGTCTTAATGGATGTCTTTAATATCTTTCTGAAACTATTCACTGTCCCTGCAGGCTTCAAGGCATTCTGGTGTTCAAGAGGGTGAGGATAATTAGTTTAACTGATTATTGCCCTGTGGCACTGACTCCAACTAACATGAAGTGCTTTGAGTGGCTGGTAATAAATCGTATAAAATCCCACCTTCCAGCTATAGGACCCTATATAGTTTGCCTCAATCTGGATTCTTGATGATAAGACCATAAAACTTAGGAGCAGAATTAGGCCATTCCACCCTTCAAGTCAGCTCTGCCATTATGTCATGGTTGATCCCAGATCCCACTCAACCCATACACCTGCCTTCTCACCATTATCTTTTGATGCCCTGACTGATCAGGAAATGATCAACTTCGGCCTTATATATACCCATGGACTTGGCCTCCACCACAATCTGTGGTATAGCATTCCACAGATTTACTACTCTCTGGCTAAAAGAAATCCTGCTTACCTCTGTTCTAAAGGGTCGCCCCTCAATTTTGAGGCTGTGCTCTCTAGTTCTGGACTCCGTCACCAGAAGCATTGCTAAGGATTCCCCCACCACCCATCCCACAATTTCTTTGACCCACTGCCATCAAGAAGGAAGGAGTATCAGGACTCGGACTGCCAGACTAGGTAACAGCTTCTTCCCTCAGGCTGTGAGATTAATGAATACCCTGCCACCACCAAGGTCTCGTAACTAGGACAGCGAGCTGTTTACTGTTTACCGGTGCTGTGCACTTCATGCATTTTTGAATTATATTTATTGACTTGCTTATGGTACTATTTTGTTTTTTGTGCTGTGTGTGATGTATGCTTTGTGGGTGCACTGTGGTCCAGAGGAATGGTGTTTCATTGGATTTGTATATGTAGTCAGATGACAAGCAAATGTGAACTGTTTGCTGTCTTTAGAAAATTAGGTTGGATAAATCCCCAGGGCCTGACAAGGGGTTCCCTCGGACCTTTGTGGGAGACTAGTGCGGAAGTTGCAGAGCTCTTCCAGTAAGGGTGCTGGTGACTAGTGGTGTTCCACAGGGCTCTGCGTTGGGATCAGTTATTTTTACCGTACATGTTAATGATTTGGATGATGGAATTAATGGTTTTATTGCAAAGTTTTCAGACAATATGGAAGTTGGTGAAGGGGAAGGTAGTTTTGAGGAAGTAGAAAGGCTACAAAAGGACTTAGACAGATGAGGGGAATGGCAAGGAAGTGGCAGATGGAATACAGTGTCTGGAGGTGTATGGTCATGAACTTTGACAGAAGAAATGAAAGGGTTGACTGTTTTCTAAATGACAAGAAAATACTAAAAACTGAGGTGCAAAGGGGCCTGGGAGTGCTCGTGCAGGATTCTCAAAAGGTTAATTTACAAGTTGAGTCTGTGCCGAGGAAGGCAAATGCAAGGTTAGCATTCAAGAGGACTAGTATATAAAAGCAAGGATGTAATGTTGAGACTTTTCAAAGCACTGGTGAAGCTTCATTTGCAGAATTGTGCACAGTTTTGTGTCCCTTATCTTAGAAAGGGTGTGCTGAAACTGGAGAGCATTCAAAGAAGGTTCACGAAAATGATTCCAGGATTGAATGGCTTGTCATATGAAGAGTGTTTGATGGCTCTGGGCCTGTACGCACTGGAATTCAGAAGAATGAGGAGGTGACCTCATTGAAACCTGTCAGATGTTGAAAGCCCTCCATAGATTGGATGTAGAAGAGAATGTTTCCAATGGTGGACAGTCTAAGACCAGAAGACACAGCCTCAGAATCGAGTGGCATCCTTTCAAGATGGACATGAGGAAGAAATACTTTAGCCAGAGAGAGGTAAATCTGTGTAATCACTGCCACAGGCAGCTGAGGAGGCTGAGTCTGTATGTATATTTAAGGCAGAGGTTGATAGATTCCTGATTGGTCAGGGCATGAATGGATACAGGGGAGAAGGCAGGAGATTGGAGCTGAGAGGAAAAATGGATCAGCCAACTCAATGGGCCAAATGGCCTAATTCTGCTCCTATATCTTGTGGTCTTATTGTCTTGGACTGGAGGATAGCTAATGTCGTTCCATTGTTTAAGAAAGGCTCTGAGAACAAGCTTGTGAGCCTGAAATCAGTTGTGGGTAAGTTATTGAAGGTATTCTAAGGGACTGGATATATAAGCCTTGGATAGACAGGGACTGGAGATATAAGCCTTGGATAGACAGGGACGGATTAGGGATAATCAACATGGCTTTGTGTGTGGTACCTTATGTCTAATCAATCTTGAGCTTTTCAAGAAAGTTGTCAGGAAAGTGGATGAAGGCAAAGCAGTGGATGCTACCTACATTGACTTTGGCAAGGCCTTTGATAAGATCCCTCAAGGCAGACCGGTCAATAATAGCAAACATGATAAGGTATTAAATTGGATTAGATATTAACTTTCCAGGAAAAGCCACAGAGGGGCAATAAATGGCTGCCTCTCTAAATGGAGGCCTACGACTAGTGGTGTGCTGCAAGGGTTCGTGCTGGATCTGATATTGTATGTTATCCACATCAATGATTTGGATGATAATGTAGCAAATTGGATGTTCAATTTTACAGATGATGCCAAGTTCGGACAGCAGGGAAGAGTATCAAAGCTTATGAAAGGGAATCTGGACTGGCTGGAAAAAACTGGCTGAAAAACAGCAGATGGAACTTAATGCAGACAAATGTGAGGTGTTGCTGTTTAGGAGGACAAGCCAGCGTATGACTTATAGTGGGTATTAGAGCTCTGAGGAGTGCGGTTGAACAAAGAGGCATCACAGCTAGATAGGAACATAAAGAGAGCTGTTAGCAGTTGGCCTTCATATATCAACATATTGAGTACAGGAGTTGGGTGTTATGTACTGTGCAAACGTCTTAGGCACATATACATAGCTAAGATGCATAATACTTTTGCACTGTACTGTAGTCATTTTGTGTATTGCATACACCTTTATTCCTTCTACCGAAGTGCATGACCATACATTTCCTTAGTTTGACTTGATGGCCCAAAGGGCCTGTTTCTGTGTTATTGTGCTCTGAGTCTCAGGAACCAAGGTGAGTCTGGAAATGTATTCATGAATTAGCAGCAGGAGGAGTCCACTTGGTCCATCCACCCTGACCCAGCATTCGGTAAAGTCACGGTTGATCTGATGGTGACCATAGCTTCCCCTTTCCATTTATTGCTGGCTTGTCCACAGATATCAGGCTCGTGTTAATTACTCTGAGTGTAGGTGGTGTCAAAGAAACTGGGTGCTCAATTATCAGTATAAACTCGGTGGGCCAAAAGTCACTTCCTGCACTGAACGACTTTCTGACTCGACTTTTACAGATGATCCCCGTGGCAATCAATCCTGACCTTTCTCCATCAGCGATGTTCCCTTTGTCTTAGCCGTGCCTCCTAACTCTTCAACTTAACACCAACTTACCTTCTCTCTTTCCTCATTCTGAGAAAGGGCTCTGAACAAGGAACATTAAACTGCCTTCCCTCTCCACAGACGCTGCCTGACTTGCTGAATATTTCCAGCAGTTCCCGTTTTAAATCACATATTGGAGACCCTGTGTTGGCTGGGGAATGACCACTGATATTGTGTCCTGGCTGCCTATGTAATACGAAAGCTAGGGCAGTCTGATATGGACAGCAAGCTGTTGCCTATGTAACAAGCTCCCCTCTCCACGCAGCTAATGAATCCAAAGGAACAGCAGAGACCGATACAGTTTGGCACCAGCAGTGTCACAGGAGTTGCCAGTCAGCATTGACCTGCCTTGGGGAATCCAGCTCCAGGTTTCCCCCTTGGGGTTCACTCCCAAAGCCTTTGCTATGAGTGGGTGTAACCACAAGACAGTGGAGGCTCGAGATCAGTTTTCCTTCTCAGAGATGATTTGGCAACCATGGATGACGAGCCCCATCTGCCTGACGTGTCTGGTTTTAAGGCGCCAATAAACAGTTCTGTCAGGATTAGTAGCTAAGCCACACATGAAAGCCAGGAACAGACTTGGTTGTCTGAAGCTATTTAAGATGCACAACATTGGGAGCATCTGATCGGCAGTGGGAGCTTGTCCTCATCATCACCCCGATTATAACCACCTTAAAAGAACCTGTAATAAACATTTCATTTGATATCAAGTTTCACAGTAAGATGCACAACATTGGGAGCACTACCTCCATACACCCCACCCTAACCTTAAGGAACCATCGTACACCTATGAACCTGTACGACTAAATAAAAAAAAGCTTTCCGGAGAGACAGAGTAGAAGTTTCAGATCGAGCACCTTCCACCAGAACATTGCTCCAGGTGCTCCTGTTTCCTCTCACACCCTACAGGCGTGTAAGGTGGGAGGAAGAATCTTGGGGCAGCTGATGAGAAGACCATGAAACATAGGAGCAGTATTAGGCCAAAACGTTGTCACCATTCCATCACGGCTGATTTATTTTCCCTCTCAACCCCCATACTCTTACGTCCTCCCTGTAACCTTTGACATCCTTATATCAATATTGATTCAATCAGAAAGACATGACAACAGTTATATCTTATTAGGAGTTTGCAGAGACTTGAAATGTCACCAATAACACTTTTTCTGTGGAAACTGTGGTAAACGATCAATGCAAATGATGAAGAGGTGAGGCTAACTCGAGGATCAAGGCATGCAGGTACAATGCAAGATCAGAGCGAGGTCAAGGCATGTTCAAAGAGAAGTGGTTGGAGCAAGGTTAAGACAGAATTAAGGAGTGCAGAGCCCAATGAAGCAATAGAGGCTACCTCAGTAAATATATTTTCGAGAAGGTTGGATAGATTTTTACATAGTAGGGGAATTAAAGGTTGTGGGGAAAAGTTAGGTAAGTGATGAATCTGTGGCCAGGTCAGCCATGATTTTATTGAATGGCAGAGCAGGCCTGACGGGACGGATGGCCTACTCCTGCTCCTATTTCTTATCGAGGAGTTTCTGAACCCATCGACCTACACAGAGAGCGAGGCTAAATCAATCCAAGTACCAGGATGATTTGGAAAGGTCGAGGATGGGATGGAATGTGGCAGTGGGGTCCAGGCCCAGATCGTATCAATGCGACAGGGTCTGGGTCCTAAGCCAAGGACAACCCAATGTTTGGACAATTTAAATGCTGGGCCAGATGGATTGAGACCGGAGACGAGCGCTGGGCCAGTTCTGCTGAGGCTATGGGCCTCGTGTCCGTAAGCTCCGCAACCCTTTGCTCCATTGTGTGATGACCTGAGGCTGAGGCTGTGGGCCTGCTCCAGGCTTTGTATCTGAGGACTCACTTTCGTTCTGAAGGCTATTTGCTCACTTTTATTGTTTGCATGATTTATATCTTTCTTCTCTCTGCATTTTTGGTGTTGAAGGTCTTTTGGGTTTCATGCTTTGTGGCTGTCTGTAGGCAGACAAATCTCAAGGTTGCATAATAGATACATCCTTTGATAATAAATGTACTTAGAACTGGCAAATTTCTACAGATGTACCATGAAGAGCATTCTAACTGGTTGCATCACTGTCCGGTATGGAGGGGCCTCTGTACAAGACCGGAAAAAGCTGCAGAAGGTTGTAAACTCAGCCATCTCATCATGCGCACGAGCTCCCCCATCACCTTCTCATTACCACCATTGGGGGGGGGGGGGTATAGGAGCCTGAAGGCACAAATTCAATGTTTTAAGGACAACTTCTTCCCCTCCACCATCAGATTTCTAAACAGTTCATGAACATTACTTCTGCTCTTTTCTTGCACTACTTTTTAAAATATATTTCTTAATTACAATTTTTAGTACACTTTATGTATTGTACTGTACTGCTGCTGCAAAACAACAAGTCTCATGACACACTATCTGTCAATGATAATAAACCTGATTCTGATCCACAGGCCAGACTGGAGCAGATGGAAGTAGAAAAAAAACACAAAATAATAAGAGAGAAGTGCCTTTAGATTATTTATTTAAGTATTCCTTTGGAGACAGAGATGCACATTCTGTGGTCCACTTTCATGTTGGGAGCAAATAATCGTTTTGCCGTATTTCTACATTTTCAGAGAGGCTGGAACCAGCATTTCCAAGTACCCAGAGTACATTCCAGATATCCCTCCAATTTGAGCTTCGCCTCACTCTGGCACTGGGGAAGGCCGAGGTCAAACAGCTTGGTGCGGGAATGCTGAGGGGAGTTTAAAAAGTCGTGCTTTCGCAGAACTGGGTGATGATGTGGTCACAGTTCACCCAGCCCCACCAATGTGTCTTCTACAGTTTACCTTTGTAAATTTGATACTCCATCACATCTCCTCTCCAACTCACACGGACGGTAGGCCCGTGTCGACCTCGAGGTGTCCTGACACTTCGGCTGGGATTGTCACATGGTTTCCTGGAGTTAATCATTCAGTCACAGGGTACGGTGTGACCAACAGCACTCTGCTGGGTTGCTACTTCAGTGGTGGCTGCTGGCAGTGAAGCGTGGCGACATTTGTCCACTGCACATCCTTGTGCGCGTTGGCTGTTAATGCGTTTCAATGGGGCGACGAACAAACTGATAGATGGCCCATTCTACTGTGACTTTGCCCATGGGATCTGTCTCTGCAAAGGTTCCCACAGTCTCGCCTCCAGAATGCAGAGTTCCCCCGACATTTTCCAAATCAATGCCACATGCCTAGAACCTCTGCTGCCAAGCTGACATTGCAACCGTGTCTAAATTGGGAAGTACTTTTGCAGCAGTAGAGCACAGGGATCTCTCCAGGACACAAGAGCTGCTGTGGAAATGCTGGGCAGTGCCTTGGGTCTGACTCAGTGATGATTACGCTGCTGTTACGCCTGCCTAAACCAGGACACAGCATGTCTTCCCTTGGCAAGGGGGAACTGTGCAAGACCTTATTCAATGCTACAAGCAATGGGGTGAACACATCCTGGAGGATCAAATCCATTTGTATCTGTAAAACAAAACTCTGCCCCATCGTGAATCAGGAGGAGGGACGTCCAATGGGACGTCCAGCTGGGTCATTACAAGAGGGACAGCACAGCCGAGTAGCGGTCAGCACACCCCTTCACAATGAAGATCAGGTTTCAATTCTCGCTGCTGCCTTTGAGGAGTTTGTATGCTCTCGCTGTGACCGTGCGGGCTTTCCTCCAAGTGGCCTCCCTCAATACAAAATGGATGGATTAGGGTTGGTCATTTGTGGGCACGCTATGTTGGCACCAGGTGTATGGTGGCATTTGGGGGCTACCCCTGCACAACCCTCGCTGATTTGACCCGACGCAGTACGATACATTTTGCTGTATGCTTCGATGTTTCAATGTACACATGACACATAAAGCTATTGGGCTTCTTTCTTGGGAATTATTGGAAGCCGTCCGCTGCCATAGGATGTCCAGACAACCCCTGGCACCTGCTGAGAAGGGACAGTGGTGTGTGCGCTGAGCTCCCAGCACCAAGGAGTCTTCATATCTGTCAGTCTGTGCACAGAACCCCAAGGCATTATCTGGCGGACGGGGGAAGGAGGGAGGGGACCATGAGCAACCGTGTGTTGACCCGCTCAGTGCGCAGTGCACAAGGCAAGGCTTCACATGGGTTTGCACTGCAGGGCAGCTCATTCACACTCCAGTGGAGGGCTGGCTGCTGGGGGTGGGGTGGGGTTGCGGGGAGACAGTGCTGGGCAAATGTGACCTACTGCTTCATTGCCAAAGGTGTGACCTCTTGCAGCGTCGAGTTGATGCGGTCAATCCTCTGCTGTATCTGGGCCTCAAACTCCTCCTTGTTCTTCAAGACCAGCTGCCTGACGGCCTCCTGGGCAACTGTGTAGCCCTCCTGGAACTTGGTGCGCTCCACGTTGAAGAGGGGGTCCGAGGGGCTCAGGCTGATGTAGGCCTCCAGGCTGGTGACCTGGTCCATCAGGTGCTTCGCGGAGACATCGACGTAAGTGCTGGCGATGAGGTGGCAGAGGCTGGCCACACTGCAGGCCTGGAAGGCCTCGGTGTAGATCATATCCTTGACGAAAGCATCCTGGGTGTAGCCGGGGATCAGCTCACAGCCCTCGCTGTCGCTGGCAAACTGGGTGACGGCATCATTGAGGGAGACCTGGATCAGGTTAGACATCATCTGGAAGAAGTTGGTCATCTTTGCCCACTGCGCCTTGACCTGGCTCAGGGCACCCAGACCTGTCACCAGCAGCTTGAGGGTGGTGTCATAGTCTATCTCCTTCACCTGGCACCTCTTCATGGTCAGCAGCACCTCATCGAGCTCCTTGGTCACCTTCTCCTTGCTCTCGGCTACCTTCTGGTAGTTCTCCCTGCTGATATCCAGCTGACACTTGGCTTGCTCCACCCTGAAGCAGGCCTGCTCCAGCACCATCTTGGACAGTCCCTCCTGCAACTGCTCCACCTTCTCCTCCCCAGCGGCACTGCTCAGATTGGGCGGCTGTGGTGCAATGGCAGGAGCCTTGATTGACTTCTTGACGTCCAACAGATACGCCTGCACCTGTAAGGAAAGAGTTACATTTGATTCCTCCTTGGTCTATGCTAAGATGTGTGACACAAAATGGCAGTTTGTCAGTCTGGGACATGGCAACGATTTGGGAAAGTTCATGGGGACCAGTCCACAGGGAGTGTTTTGGGGATTTAACGTGATCGTCGACAGTAGATCATGGAGAAGTGACAGTACATACCATATCTGATAGTAAATGACAGAGTATAATGAGGCAGCATGGTAGCACTGTGGTTAGTGCACTGTTCTACAGTGCCGGCCAGTAATCACCGACCAGGGCTCAATTCCCTGGGAGGAGTCTGCACATTCTCCCTTTCACCGTGTGGGTGTCCTGCAGGTGCCCTGGTTTCCCCCCACATTAGAAAGATGTACAGATTCAGGTTAATAAGTTGTGGCATGCTGTGTTGGCACCTGAACCACAGCGACACTTGTGGGCTGCTGTGCTGAATGGATTTGACGCAAGTGACGCATTTCCACTGTGCGTGTGACATGTGGCAACCAAGCTAATCTTCCTTTCCAGAAAATGTTTGCCTGGGAAATAATTAAAGGGTCTTGCGGGGTAGAAAAAGGGCCAAATCCATTGTGCATGTGCGAATCTTCTCTTAGGCTGGCTCGTGACTGGTGCTAAGACCTGGAGATAGAGACAAGGACATGGGGAGAGAGAGGGACTGGAAAAGCTGCTGGCAGTGGATTGTATGAAGTGGCTCAGTGATTGGTTGATAAGTACTATTTTGTCTCTCTTACTAATATATTAATCAGTTTTCCTTTTTCTTTTTTTTAATTCTTTATACAGAATATATAGATGTGGCATGGGAGCATGGTTGTTAGCACAAGACTATTACAGAGCCAGCAGCCCGAGTTCAATTCCCACTGCTGGCTGCGAGTTTAGATATTCTTCCCATAACCATATGGGTTTCCTCCCATATTCACAGGTTAGTAGGTCAACTGGTTGCATGGGTGTAATAGGGTGGCTTGGGCCTGTTAATAATTAGCCCTCAACTCCTGGTGGAGTCGTTGGGGCATCCTCATGACAAGCTTTTTGCACCGATCAGTTTGGTGATTGCTCATCACACGGCATTTCTTTTGCATCTGATATTTTTTGCGAGGTCGAGTTGCTAGCTCGACACTCAACCTAGCACAGATGGAGAGTGTGCAAGGGAGCCGGCCGGATTCGAACTCGGGACCTCTCTCCCTGAAGTCCAGTGCTGATGCCACTACTCCACCAGCCGGCAAGCTTGGGCTGTGCTGGATCTCTTAATAAAATTAACTCTGACCCCTTACAACTTTTAACACATGTTCAGTGACTTTTTCGTTTGTGGATATCTTTTGAATCAGAAACGAACAAAGGAGTAAGTTTTAAGATATTTTTGTTCCAGTACCTTGGTGTTCTGCTCCTGCAAGGAGGAGGCCAGGTCCCGCAGCTGGGCCTCGCTGGGCTTCTCAGCCTGGCCAAGCTGCTCCAGCCGCTGGCACAGATCGATGCCAACCTGGCACAGCTCCAGGCCAGCATTCCTGGTGTCTCCCTCCTTCTCCTGCTTCAGCTGATCCATGCTGCTCTGGAACATGGCACCACTGTCCGAGGGGGTGGTGCCCAGCTTTTCCGGGTCCAGGGTCCCACCGTCTGACACCAGGTCCTGGAGCAGCGCGCTGCCCATCACCATCTCCATGGCTCTCAGACAGAGTCCCACAGAGCTCCCGGGGCCCCCGTCCCCCTTGGCCTCCGCCTTCTTGTTCTGCAGCTTCTTCTTGAAGTGCTGCGTGGCCACATCAGTGATCTCCAGGGCCAGGCCTACGGGCTCAGTCAAGCCCGCCGCCACCAGTTCAGTGGCCAGGCTGCTGGTGAGGTCCAGCAGGGACTGGGTCACGTAGACCCCCACTAGGTTCTTCCCGCTCGGGATGGCCCGCACAGCTTTCCGGTACAGGGCACGCGTCTCCTCCATCCCGGCACAGGCTTCAACAAACTGGGCCTCCAGCCGCCCTTTGTCCCTCTCGGCTGCCACCTTCCGCGCCCGAGCCTCCTCCAGCGCCTGGCCGACCTCCTTGGCCTGGCGGTGGCACTCCGTGCGGGAGGCGGCACACAGCTCCAGCAGCTCCTGCACCAGGTCCATCAGCGAGGCAAACTCCCCCTCGACAGACGCCGCCAAGCCCTGGCACTGCTCAGCCACCTTCCTCAGGCTGTTCAGCCGACTGGGCAACATGGCCTTGACCACACTGGGTGGGCGGGCCAGAACTTGGACCGCGCTGGCCAGGTGCTTGGGGGCCGTCATTGTGTACAGGCGGATCTGGTCCATCTTCTTGTGGGCCTGCTGGAAGGCTTTCCATCCCTGGTCGCTCACCTGCATCAGGCAGGCGTGGAAAGAATCTGGCTGCCGCAGGGACCGTGACGAACCACCCACTGTGCCCAGCTTCACCTGGAAGGCCTCTGCCGCAGAGATGAAGATCAGCTCGCCCAGGACGGCAATGGAGAGGGGCCCCGGCGTCAGAAACTCCTCCCAGTTAGCGTACGGCTTCATGATCAGCTCCAGGTCCTTCCTGGCGTCCTCCGCCGCATCCAGCATTGCCATGCTGCTGACCTTGGCCAAGGCCTGGGGCCCGTCTGCTGCCATGGCAACCAGGCTGTTCACCTGGCAAGAGATGGGAAGATTGGGATGAGTCAGTAACCCAAAGATAAAGGGCAAAGTGTTAAAGATTAAAGATTAGCTTTCTCAGTTATGTGCCTATTAAAATATCAATACCGTGAAATGTATCACCCTGTTTCTACCCACTCTATCTGTCCCTCATAATTCCATCTGCCCTCACCACCTCCCTCCCTCAATTTCACTCTACCTTCCTCTCCTATCAGATCCTACCATCTGCAGCCCTCTGTCACCTCCCAGCCTCCGTTGCTATGTACACACTCTCCTCCTCCGTCTCCCTATCACCCCTCCTCAACTTGATGCACCCATTGTCAGCCTGCCCTTTGAAGGAAAAGACAGACCTATTAGCTTCATTAGGTAGAAGGTACAGGAGCCTCCAGACCCACATCACCAGGTTCGTGAATAGCTATTACCCCTCAACCTTCAGGTTCATGGACCAAAGGGGATAAATTCACTCACCTCAACACGGAACTATTCCCATAACCTATGGATTCACATTCATGGACTCTTCATCTCGTGTACTTAATATTTATTTATTATTATTATTTCTTTGGTAGACTAGTTGAACATTCAATTGGATATGGCTTTTCATTGATTCTACTATGGGTATTAGTCTATTATGAACTTATTGAGTATGCTCACAAGAAGAAGAATGTTTGGGGTTGTATGTGGTGACATACATGTACTCTGAAAACAAATTTACTTTGAATTTGATTTGCCACATGTACACTGAGTGGAACACATCGTTTGTGTTGATGATCAACAGACTCCGAGGATACGCTGGGGTCAACTGACAAGTGTCGCCACACTTCCAGCACTAATGTAGCACGCCCACAACTCACTAACCCTAACCGGTATGTCTTTGGAACGTGGGAAGAAACCGGAGCACTCGGTAGAAAGCCACTTGGTTACAGGGAGAATATACAAAGTCCTTATAGATGGCGGTGTGAACTGGAACCTACCCTACAGCTGGCACTATCGCGTGTCGCTACAGTGTCCGTTCTGGAGTGGCGGGAGAGCGCTGGTTCACGTTGGGCGAGTGGAAAGCTGTGGCATTACGTCCCTCACCAACACACCCCAGTACCCCAAGCCCCACCATTGAGAGATGTCCTTCAGACATCACCCCCTTGAGCTGTTGGATCTGTCACTATAAGACCACCAAAGGCCACTGGGTCTACTCTGTCATGACTGATCCATTCCCTCTCAACATCAATCTCCTGCCTGCTCCCCATAACCTTTCACACCCCGACTTATCAAGAAACTATCAACCACCACCTTAAATACACTCAATGACTTGGCCTTCACAGAGACCCATGGCAACAAATTCCTGATTAACCACCCTTTGGCTAATGACATTCCTCATCTCCATTCTAAATAGACATCCCTCCAACCTGAGGTGCCCTCTGGTCCTAGGCTCCTACAATATAGGGAACATCCTCACAACATCCACCCTATCAACATTTGATATTTCAGTAAGATCACACCTCATTCTTCTAAATTCCACTGAGTACAGGCCCAAAGCCATCAGATGCTTCTCATATGATAAGCTTATCATTTCTGAAATCATTTTGTAAACCTCCTCTGAACTGTCTCCAATGTCAGCACATCCTTTCTTAGATAAGGGGTCCAAAACTGCTCACAATACTCCAAGTGAAGCCTCACAAGTGCATTATAAAGCCTCAGCATTAAATATCTATTTTTATATTTATATGCTCTTGAAATGAATGATAACATTGCAGTTGCCTTCCCCAATTCAGATTCAAACTGCAAATTAACCTTTAAGGAATCCTGCACAAGGACTATCAAGTCACCTCTGAATTTTGAATTTTCTCCCTACTTAAAAAAAATCTACACTTTTATTCCTTTTACCAAATTATATCACCACAAACTTTACAACACTATTTCATCTGCCACTTCCTTGTCCATTCTCCTAATCTGTCAAAGTCCTTCTGCAGCCTTCCTGCTACCTCAATACTACCTGCCCCTCCACCTATCTTCATATTGTCCACAAACTTGGGTACAAAGCCATCAACCAAATCATTGACATATAACATAAAAAGAATCGGTCCCAACACAGACCCCTGTGGAACACCACTAGTTGCAGGCGGACAACCAGAAAAGGCTCCCTTTATTCCCATTCTTTGCCTCCTGCCACTCAGCCACTGCTTTACCCATGCTGGAATCTCTCCTGTAATACCATGGGCTCTTGTCTTAAGCAGCCTCATGTGTGACACTTTGTCAAAGGCCTTCAGAAAATCCAAGTACATAACCTCTACCAACTCTGCTTTGTCTATCCCGCTTGTTATTTCATCAAAGAATTCCAAAAGATTTGTCAGGCAAGATTTTTCCTTGAGGAAGCCATGCTGACTATGGCCTATTTCGTTATGTGCCTCCAAGTACTCCAAAACTACATCCTTAACACTCGACTCCAAAAGCCTCCCAACCACCAAGGTCAGGCTAATTGGCCTGTACTTTCCTTTCTTCTGCCTCCGTCCAGTGTGGAATGACACTTGCAATTTTCCATTCTTCCAGAACTATTCCAGAATCACACGATTCTTGAAAGATCATTACTAATGCCACCACAATCTCCTCAGCCACCTCTTTCAGAACTCTGGGGTGTAGACCATCTGGTCCAGGTGACTCATCTACCTTCAGACCTCCCAGTTTCCCATGCACCTTCTCCTTAGTAAAAACATTGCATTCACTTCTGTCCCCTGACACTCTCGAACTTCCGGCAACACTGCTAGTATCTTCCAGATAGAAGACAGATGCAAGATACTTATTCGGTTCACCTGTCACTTCCTTGATCCCCTTATTACCTCTTCAGCCTAACTTTCCCAGAGGTCTGAGATCTACTCTCACCTCTTATCTTTTATACATTTCAAAAACCTTTTGGCATCCTCTGATATTATTGGCCAGCTTACCTTCATATTTCATCTTTTCTTTCCTTATGGCTTTTTAGTTGCCTTCTGTTGGTTTTTAAAAGCTTCCCAATCCTCTAACTTCTCACTAATTTTTTTTTTACTTGATGGCTTTGACTTCCCTTGTTAGCCACATTAGTGGCATCCTGCCTTTGAAGTGGATGGCCTAGAGAAGCAGAAGACCCAAGGTCTGTTGCTGTAGCTCATCCCCTTCAAAGTTTGATATATTGTGTGTTCAGAGATGCTCTACTACACACTACCATTGTTACACTTGATTATTTGAGTTATTGTCACCTTCCTGTCAGCTTAAACCAGACTCGCCGTTTTCCTCTGACTTCTCAAAAACAAGCTGTTTTTTTCCCCACTGAACTGCCACTGTTTTTTTTTTGTTTATCACACTACGCTCTATAAACCCTAAAGATAGAAGTTTCTGAAAATACCAAGCGATTCTGAGATACTCAAACCACTCTGTTGGATACCAACAATCATTCCACGGTCAAAGTCATGTAGATCACATTTCTACCCTGATCTGATGTTTGGCCTGAACAACAGATGACCCTCTTGACCATGTCTGCGTGCTCTTATGCATTGAGTCGCTGCTACATGGTTGGCTGATTAGATGTTAGCAATAACGAGCAGGTGTATCTAATAAAATGGCCACTGAGTGTGGAATGGTACAGAGCAAGGACAGGCACTTCAGCCCTCGAAGTCTGTGCTGAACACAATTCCAAATTAAACTGACCCGACTGCACGTGATCCGCATCACTCCATTCCCTGCACATTAAAGCTTCTTGCTCCCTGCCATCTCATTTGCTTGCATTTGCATCCCTGCCGCCTGTTCCAGGCACCCACCACTCCACCCACAACCGTAAAACTTTACCTTATGTTGACACTCTGACTGTCTACCGTATGTAGACGCTCCAGAGAAAACAACCTAAGTTTGTCCAACCTCTCCTTATAGGCCATACCCTCTGACCTAGGCTGTTGCCTTGTGATTCTCTCCTGCACCCTTTCCAAAGCCTTCCAATTCCTTCCTGTAATTGGGCAACTGGTAATGAACTAAGTGTGTTAAAAATAGTTTGTTAAAAAGGCTGCTGCTGCTCCGTAGCAAACTCCTGGCTAAAGTTCAGTCCCTGGAAAATAAGCTGTGTGAACTGACAGCCTGAATCTCTGACCAGTGGGAAACAATGGAATGTAATGTTTTGTGCTTCGTGAAGACCTGGGCTGACGGAGGAGATACCAGATCATGCCACGGAGCCCTCTGGGTTCTCCATGTTCCGGGCAGACATGTCAAAAAGCCTCTCTGGGAAGAGGTGGGGTATGCTTCACGGTCAATAATGCTTGGTGCGATCCCCTGGAATGTGCAAGCCCTCAAGTTCTTTTGTTCCCCAGATATGGAGTACCTGGTGATGCTGTGTAGACCTTTCTGGCTGCCCAGGGAGTTCACGACAATTATTATCTCAGCAGTGTATATTCCGCTGCAGGCTGATACTGACCTGGCTCTCACAGAACTGTACGAGACCATCAGCACCCTGGAGACTGCACAGCCAGAGGCTGCCTTCACTGTCCCCGGTGACTTAAATAGAGCATCACTGACTAACGTCTCTCCAAAGTTTTGTCAACACATCCAGGTGAGCGCACAGGGAGATAGCATACTCAACCACTGATAATCTCCCTTCCACAATGCTTACAAAGTGCTGCTCCGTCCACTGTTTGAGAAGTCGGATCACTCCTCCATCTTGCTTCTGCCAATGTACAGGCAGAATCTGAAACAAGAGGCATCCATATTTAAAACCATTCACTGTTGGTCCAGCCAACGGCCTCCATGCTACAGGACTGCCTTGATGTCATCAACTGAAATGTCTTCCATGAAGAGGATGTCTTCGAGTTCACAGACGGGGTCACGAGTTTCATACTGAAGTGCATCAAGGACGTTGTTCCACCCCCCCCCCCCCCCCCCAAATCAGTCAGGGTCTATCTAAACCAGAAACCCTGGATCACAGTTCCGTGTGAGCAGCCCTTACCGTGCAAGATAGAAGTTACGTTGCCGGTAATCAGCAGGAACTCCAGAAATGCAGCTACGATCTACACAAAGTCATCAAGGCAGCGAAACAATACAGGGACAAGATCTAGACACAACTCTCCACCAACAACACACGCAGCTTATGGCAAAGTCTGCACACTGTCACGGACTTCAAAGCTAAGTGCAGTGGTGCTGTCAGTGTCACTGCCTGTCTCCCAGATGAGCTAAATCTTTCTTAAACTCTATCTGATGTCGTCAACACTGATCCTGAGGAGAGTGGCTGAAGAGACCTGCACCATGGTCATCTCTGAGGCTAAGGTACACAGATGTTTCCCACGAGTGGACAGTCGCAAGGCTGCAGGACCGGACGGCATCCCAGGGCGGGTACGCAGGATGTGCGCAGCACAACTGGCAGGTGTGTTTACTGACATTTGTAATCTCTCTCTCTCTCTCTCCCCCAGAGCAGAGTGCCCTCCTGCTTCAAAACGTCCACCATTGCCCTGTACCCAAAAAGACCAAGGTAGCATGTCTGCATGACTAACGTCCTGTCGCACTCACCTCAATAATAAACAAATGCTTTGAGAGGCTGGTCAAGGATTACATCTGTAGCAAGCTACCACCCACACTGGACCCCCGACAATTCAACGACCGACAAAACCGATCGACAGATGACACAATTGCCACAGATCTACACACTGCCCTTACACATCTAGAGAAGGATGCTTATGTGAGAATGCTGTTCTTGGACAACAGTTCAACAGCATAATTCCCTCCAGGCTCGACAAGAAGCTCAGAGATGTTGGCCTTCACCCTGCCTGGTGCAGCTGGATCCTGGACTTCCTATCAGATCACCGGCAGGTGGCAAGAGTGGGCTCCCTCACCTCTGCCCCTCTCACCTTCAACCCAGGTGCCCCTCAGGGGTGCGTCCTAAGCCTCCTCCTTTGCTCTCTGTATACCCATGACTGCATTGAAACCTGCAGCTCCAATTTGATAATTAAATTTGCTGATGATACTACACTGATTGGCCTTATCTCAAACAATACTGAGGCAGCCTACAGGAAAGACGTTATCACCCTGACACAGAGGTGTCAAGAAAACAACCTATCCCTCAAAGGAGCTGGTTGTGGACTCCAGGAGGAATGGAGACAGGCTCACCCCTATTGATATCAATGGATCTGGAGCTGAAAGGGCAAACAGCTTTAAGTTTCTCATCATAAACATCTCTGAGGATCTCACGTAGTCTGTACACACCAACTGTGTGGTGAGAAAAAGCACGCTTCTTTCACCTCAGACAGTTGAAAAAGTCCTTTCTACAGGGGCACAACTGAGAGCATCCTGACTGGCTGCATTACTGCCTGGTACGGCGAACTGTACCTCCCTCAATTGCAGGACTCTGCAGAGAGTGGTGTGGACAACCCAGCGCATCTATGGGTGTGAACTTCTCACTATTCAGGACACTTACAGAGACAGGTGCATCAAGAAGAATCAGTGGGGACCCCAGTCACTCCAACCACAACCTCTTTCCAGCTGCTACCCTCCAGGAAAGGGTACCGCAGCATAAAAGCCAGGATCAACAGGCTCGGGGACAGCTTCTTCCACCAGGCCATCAGACTGATTAATTCACGCTGATACAATTGTATTTCTATGATTTTTAGCTGTCCATTTATATTTATCATTATTATTGTTATGAGCAGAGAGACAACATCTGCTGGAAGTAAATTCCTTGTATGTGCACAGCTACTTGGTGATTAAAGTCTGATTCTGATACTATTTATTACATATTACTATACATTGCACATTTAGACGGAGACGTAATGTAAATATTTTTTACTCCATGTATATGAATGATGTTAAGTAATAAAGTCAATTCAATTCAAATACACCTGCAGTCTACACTATCTATGCTTCTCATAATCTAATGAAACTCTGTCAGATCTCCCCTTAGCCTTCGCTGCTCTGGAGAAAACAACCCAGGTTTGTCCAGACTCTTGATGATAGAACATGCTCTCAAGTCCTGGTGAACTGATTCTGCACCCTCTCCAGAGATCTACATCTTTCCTACAATGGGGTGACCAGACTAGCAGGCAATACTCTTAGGTACAGCCAAACTAAGGGTTTAATCCATCTGCAATACGATTTCCTGACTGTTAAACCCTAAGCCCCAGGCGACGAAGGACAGCTTGCCAGAGATCTAATGGAGGGTCTCGCCCCGAAACATATTCCTTTCCACAGATGCTTACTGACCTGCTGACTTTGTCCTGCATTTTGTATGTGTAACCCTTCACCATCCTGTCTACTTATGTTGACATGTTAGAGCCCAAGGTATCTCCCCATTATTTTGGGAATTGCTTTTAGTTAATTGACCTTCTGCCCCATCCTATAGAAAGTAACTTCAAATCCTCCAAGTCCCCAAGTCCCATATAATCAAGAAAGAAAAGATACAGTACAGTGTCTCCTCTACTGCCATGGTGAGAAGCACCTCATATTCTGTCTGGACAGCCTCCAACCTGACAGCATGAACATCGACTTCTCCAACTTCTGGGAATTTCTCCCCCCACCCCTTCTGCCATCTTGCTCCCCTCTTACCCCTTCTCTTCTGCTCACCTTCCTATCACCTCCCTCTGGTGTCCCTCCCCCCTCCCTTTCTCCCATGGTCCACCCTCTCCTACCAGATTCCTTCTTTTTCATCCCTTTACCTTTTCCACCTATCACCTCTCAGTTTCTCAATTCATTTCCCCCCACCTCACTCTCCCATCTTCCCCCTCACCTATCAACTGCCAGCATGTACTCCTCCCCCTCCTCCCACCATCTTCTTCCCTCAGTCCCAATGAAAGGCCTTGGACCAAAATATTGGTTCATTATTCCTCTCCATAAATACTGCCTGTCCTGCGGAGTTTCTCCAGTATTTTGGGTGAATCACCGTAAAGTTTATTTGGCAACCAAGAGACAGACTTCTGACTCCAGCCTAAGGACAGAATGTGGGAACTAAAAAACCAATGGGACATCCGAGCAACGATTTCTCCAGAACCTCATCCACCCCGATAGGAGTCCCAACACCCGACTCTCAGCACGTACAAGATGGGCCCAAGGGCCTGTTTCTGTGCTGTAGCGTTCTATGACTCTTAACGCCACCCACACCCACTCTCCAGTGGGTGTAGGACACTTTGAGATCAACAGCTGCATTGAGCAGTTAAAATGAATTTCAAAAACAGATGCCATGTTTGAAAGAAGCGTCTCTGAGGCTCCACCAAGCAGAATGGAGAAGGGAGAACAAGCGATGTAATCAGATGGATACAAGACACCAACAAGATTAGCGGCTGAGATGGGAACATGAGCACCATCCAAAGGGACATCAAGGGCAGTTTCTTCATATAAAGAACAGAGTAGTACAACACAGTACAGATCCTTCAGTCCACAATGTTATGCTGACCTCTTAACCAACTTAATCTGCCCCTCTCCTCCATTTTCCTTTCATCTATGTGTGTATTTCGAATGAGCTATCAGAAATAGTGGATGAGGTGGGCACATTTGAAAGTTATCCAGATAAGCACTGGCATAGTGCTTAGTGCAGACAGCATTGTGGGGGGAGGAAGGGGTAAGATGTGGACCATAACAAGATATAGGACCAGAACTGGGCCATTTGGCCCATCTAGTCTGCTCTGCCATTCAATCATGGGCTGAGCTAATTCTTCCACTGTTCTCTGCTTTTACCCCATATCCTTTGATGCCCTGGTTAATCAAGAACCTATCTCTGCCTTAGATACATCCAATGACTTGGCCTCCACAGCCACTCGTGGCAACAAATTTCACAGATTTATCACCCTCTGACTGGTAATTTCTCCGCATCTCAGTTCTATAAGGACGTCCTTCAATCCTGAAGTTGTGCCCTCTTGTCCTAGAATCACCTAACATGGGAAATAACTTTGCCATATCTAATCTGTTCAGGCTTTTTAACATTTAGAATGTTTCTATGAGATCCCCCCTCATTCTCCTGAGCTCGGGAATACAGCCCAAGAGCGGCCAGACATTCCTCATATGGTAACCCCTTCATTCCTGGAATCATTCTCGTGAATCTTCTCTGAATCGTCTCCAATGTCAGTACATCCTTTCTAAAATAAGGAGCCCAAATCTGCACACTATACTCCAAGTGTGGTCTCATGAATGCCTTATAGAGCCTCAACATCACATCCCTGCTCCTATATATTCTACACCTCCGGAAATGAATGCCAACATCACATTCGCCTTCTTCACCACCAACTCAACCTGGAGGTTAACCTTTAGGGTATCTTGCACAAGGACTCCCAAGTCCCTTTGCATCTCTGCATTTTGAATTCTCTCCCCATCTAAATAATAGTCTGCCTGTTTATTTCTTCCACCAAAGTGCAAGACCATGCACTTTCCAACATTGTATTTCATTTGCCACTTCTTTGCCCATTCCCCTAGACTAAGTCTCACTGCAGGCTCTCTGTTAGTATCTCCTTTGATATCAGTCGCCTGCTTCCTCTGATATTCATCTTTTCCTTCCAAATGACCTTCTTAGTTTCCTTCTGCAAGTTTTTAAAAAGCTTCCCAATCCTCTATCTTCCCACCAGTTCTGGCTTCCTTGAATGCCCTCTCTTTTGCTTTTACTTTGGCTCTGACTTCACACGTCAGCCACGGTAGTGCCCTTCTTCCCTTTGACAATTTCTTCTTATTTGGAATATATCTGTCTTGTACTTCCCTCATTTTTTGCAGAAACCCCAGCCATTGCTGCTCTGCTGTCTTTCCTGCAAATATCCCTTTCCCGTTAACTTCAGCCAGTTCCCCTCTCATGCCATTAGTTAACTGACGGGGGAGTGCAGCAATAAAAGGATTCTACAACTGTGACTGGCAGGGTGCTGCAGGGGCGGCTGGGCTGGTGGTCCCGACTGGCATCAGTGACCGGGCAAAAGGCTCAAGTATCACGATTCCAGGTTTACTAGTGATGCAACACCGGGTGGAAGGGTGACCATGTGGTGGATGTAGGGGGGCTTCGGGGCAATGGCAAAGGGGAGTCAAGAACATTGCAGATGGAATATAATGTCAACTGCAGGAAAGAATACAAACAGGAATAGGCCACTAGGTCTCTCAAACCTGCTCCACCAGTCATTCTGATGGTGGCTGTTTTCCTCCAATCTGCACTTTCTTGGGTCTCTTCCCTATAATTCTCAAGTCCCTAATTTTTCAAAACTGCCTCCACTCCAGCCTCAGAGTAGAAGGACAATCACAGAATAGAGATGAGGAGGAATTTCTTTAGCCAGAGGGTGGTAAATCTGTGGAATTAATTGCCACAGACAGCTGTGGAGGCCAAGTGACTGGGTGTATTTGAAACAGAGGTTGATAAGTTTGTGAACAGTCAGGAAACAAAGGATTACGGGGAGAAGGCAGGAGAATGGGGCTGAGAGGGATAATAAATCAGCCATGATGGAATGGGAGAGTAGTATTGATGGGCCGAATGGCCCAATTCTGCTCCTGTGCTTTATGGTCATGTGGAAGTAGTCAGAAGATGAGATAGTTTTGAAACAGAGTGGTGTTGATGTTCAGCTGGACCTGACTTGGAGAGGACCCAGCACAAGGCCAGAATCATTTTGTTCCACTCACATGGAGGGAGGCCGCTGGAATATTCTGCACAGGTCCAGTCTCCTCACCTGGGGAGGGTTAGACTTCCCACCGGGAGGGCAACAGAGGGTTGTTCCCTGGGGTAACCACGAGGAAATCTGCAAATGCTGGAAATTCAAACAACAACACACACAAAATGCTGGTGGAACACAGCAGGCCAGGCAGCATCGATAGGGAGAAGTGCTGTTGACGTTTCGGGCTGAGAACCTTCGTGTTCCACCAGCATTTTGTGTGTGTTCCCTGGGGTACTGTGTTTGTCACAGGTAAAGATTCTGTGTACTTGGTGTCTCAGAATGGGAGTTGATGGTAGAGAGTGAACATCTCTCCCTGACTGGGGTGTCATGGGTTGATGGGGAAAAGGGGTGGATGTAACACTCGGGCAGAGACGAGAAGACAAGGAGAACCTCCGCTTCAAATAGACCCAGTGATTTGGCCTCCACAGTCACCTGTGGCAACGAATCCTACAGATTCACCACCATCTGGCTGCTGGAGAGAACTCCAGGATCCCTGTATTTGCCTAGGTTGCTTTGTCTGCATTTCTAGACTGGTTCCATAAGGCAGTTATAGCCAGGGTGGCAATGGGACAAACTCCCCCTGCCTAATAGACGATCCCAATGGCATGCCACTTAAATAGCCTGACAACCAAGTCCAGCTCTTCTCACCACATATCCATTCTCCAGTCATTCCCCTCCCATCTCCCCTCCTCACCCTCTCTCCACCCCCTCACACCATCCCCCTTTCCCTATCCCTCTTTCTACTACTCCCTCCCTCTGTCCTCTCCTCTTTCTCCCTCGCTATCTACCCTTCTGACCCCCCCCATCCTCCCTCCCCTCTTCTCCTCCTAACCCCCTCGCCACTTCTCCTTCCTCCTTTCCTCACTTTCCATCTCTCCCCCCTCGCTTTCTACCTCCCCTCCCTCCCCTTCTTTCCCTCTTCCTCCTTCTCCCTCCCCATCTCTCTTCCTCCTTCTCCCTCCCTTCCTTTCTCTCTATCTCTCCCCTTCTCCCTCTTGCTTCCCTATCTCCCTCTCTCCCTAACCCCCTCTCCTCCCTCATTTTCTACCACCTCTTCTCCCTCCCTACTTCCCCTTCTGTTTCCCTCTCCCTCCCTCCTCTCTCGCTCTCCCTCTTCCTCCCCCTGCTCCCTCCCCCCTCCGCCTCCGCCTCTCCCTCTCCCTGTCTCTCTGACACAGACACGCACAAACACTGCCTTCACATGTCGGCGTGTGCTCGCTGCATCCAGGGCGGGGCTGCCTGCGTACAAGAAGGGTAGGAATAGCAGGATAGCACAGGAATAATGTACCTCGGGTTCTACAGACGGGGCGAGGATTGCGCTCTGATTCAGCGAGGGTCACGCCGCGACCGCTGTCGACATACAGAGTCTCCAAGTCAGGGCTTGCCGACGTTCCCAGCTCCTCGCAGCCAGGGTCGGCTGGGCGGTCTGATTTCCTGTCACATGCCCAGCGGCCTCGCAGCTGCTTGTCCTGAAGTTTAAAAAAAACCTTGCCGGTCCGGTTCTCTTCCACCCGCAACTGCAAATCACACCTGCAAAACCGGAACCATTGCAGCTGAATTTATTCTCTCTGATGACGTAAACTTTGCAACAGCGGTGCAGTACGGACATAAAATTACTATAGATTACAAAATAAATAGCGCGAAAAAGAAGGGAATGCCAAGGTAGCACCCGCAAAATGCTGGAGGAACTCAGCAGGTCAGTTCTGATGAAGGGTCACAGCCATAAACACTCGTTTCCATCGATGCTGCCTGACCTGCTGAGTTCCTCCAGCATTTTGTGTGTGTTTCTCTGGATTTCCAGCGTCTGCAGAATCTCTTGTGTTTAGGGATATTAAGAGTTCATGGGTTCATTGTGGATGCAGAAATCCGATGGCAGAGGGGAAGAAGCGGTTTCTGAAGCATTGAGTGCGTGTACCTCCTCCCTGATGGTAGTAATGGGGAGAGAGCAGGTCCTGGACCAGATGGTGTACACCCTGTTACCGTTGTCCAGGCATCGGTAATGATCCTTCAAGATCACTGGATTCTGGAATGGTTCTGGAAGACTGGAAAATTGCAAATGTCACTATACTTTTCAATGAGGGAGAGACGCAGAAGAAAGGGAACTATAGGCCTGTTATTCTGACCTCGGTGGTTGGAAAGATGTTGGAGCTGATTATTAAGGATGAGGTCTCAAGGTACTAGGAGACACATGGTAAAATAGGCTGTAGTCAGCAGGATTTCCACAAGGGAAAATCAACACCTAACAAATCTGTTGGAATTCTTTGAAGAAATAACCAGCAGGATAGAGAAAGGTTGATGTTGTGTACAGTACTTGGATTTTCAGAAGGCCTTTGCCAAGGTGCCACACACGAGGCTGTTCCCACTTGCTTCAAAAAGGCGACAATGATACCAGTGCCTAAGAAGAATATTGTGGCTGTCTTAATGACTATCGCCCAGTAGCACTCACATCTACAGCGATGAAATGCTTTGAGAGGCTGGTCATCACTAGACTGAACTCCTGCCTCAGCAAGGACATGGACCCACTGCAGTTTGCCTATTGCCACAATAGGTCAACAGCAGACACAATCTTAATGACTCTTTACACGGCCTTAGATCACCAGGACAACACAAACACCTACATCAGGATGCTGTTCATCAACTATAGCTCAGCATTTTATACCATCATTCCCAAAATCCTGATTGATAAGTTTCAGAACCTGGGCCTCTGTACCTCCCTCTGCAATTGGATCCTCGACTTACTAACCGGAAGACCACAATCTGTGTGGATTGGTATAATACTCCTCCTTGCTGACGCACCTCAGGGGTGTGTGCTTAGCCCACTGCTCTACTGTCTATATACCCATGACTGTGTGGCTAGGCATAGCTCAAATACCATCTATAAATTTGCTGATGTTACAACTATTGTTGGTAGAATCAGGTGGTGACGAGAGGGCGTATAGGAGCGAGATATGCCAACTAGTGGAGTGGTGTCGCAGCAACAACCTTCCACTCAACGTCAGTAAGATGATTGTGGACTTCAGGAAGGGTAAGACAAAGAAACACATGCCAATCATCAGAAGGATCAGAAGTGGAGAGAGTGAGCAGTTTCAAGTCCCTGGGTATCAAAATCTCTGAGGATTGGTCCCAGCATATTGATGCAACTATAAAGAAGGCAAGACAGTGACTATACTTCATCAGGAGTTTGAAGAGATTTGATATGTCAATAAAAACACTCAAAAACTTCTATAGATGTATCGTGGAGAGCATTCTGACAGACTGCATCACTGTCTGGTGGTGGGGGGGGAGCTACTGCACAGGACTGAAAGAAGCTGCAGAGGGTTGTAAATTTAGTCAGCTCCATCTTGGGTACTAGCCCCAATGTATCCAGGACGTCTTTAAGGAGTGGTGTCTCAGAAAGATAGCGTCTATTATAAAGAAATCCCAGCGCTCAGGCCATGCCACTTTCTCACTGTTACCATCAGGTAGGAGGTACAGAATCTTAGAGTTATATTGGCTTGTCATTCCTGATTCCTGGAAGAACCCTTAGGATCAGAAAATAAACAGAGATCCGACAATTGGTGCCCAAATGCAGGACGATGACTTGAAAAAAAGGCTGAGGAAGGAAGTTTTAGGTGAGCAGTGGGAGGCAGGAATTTCCTCTGTTCCTTAATTGGCCATGAAAAAATATGTTCAGTGCATCATTTAAAGGGAGTTTAAGAGTGAGCAGAGTCATGGTTGTACAACCTGTGTTGGGCCGGTATGAATTATTGGAAACCCAGTGTCTGATATTATAGTTACAACTGGGTGATGTGAGTTGCCTGACAAAAGGCAAACAAAAGTTTTAAGATATTGGATGAATGTTTATTTGGTTGTAACCTGATATTTTAGTCAGCATGGGTTTGTGAGTTTTGTGAGATTTTTGGTGTTTAAAAGTGAAGAATACTCCTTAAGATTGAAACTAATACAATAGCCAAAGCTTTGAAACAGAGCAGTGGTGGGTCCCATGAATTCTCAGCTGAGAGGGAAAAGTTAACTGAAATCTTAAGCGCTTACTTAAGTGATGCATATAAACTTGTTGCCATTGGTAAAGAAAATACAGAAGAAATATGCTAGCGATGCTAAATTTAGTGAGGACTGGTTTACAAGTGATGCTAAGGCTGAAATTGCTAGCACGAGCGGGCATAGTTTTAAGGTGCTTGGAAGTAGGTACAGAGGAGATGTCGGGGTAAGTTTTTTACACAGAGAATGGTGAGCACGGGGAATGGGCTGCCGACACCGGTGGTGGAGGTGAAAATGATGGGGTCATTTAAGAGACTCCTGGATGGATACATGGAGCTTAGAAAAATAGAGGGCTATGGGTAAGCCTAGGTAGTTCTAAGGTAATGACATGTTTGGCACAGCTTTGTGGGCGGAAGGGCCTGTATTGTGCTGTAGGTTTTCTATATTTCTATGATATCCTAGAGGATCGAAAAGACATGGTTGGGAACTAAGTAGACAGCTTGGATCTAGCACCCTTAACAGAGTTGCAAAACGATAAGAGTAATGAGTTGCAAGTCCAAATAAATACATTAAAAGGAGAACATAGCAATAAAAAAAAATCAATTGGATGAAAAACATAACATGCTAAAAGGGATAATAAATCAGCAAAAAACCCCTCATTTCTGCATTAACAGAATAGGTAAAAAGACCGCATACAAAGTACATGTGGAGTGGAGAGCTTTGTTCAGAGCTGCGAAACAAACTGACTCAAATTTGTGCTGTGAGAAAGGCACACACTCATCAGCAGCAACACAGCCAAAATGCTGGAGGAACTCTGCAGGCCAGGCAGCATCGACGGAAAAAAGCACAATTGAAACCCTTTGGCAGGACTGGAGATAAAGAGCTGAGGAGCAGATTTGAAAGGCTGGGGGAGGGGAGAGAGCAATGCCAGGCCAGAGGTGAACTTTTTCCCTTCGGTCCTGCCGAAGGGCTTTGGTCCGAAATGTCGACTGCACTTTTTTTTCAGAGATGCTGCCGGGCCCCTCCAGCATTGTGTGTGCGTGTGTTGCTTGGATTTCCAGCGTCTGCAGATTTTATCTTGCAGATTTTCTCTTGTTTGTGCAAGAAAGGCAACCAGTGGGCGGTGTTAATAGTCATGTCAATCATGTTGAGGTGCCGCCAACACTGACTAGCCCCCGGAAAAAGCGAAACCTTTGAACTGCAGTGATTCTGACTTAACAGAGCCTTCTAGTGGCTGCGGTGATGATGACAGTATGGCAAGAATTGCCCCAATGAAAACTTCCACACAAGACTAATGATGGAGGGTACGAAAGGAAACAGGAGGTTTGCTATCGACTACCAGATCTTTGGCAAATGGCCCAGGGAAGTTCCACATCCTGAAAAAGGTAGCAAAGACTTCAGAACCAGAATCAGGTTTATATTACCACTGCAAGTGTTGTGAAATGTGTTAATTTAGCAGCAGCAGTACACTGCAAGACATGATAATATAGAAAGAAATATATAGATGGTACTTGAGCTATACCTAGCCACACAGTCATGAGTATAGAGGGAGTAGAGCAGTGGGCTAAACACACACCCCTGAGGTGCACCAGTGTTGATCATTCAGCTTGGGCTGAACTTCAATGAATGAAAAATAGATACAAATTGCATCCATGTGATGGCATTCATGTTTAAGCTACCATAGCAACAACTCAGCAGATAAACCAGTTGGAGATAGTATAGGAGAGGATAGATAGAATTTACCAGTTGGTTGGGAAGCAATTAAGGAATGGTTGGAGGGATGAGCCCCAAACCAGACTGATTGGAAGAAAGTGGTCGACTGCAAACTAAAACCTTCAGAGGATATTTCTGAATACGAAGACCGCTATAGGACAGTTTGCCTCAGTTACTCAGGAGTTCCAGAAATAAACAAAGATAATATCAAAGTCGCTAAATATGGCCCTTTCAGGCCGACTTTCAATGATGGTTTAAACCAGATGTTGCCTGTATGGTGAAGCCTACTAAAGCAAATTGGAGTAAGACTGAGTTTTTGTACAGTGACCTAGTACAAGCTGCTAAACAAGTGGAGTGGGATATCGGTGTTCGAATAAAATCAGTTCAGACGGGTCAACGGTCTCAACCTGCTGACCAACAGAGCAAGTGGGGTTGGATGTGCAATTGAGGCAGCACAGTATTGCAGTGGTTAGCACAATGCTTTATGGTCAAGGCAACCCGGCATCAATTCACGCCGCTGTCTGTAAGCAGTTTGTATGTTCTCCCTGTGCCTGTGTGGGTTTCCTCTGGGTGCTCTGGTTTCCCTCATTGTCCCAAAGGTTGGTAGGTTAACTGGTCATTTTAAATTGTCTCGTGATTAGGCTGGGATTAAATGGTGGGATTGTTGGGCGGCGTAGTCTAATCTCAATCAATCAATAATACAGTAGAAGGGGATATTGGGCTAGATCTTGTTGGCACAAGAAATTGTCTTCAGCACAAGGACAGTAATAATATCAATGGCAAGCTCGACCCCCTACCTCACTGGGGAAGGTAAACATTGAACGGATAGCACAACTTCAGGCTACAGTTGCAGATGTAATAGAGACATTGTCAAAACTGCAAAACTGACTAGGCCCAAGCCTTGCAATCTTCGCCTACAGTGGTAGCGCAAAAATCGGATGGTTTGTATACACTGTTGTCAGTGGACACAGAAGATTAAAATGGTCATGACTGTGAAATAACAACAACATGCCAAGAAGATGCAAATTTTCATAAAGAAGCTCCTTCATTGAACCCAGTTCCAATTCTGTACCCAGATCTGATCAATGGCTCCCACTGAGGGAGGAATTAGAATGGCTGTCACGGAAACAGAAGTGGTGGTCTCAGGAAGCATGGCTGCTGGTACCTCGGCACAGCGGGCAGAACAGGAAACTGTAAGATCAGCTAAAATCTGTACAGATTCTCCAAATGCTTTCAGAGTTGTTCGTGACTTTGGAAATTTATGGAGTCAGAGGATTTCTTACAGCCGTGGAATTCCAATCAAGAGTGGTGAACTGGTACAAGAACTCGTGGAAGCCATGCAACTCCCATCTGAAGTTGCAGTATTAAAATGTAAAGGTCACTCTAAAACAACCACCGTGGAAAGCCGTGGCAAAGCATTGAAACTGCGAAAAGGGCAGCGAGGGAAAGAAGAGCAGAGAAATGGAAGAAAACCCGATAACTGAAACCAAGTTAAACACCGTGTCACCGGTGACCATGCGGGATATTCAAGAAATGCAAGATCGGTGCTCAACCGAAGGAAAGTGGTACTGGGTGGAAGATGGAGGTTATGTAATGATGGTGGAGCATGGAGATACAGCACTAGTCATAGGCTGGTAGCCCCAGCTGGGCTACTTCCTTCCCTGGCACTCCTTAGGACACAATGGGGTGCAAAGGTGGATGACATTTTCTCCCAGTGGTGGTGGAATCCAAAGTTCATGATGCAAGCTCAACAAACAGTTGAGAGATGTATGACATACCAGAAGACAACCTACAGACCAATGAAGAAGCTGCCCGCCCCACCTGGTCCATTTTTACATCCACATGTGGACAACATTACTTTATCAAAGTGCCAGGGATACTCAAATGTGTTAGAGGACATATTTTCAGGGTGGGTGGAAGCTCTCCCAGCAAGAAATGCTGCTGCCACACTCACAGCCAGAACTCTGAACAGGGTCTGTATTCCTAGATGGGGATCGCTAAGCCACATTGACTCTGAACAAGGAACACATTTCACTGGAAATGCTTGTCAAGAATTATCTTGAGTGATGAACATTGAATGGTCTTGTCATTGCCCATATCATGCAGAGTCATTCGGACAAGCTGAAGGAATGAATGGCATCCGCAAACAACGGCTGATTAACTATGATGAGGAACGTGTACCATGGCCTACAGCTCGTCTGTTGCTTTTATGCAGCAACAGGGCAACCTCATAAAAGAAACCAAAATGGAGTCCATTTGAAGTGATGAAGTAATGACAGGATGACCTATGTCACTACTGGGAGCTCTCATTATCAGAGAGGCCGATGTATAAGCGATGTTAGATAGTTCGGTTGACTATTGTGCAAAACTAACACAAGCTATTCGTCTGCTTGGAGTGGTCCATTGGAAGGAGAACACACCTCGATTCCTGGCAAGTGGGTTCAGGTCAAGAAACTTCATGAGGAACCCCTGGGAGCTCAGTGGGAAGGTCCTTACTGAGTC
This sequence comes from Hypanus sabinus, assembly GCF_030144855.1. NCBI lineage: Eukaryota > Metazoa > Chordata > Chondrichthyes > Myliobatiformes > Dasyatidae > Hypanus > Hypanus sabinus. The sequence goes on along the minus strand of NC_082717.1, from coordinate 6,969,919 downwards.
CTTATTCAGCCTTTAAGGTAGAAGGTAAAGGTAAAGTGGTTGCACACTAACGTGATTCCCAATAAAGACAAGTACTGACAAAGACTTCAAGCACAATTATAATTATCGGATATTTTTATTGGACATTATTATCATAATCTACATTTTTTATGGTTGCTTAAAAGCAATTATTACCAGAATAACTCAAACTGGTATAATGCAGTCCAAATGTATCCAATCATGATGCAGTATTAAGATACTTTTGAAAAGTAGTTTTTGATAACTCTGTGACACAGATACTTATAAGTTTTTCGCCTCTGAATTTTCAGATTTCATTCTGCCAGTGTCCCTTATGAAATCAAAATGGGAACCATTGTTTTTAAATAATACTTTTTATCAAATACTTTTTAACAAACATACATTTTTCACAGGACGCTGTGGTTCATTGCCACTCACTGGCAAAAAGTGGTATAGCATCTAAATCAAATTTAAAAAATCAAATTTAAAAAAATGAGTCCTGACGAAGGGTCTCGGCCTGAAACGTCGACAGCGCTTCTCCCTGTAGATGCTGCCTGGCCTGCTGTGTTCCAGCAGCATTTTATGTGTGTTGTTTGAATTTCCAGCATTTGCAGACTTCCTCGTGTTAGCATCTAAATAAATTTATTTTATCACTTTTCTCATCACGTGGCTAAGTATTAACGCATTACCCACACGATGCAATTGTTTTAATTATGTTACCTATTAACTAGTTTACATCTATCTTAAGAATTTCTTATCTATAAAAGTGGTGGATTTTTCAGAGGCGCCATCTTTATACTTCTGTCCTCGCCATTCATTCATCTCTTGGCATTGTTTCTCAGCTCTTTATTTAGTTTGCTTCTTATTTGTATGTTTGCTTTTGCTTCAAAATAAACCAAAATCTGAGAATTAAGACTACGCATCATTCCTCATTCCTGGAAGAACCCCAAGGATCAGAAAACGCGACAGAAATCAAACAATTTCAATGTTGTGAAACTTCAAGATGCTCACCCTTTCCAACGCTGACCCCTGTTAAATTGCTCAGCTGTGACGGTACTAACTTGTGTTTTGGAGAAGGTGATTTAGTGAAGAGACTAGTGTTTTAACAACAAATTACCACCTTCTATCCTCTCTCCCCTTCCTTGTCAAGGTATAGATTAGATGCCAATATCTTCTACAAACCACCATATTCCACAGTTACTTTGACCACCCCTCTTCCCACTCTGTCCCTTGCAAGGACGCCATTCCTTTTTCTCTATTCCTCCTTATCTTCTTAAGAGAAGACCTGCCACTCCAGGACATTTGAGATGTCCTCCTTTGTCGGGCAAAGTGAGTCCCCACCCTCTGCTGCTAATGATAGAGCTATCACCAACATCTGCTCTATTTCCCATTCATTTGCTCTGGCCCCACCATCCCTAAACAGAACAGGGACAGAGTTCACCAACACTCACCAGCTCACCAGAGTTCACCAGCTTATGCATCTAACACATTATTCTTGGCAACTTCTGACCCCTACAATGGGATCCCACCACCTCTTTTGTCAAGTTGCACCTCAGCAGTGGCTGGATTCTGCCGGAATTCTATCTAGAAAGTTAGCAGACGCACCACAGTGGTGGGCTGCATCTCAAATAACAGTGTGTCAGAAGACAGGAAGGAGATAGGGAGCTTAGCTACAGGGCAACATGACAACAAATTTCCCCTCCATGTCAGCAAAACAAAAGGGCTGGTCTTTGACTTCAGGAATGGGGGGAGACGCACATACTTCAGAAATAGTGGGGGGGGGGTGATCCACATACTTCAGGAACAGGAGGGGTCCGCATATTTCAATCTATATCACTAGAGCTGAGATTGAGAGTGCTGAAAGGGTCAGGTTCCTCAGAGTGAACACCAACTGACCATGGGTGAGAAAACTCACCAGTATTTTGACTTCCTCAGGAGGTGAAAGAAATTCATCATGTTTCCTTTGACCCTCCATCACCAACATTTATCAATGCACCATAGAAAACATCCTATCTGATGTTATCCACTGCTTGGTGTTGCCAGGGTGTCGGAGCAGCTGATCGGGGTGTCGGAGGAGCTGATTGGGGTGATAGGGGTGTTGGAGAAGCTGATCGGGCTGTTGGAGGAGCTGATCGGGGTGTCGGAGGAGCTGATCGGGGTGTCGGAGGAGCTGATCGGGGTGATAGGGGTGTTGGAGGAGCTGATCGGGGTGTCGGAGGAGCTGATCGGGGTATCGGAGGAGCTGATCGGGGTGTCGGACGAGCTGATCGGGGTGATAGGGGTGTCGGAGAAGCTGATCGGGCTGTTGGAGGAGCTGATCGGGGTGTCGGAGGAGCTGATCGGGGTGTCGGAGGAGCTGATCGGGGTGATAGGGGTGTCGGAGGAGCTGATCGGGGTGTCGGAGGAGCTGATCGGGGTGTCGGAGGAGCTGATCGGGGTGATAGGGGTGTTGGAGGAGCTGATCGGGGTGTCGGAGGAGCTGATCGGGGTGTCGGAGGAGCTGATCGGGGTGATAGGGGTGTTGGAGGAGCTGATCGGGGTGTCGGAGGAGCTGATCGGGGTGTCGAAGGAGCTGATCGGGGTGTCGGAGGAGCTGATCGGGGTGATAGGGGTGTCAAAGGAGCTGATCGGGGTGTCGGAGGAGCTGATCGGGGTGTCGGAGGAGCTGATCGGGGTGATCGGGGTGTTGGAGGAGCTGATCGGGGTGTTGGAGGAGCTGATTGGGGTGTTGGAGGAGCTGATAGGGGTGTCGGAGGAGCTGATCGGGGTGTAGGAGGAGCTGATCGGGGTGTTGGAGGTGATGATCGGGGTGTCGGAGGAGCTGATAGGGGTGTCGGAGGAGCTGATCGGGGTGTCGGAGGAGCTGATAGGGGTGTTGGAGGAGCTGATCGGGGTGTCGGAGGAGCTGATCGGGGTGATAGGGATGTCGGAGGAGCTGATCGGGGTGTTGGAGGAGCTGATCGGGGTGTTGGAGGAGCTGATCGAGGTGTTGGAGGAGCTGATCGGGGTGATTGGGGTGTCGAGGAGCTGATCGGGGTGTTGGAGGAGCTGATCGGGGTGTCGGAGGAGCTCATCGGGGTGTCAGAGGAGCTGATCGTGGTGTCGGAGGAGCTGATTGGGGTGTCAGAGGAGCTGATCGGGGTGTTGGAGGAGCTGATTGAGGTGTCGGAGGAGCTGATCGGGGTGATTGGGGTGTTGGAGGAGCTGATCGGGGTGATAGGGATGTCGGAGGAGCTGATCGGGGTGTCGGAGGAGCTGATCGGGGTGATAGGGATGTCGGAGGAGCTGATCGGGGTGTCGGAGGAGCTGATCGGGGTGATAGGGATGTCGGAGGAGCTGATCGGGGTGTCGGAGGAGCTGATCGGGGTGATAGGGATGTCGGAGGAGCTGATCGGGGTGTTGGAGGAGCTGATCGGGGTGTTGGAGGAGCTGATCGGGGTGTCAGAGGAGCTGATCGAGGTGTTAGAGGAGCTGATCGGGGTGATCAGGGTGTCGGAGGAGCTGATCGGGGTGTTGGAGGAGCTGATAGGGGTGTTGGAGGCGCTGATCGGGGTGTCAGAGGAGCTGATCGGGGTGATCGGGGTGTCGGAGGAGCTGATCGGGGTGTTGGAGGTGCTGATCGGGGTGTTGGAGGAGCTGATCGGGGTGTCGGAGGAGCTGATCGGGGTGTCAGAGGAGCTGATCGGGGTGATAGGGATGTCGGAGGAGCTGATCGGGGTGTCGGAGGAGCTGATCGGGGTGATAGGGATGTCGGAGGAGCTGATCGGGGTGTTGGAGGAGCTGATCGGGGTGTTGGAGGAGCTGATCGGGGTGTCAGAGGAGCTGATCGAGGTGTTGGAGGAGCTGATCGGGGTGATCAGGGTGTCGGAGGAGCTGATCGGGGTGTTGGAGGAGCTGATAGGGGTGTTGGAGGCGCTGATCGGGGTGTCAGAGGAGCTGATCGGGGTGATCGGGGTGTCGGAGGAGCTGATCGGGGTGTTGGAGGTGCTGATCGGGGTGTTGGAGGAGCTGATCGGGGTGATCGGGGTGTTGGAGGAGCTGATCGGGGTGTCGGAGGAGCTGATCGGGGTGTTGGAAGACCTGATCGGGGTGTCGGAGGAGCTGATCGGGGTGTCGGAGGAGCTGATCGGGGTGTTGGAGGAGCTGATCGTGGTGTCGGAGGAGCTGATCGGGGTGTTGGAGGAGCTGATCGGGGTGTTAGTGATGTCGGAGGAGCTGATCGGGGTGTTGGAGGAGCTGATCGGGGTGTCGGAGGAGCTGATCGGGGTGTTGGAAGACCTGATCGGGGTGTTGGAGGAGCTGATCGGGGTGTCGGAGGAGCAGATCGGGGTGATCGGGGTGTTGGAGGAGCTGATCGGGGTGTTGGAGGCGCTGATCGGGGTGTTGGAGGAGCTGATCGGGGTGTTAGTGATGTCGGAGGAGCTGATCGGGGTGTTGGAGGAGCTGATCGAGGTGGTGGAGGAGCTGATCGGGGTGATTCGGGTGTTGGAGGAGCTGATCGGGGTGTCAGAGGTGCTGATCCGGGTGATAGGGATGTCGGAGGAGCTGATCGTGGTGTCGGAGGAGCTGATCGGGGTGTCGGAGGAGCTGATCGGGGTGTCAGAGGAGCTGATAGGGGTGATAGGGATGTCGGAGGAGCTGATCGGTGTGTCGGAGGAGCTGATCGGGGTGATAGGGATGTCGGAGGAGCTGATCGGGGTGTCGGAGGAGCGGATCGGAGTGATAGGGATGTCGGAGGAGCTGATCGGGGTGTTGGAGGAGCTGATCGGGGTGTTGGAGGAGCTGATCGGGGTGTCAGAGGAGCTGTTCGAGGTGTTGGAGGAGCTGATCGGGGTGATCAGGGTGTCGGAGGAGCTGATCGGGGTGTTGGAGGAGCTGATAGGGGTGTTGGAGACGCTGATCGGGGTGTCAGAGGAGCTGATCGGGGTGATCGGGGTGTCGGAGGAGCTGATCGGGGTGCTGGAGGTGCTGATCAGGGTGTTGGAGGAGCTGATCGAGGTGTTGGAGGAGCTGATCGGGGTGTCGGAGGAGCTGATCGGGGTGTCAGAGGAGCTGATCGGGGTGATAGTGATGTCGGAGGAGCTGATCGGGGTGTCGGAGGAGCTGATCGGGGTGATAGGGATGTCGGAGGAGCTGATTGGGGTGTCGGAGGAGCTGATCGGGGTGATAGGGATGTCGGAGGAGCTGATCGGGGTGTTGGAGGAGCTGATCGGGGTGTCGGAGGAGCCTATCGGGGTGATAGGGATGTCGGAGGAGCTGATCAGGGAGTTGGAGGAGCTGATCGGGGTGATCAGGGTGTCGGAGGAGCTGATCGGGGTGTTGGAGGAGCTGATAGGGGTGTTGGAGGCGCTGATCGGGGTGTCAGAGGAGCTGATCGGGGTGATCGGGGTGTCGGAGGAGCTGATCGGGGTGTTGGAGGTGCTGATCGGGGTGTTGGAGGAGCTGATCGGGGTGTTGGAGGAGCTAATCGGGGTGTCGGAGGAGCTGATCGGGGTGTCAGAGGAGCTGATCGGGGTGATAGGGATGTCGGAGGAGCTGATCGGGGTGTCGGAGGAGCTGATCGGGGTGATAGGGATGTCGGATGAGCTGATCGGGGTGTCGGAGGAGCGGATCGGGGTGATAGGGATGTCGGAGGAGCTGATCGGGGTGTTGGAGGAGCTGATCGGGGTGTTGGAGGAGCTGATCGGGGTGTCAGAGGAGCTGATCGAGGTGTTGGAGGAGCTGATCGGGGTGATCAGGGTGTCGGAGGAGCTGATCGGGGTGTTGGAGGAGCTGATCGGGGTGTCGGAGGAGCTGATCGGGGTGTTGGAGGAGCTGATCGTGGTGTCGGAGGAGCTGATCGGGGTGTTGGAGGAGCTGATCGGGGTGTTAGTGATGTCGGAGGAGCTGATCGGGGTGTCGGAGGAGCTGATCGTGGTGTCGGAGGAGCTGATCGGGGTGTTGGAGGAGCTGATCGGGGTGTTAGTGATGTCGGAGGAGCTGATCCGGGTGTCGGAGGAGCTGATCGGGGTGTCGGAGGAGCTGATCGGGGTGTTGGAAGACCTGATCGGGGTGTTGGAGGAGCTGATCGGGGTGTCGGAGGAGCTGATCGGGGTGATCGGGGTGTTGGAGGAGCTGATCGGGGTGTTGGAGGCGCTGATCGGGGTGTTGGAGGAGCTGATCGGGGTGTTAGTGATGTCGGAGGAGCTGATCGGGGTGTTGGAGGAGCTGATCGGGGTGGTGGAGGAGCTGATCTGGGTGATTCGGGTGTTGGAGGAGCTGATCGGGGTGTCAGAGGAGCTGATCCGGGTGATAGGGATGTCGGAGGAGCTGATCGTGGTGTAGGAGGAGCTGATCGGGGTGTCGGAGGAGCTGATCGGGGTGTCAGAGGAGCTGATCGGGGTGATAGGGATGTCGGAGGAGCTGATCGGGGTGTCGGAGGAGCTGATCGGGCTGATAGGGATGTCGGAGGAGCTGATCGGGGTGTCGGAGGAGCTGATCGGAGTGATAGGGATGTCGGAGGAGCTGATCGGCGTGTTGGAGGAGCTGATCGGGGTGTTGGAGGAGCTGATCGGGGTGTCAGAGGAGCTGATCGAGGTGTTGGAGGAGCTGATCGGGGTGATCAGGGTGTTGGAGGAGCTGATCGGGGTGTTGGAGGAGCTGATAGGGGTGTTGGAGACGCTGATCGGGGTGTCAGAGGAGCTGATCGGGGTGATCGGGGTGTCGGAGGAGCTGATCGGGGTGTTGGAGGTGCTGATCGGGGTGTTGGAGGAGCTGATCGGGGTGTTGGAGGAGCTGATCGGGGTGTCGGAGGAGCTGATCGGGGTGTCAGAGGAGCTGATCGGGGTGATAGTGATGTCGGAGGAGCTGATCCGGGTGTCGGAGGAGCTGATCGGGGTGAAAGGGATGTCGGAGGAGCTGATCGGGGTGTCGGAGGAGCTGATCGGGGTGATAGGGATGTCGGAGGAGCTGATCGGGGTGTTGGAGGAGCTGATCGGGGTGTCGGAGGAGCCTATCGGGGGGATAGGGATGTCGGAGGAGCTGATCGGGGTGTTGGAGGAGCTGATCGGGGTGTTGGAGGAGCTCATCGGGGTGTCAGAGGAGCTGATCGAGGTGTTGGAGGAGCTGATCGGGGTGATCAGGGTGTCGGAGGAGCTGATCGGGGTGTTGGAGGAGCTGATAGAGGTGTTGGAGGCGCTGATCGGGGTGTCAGAGGAGCTGATCGGGGTGATCGGGGTGTCGGAGGAGCTGATCGGGGTGTTGGAGGTGCTGATCGGGGTGTTGGAGGAGCTGATCGGGGTGTTGGAGGAGCTGATCGGGGTGTCGGAGGAGCTGATCGGGGTGTCAGAGGAGCTGATCGGGGTGATAGGGATGTCGGAGGAGCTGATCGGGGTGTCGGAGGAGCTGATCGGGGTGATAGGGATGTCGGAGGAGCTGATCGGGGTGTCGGAGGAGCTGATCGGGGTGATAGGGATGTCGGAGGAGCTGATAGGGGTGTTGGAGGCGCTGATCGGGGTGTCAGAGGAGCTGATCGGGGTGATCGGGGTGTCGGAGGAGCTGATCGGGGTGTTGGAGGTGCTGATCGGGGTGTTGGAGGAGCTGATCTGGGTGATCGGGGTGTTGGAGGAGCTGATCGGGGTGTCGGAGGAGCTGATCGGGGTGTCGGAGGAGCTGATCGGGGTGTTGGAAGTCCTGATCGGGGTGTCGGAGGAGCTGATCGGGGTGTCGGAGGAGCTGATCGGGGTGTTGGAGGAGCTGATCGTGGTGTCAGAGGAGCTGATCGGGGTGTTGGGGGAGCTGATCGGGGTGTTGGAGGAGCTGATCGGGGTGTCAGAGGAGCTGATCGTGGTGTTGGAGGAGCTGATCGGGGTGATCGGGGTGTCGGAGGAGCTGATCGGGGTGTCGGAGGAACTGATCGGGGTGTCCGAGGAGCTGATCGGGGTGTCAGAGGAGCTGATCGTGGTGTCGGAGGAGCTGATCGGGGTGATCAGGGTGTCGGAGGAGCTGATTGAGGTGTTGGAGGAGCTGATCGTGGTGTCGGAGGAGCTGATTGGGGTGATTGGGGTGTTGGAGGAGCAGATCAGTGTGATCGGGGTGTTGGGGGAGCTGATCAGGGTGTTGGAGGAGCATATTGGGGTGTCGGAGGAGCTGATCGGGGTGTCGGAGGAGCTGATCGGGGTGTCGGAGGAGCTGATCGGGGTGTCGGAGGTGCTGATCGTGGTGTTGGAGGAGCTGATCGGGGTGTTGGAGGAGCTGATCGGGGTGTTGGAGGAGCATATTGGGGTGTCGGAGGAGCTGATCGGGGTGTCGGAGGAGCTGATCGGGGTGATCGGGGTGTTGGAGGAGCTGATCGGGGTGTTGGAGGCGCTGATCGGGGTGTTGGAGGAGCTGATCGGGGTGTTAGTGATGTCGGAGGAGCTGATCGGGGTGTTGGAGGAGCTGATCGAGGTGTTGGAGGAGCTGATCGGGGTGATTGGGGTGTTGGAGGAGCTGATCGGGGTGTCAGAGGAGCTGATCGGGGTGATAGGGATGTCGGAGGAGCTGATCGTGGTGTCGGAGGAGCTGATCGGGGTGTCGGAGGAGCTGATCGGGGTTCAGAGGAGCTGATCGGGGTGATAGGGATGTCGGAGGAGCTGATCGGGGTGTCGGAGGAGCTGATCGGGGTGATAGTGATGTCGGAGGAGCAGATCGGGGTGTCGGAGGAGCTGATCGGGGTGATAGGGATGTCGGAGGAGCTGATCGGGGTGTTGGAGGAGCTGATCGGGGTGTTGGAGGAGCTGATCAGGGTGTCAGAGGAGCTGATCGAGGTGTTGGAGGAGCTGATCGGGGTGATCAGGGTGTCGGAGGAGCTGATCGGGGTGTTGGAGGAGCTGATAGGGGTGTTGGAGGCGCTGATCGGGGTGTCAGAGGAGCTGATCGGGGTGATCGGGGTGTCGGAGGAGCTGATCGGGGTGTTGGAGGTGCTGATCGGGTGTTGGAGGAGCTGATCGTGGTGTTGGAGGAGCTGATCGGGGTGTCGGAGGAGCTGATCGGGGTGTCAGAGGAGCTGATCGGGGTGTCAGAGGAGCTGATCGGGGTGATAGGGATGTCTGAGGAGCTGATCGGCGTGTCGGAGGAGCTGATCGGGGTGATAGGGATGTCGGAGGAGCTGATCGGGATGTCGGAGGAGCTGATCGGGGTGATAGGGATGTCGGAGGAGCTGATCGGGGTGTTGGAGGAGCTGATCGGGGTGTTGGAGGAGCTGATCGGGGTGTCAGAGGAGCTGATCGAGGTGTTGGAGGAGCTGATCGGGGTGATCAGGGTGTCGCAGGAGCTGATCGGGGTGTTGGAGGAGCTGATAGGGGTGTTGGAGGCGCTGATCGGGGTGTCAGAGGAGCTGATCGGGGTGATCGGGGTGTCGGAGGAGCTGATCGGGGTATTGGAGGTGCTGATCGGGGTGTTGGAGGAGCTGATCGGGGTGATCGGGGTGTTGGAGGAGCTGATCGGGGTGTTGGAGGAGCATATTGGGGTGTCGGAGGAGCTGATCGGGGTGTCGGAGGAGCTGATCGGGGTGTCGGAGGAGCTGATCGGGGTGTTGGAGGAGCTGATCGGGGTGTTGGAGGTGCTGATCGGGGTGTTGGAGGAGCTGATCGGGGTGATCGGGGTGTTGGAGGAGCTGATCGGGGTGATCGGGGTGTTGGAGGAGCTGATCGGGTTGTCGGAGGAGCTGATTGGGGTGTTGGAAGAGCTGATCGGGGTGTCCGAGGAGCTGATCGGGGTGTCGGAGGAGCTGATCGGGGTGTTGGAGGAGCTGATCGTGGTGTCGGAGGAGCTGATCGGGGTATTGGGGGAGCTGATCGGGGTGTTGGAGGAGCTGATCGGGGTGTCAGAGGAGCTGATCGTGGTGTCGGAGGAGCTGATCGGGGTGATTGGGGTGTCGGAGGAGCTGATCGGGGTGTCGGAGGAGCTGATCGGGGTGTCGGAGGAGCTGATCGGGGTGTCAGAGGAGCTGATAGGGGTGTCAGAGGAGCTGATTGAGGTGTTGGAGGAGCTGATCGTGGTGTCGGAGGAGCTGATTGGGGTGATTGGGGTGTTGGAGGAGCTGATCAGTGTGATCGGGGTGTTGGGGGAGCTGATCGTGGTGTTGGAGGAGCTGATCAGGGTGTTGGAGGAGCATATTGGGGTGTCGGTGGAGCTGATCGGGGTGTCGGAGGAGCTGATCGGGGTGTCGGAAGAGCTGATCGGGGTGTCGGAGGTGCTGATCGTGGTGTTGGAGGAGCTGATTGGGGTGTTGGAAGAGCTGATCGGGGTGTTGGAGGAGCATATTGGGGTGTCGGAGGAGCTGATCGGGGTGTCGGAGGAGCTGTTCGGGGTGTCGGAGGAGCTGATCGGGGTGATCGGGGTGTTGGAGGAGCTGATCGGGGTGTTGCAGGCGCTGATCGGGGTGTTGGAGGAGCTGATCAGGGTGTTAGTGATGTCGGAGGAGCTGATCGGGGTGTTGGAGGAGCTGACCGGGGTGATCGGGGTGTCGGAGGAGCTGATCGGGGTGTCGGAGGAGCTGATCGGGGTGTCGGAGGAGCTGATCGGGGTGATCGGAGGAGCTGATCGGGGTGTCGGAGGAGCTGATCGGGGTGTTGGAGGAGCTGATCGGGGTGTTGGAGGAGCTGATCGAGGTGTTGGAGGAGCTGATAGAGGTGTTGCAGGAGCTGATCGGTTTGATCAGGGTGTCGGAGGAGCTGATCGGGGTGTCGAGGGAGCTGATCGGGGTGTTGGAGGAGCTGATCGGTGTGTTGGAGGAGCTGATTGGGGTGATCAGGGTGTCGGAGGAGCTGATCGGGGTGTCGGAGGAGCTGATCGGGGTGTTGGAGGAGATGATCGGGGTGTTGGAGGAGCTGATCGGGGTGTTGGAGGAGATGATCGGGGTGTTGGAGGAGCTGATCGAGGTGTTGGAGGAGATGATCGGGGTGTTGGAGGAGCTGATCGGGGTGTTGGAGGAGCTGATAGGGGTGTTGGAGGAGCTGATAGGGGTGTTGGAGGAGCTGATCGGGGTGTTGGAGGAGCTGATAGAGGTGTTGGACGAGCTGATAGGGGTGATCGGGGTGTTGGAGGAGCTGATCGGGGTGATCAGGGTGTCGGAGGAGCTGATCGGGGTGTTGGAGGAGCTGATAGGGGTGTTGGAGGTGCTGATCGGGGTGTCAGAGGAGCTGATCGGGGTGATCGGGGTGTCAGAGGAGCTGATCGGGGTGTTGGAGGTGCTGATCGGGGTGTTGGAGGAGTTGATCGGGGTGTTGGAGGAGCTGATCGGGGTGTCGGAGGAGCTGATCGGGGTGTCAGAGGAGCTGATCGGGGTGATAGGGATGTCGGAGGAGCTGATCGGGGTGATAGGGATGTCGGAGGAGCTGATCGGGGTGTCGGAGGAGCTGATCGTGGTGATAGGGATGTCGGAGTAGCTGATCGGGGTGTTGGAGGAGCTGATCGGGGTGTTGGAGGAGCTGATCGGGGTATCAGAGGAGCTGATCGGGGTGTCGGAGGAGCTGATCGGGGTGTCGGAGGAGCTGATCGGGGTGTCGGAGGAGCTGATCGGGGTGATCGGAGGAGCTGATCGGGGTGTCGGAGGAGCTGATCAGGGTGTCGGAGGAGCTGATCGGGGTGATCGGAGGAGCTGATCGGGGTGTTGGAGGAGCTGATCGGGGTGTTGGAGGAGCTGATAGAGGTGTTGGAGGAGCTGATCGGGTTGATCAGGGTGTCGGAGGAGCTGATCGGGGTGTTGGAGGAGCTGATAGGGGTGATCGGAGTGTCGGAGGAGCTGATCGGGGTGTTGGAGGAACTGATCGGGGTGATCGGGGTGTCGGAGGAGCTGATCGGGGTGTTGGAGGAGCTGATCGGTGTGTTGGAGGAGCTGATAGAGGTGTTGGAGGAGCTGATCGGGGTGATCAGGGTGTCGGAGGAGCTGATCGGGGTGTCGGAGGAGCTGATCGGGGTGTCGGAGGAGCTGATCGGGGTGTTGGAGGAGCTGATCGGGGTGTTGGATGAGCTGATAGAGGTGTTGGAGGAGCTGATCGGGGTGTTGGAGGAGATGATCGGGGTGTTGGAGGAGCTGATCGAGGTGTTGGAGGAGCTGATCGGTGTGTTGGAGGAGCTGATCGGGGTATCAGAGGAGCTGATCGGGGTGTTAGAGGAGATGATCGGGGTGTTGGAGGAGCTGATCGGGGTGTTGGAGGAGATGATCGGGGTGTTGGAGGAGCTGATCGAGGTGTTGGAGGAGATGATCGGGGTGTTGGAGGAGCTGATCGGGGTGTTGGAGGAGCTGATAGGGTTGTTGGAGGAGCTGATCGGGGTGTTGGAGGAGCTGATAGAGGTGTTGGACGAGCTGATAGGGGTGATCGGGGTGTTGGAGGAGCTGATCGGGGTGTCGGAAGAGCTGATCGGGGTGTCGGAGGAGCTGATCGGGGTGTTGGAGGAGCTGATCGGGGTGTTGGAGGAGCTGATAGGGGTGTTGGAGGAGCTGATCGGGGTGTCGGAGGAGCTGATCGGGGTGTTGGAGGAGCTGATCGAGGTGTTGGAGGAGATGATCGGGGTGTTGGAGGAGCTGATCGGGGTGTTGGAGGAGCTGATAGGGGTGTTGGAGGAGCTGATAGGGGTGTTGGAGGAGCTGATCGGGGTGTCGGAGGAGCTGATCGGGGTGTTGGAGGAGCTGATCGAGGTGTTGGAGGAGATGATCGGGGTGTTGGAGGAGCTGATCGGGGTGTTGGAGGAGCTGATAGAGGTGTTGGAGGAGCTGATAGGCGTGTTGGAGGAGCTGATCGGGGTGTTGGAGGAGCTGATAGAGGTGTTGGAGGAGCTGATAGGGCTGATCGGGGTGTTGGAGGAGATGATCGGGGTTGGAGGAGCTGATCGAGGTGTTGGAGGAGATGATCGGGGTGTTGGAGGAGCTGATCGTGTTGTTGGAGGAGCTGATAGGGGTGTTGGAGGAGCTGATCGGGGTGTCGGAGGAGCTGATCGGGGTGTTGGAGGAGCTGATCGAGGTGTTGGAGGAGATGATCGGGGTGTTGGAGGAGCTGATCGGGGTGTTGGAGGAGCTGATAGAGGTGTTGGAGGAGCTGATAGGCGTGTTGGAGGAGCTGATCGGGGTGTTGGAGGAGCTGATAGAGGTGTTGGAGGAGCTGATAGGCGTGTTGGAGGAGCTGATCGGGGTGTTGGAGGAGCTGATAGAGGTGTTGGAGGAGCTGATAGGGCTGATCGGGGTGTTGGAGGAGATGATCGGGGTTGGAGGAGCTGATCGAGGTGTTGGAGGAGATGATCGGGGTGTTGGAGGAGCTGATCGTGTTGTTGGAGGAGCTGATAGGGGTGTTGGAGGAGCTGATAGGGGTGTTGGAGGAGCTGATCGGGGTGTTGGAAGTGCTGATCGGGGTGTTGGAGGAGCTGATCGGGGTGATCGGGGTGTTGGAGGAGCTGATCGGGGTGTCGGAGGAGCTGATCGGGGTGTTGGAGGAGCTGATCGGGGTGTCGGAGGAGCTGATCGGGGTGTTGGAAGAGCTGATCGGGGTGTCGGAGGAGCTGATCGGGGTGTCGGAGGAGCTGATCGGGGTGTTGGAGGAGCTGATCGTGGTGTCGGAGGAGCTGATCGGGGTGTTGGAGGAGCTGATCAGTGTGATCGGGGTGTCGGAGGAGCTGATCGGGGTGTTGGAGGAGCTGATCGGGGTGTTGGAGGAGCTGATAGAGGTGTTGGAGGAGCTGATCGGGGTGATCAGGGTGTCGGAGGAGCTGATCGGGGTGTCGGAGGAGCTGATCGGGGTGTCGGAGGAGCTGATCGGTGTGTTGGAGGAGCTGATCGGGATGTTGGAGGAGCTGATAGAGGTGTTGGAGGAGCTGATCGGGGTGTTGGAGGAGATGATCGGGGTGTTGGAGGAGCTGATCGAGGTGTTGGAGGAGATGATCGGGGTGTTGGAGGAGCTGATCGAGGTGTTGGAGGAGATGATCGGGGTGTTGGAGGAGCTGATCGGGGTGTTGGAGGAGCTGATAGGCGTGTTGGAGGAGCTGATCGGGGACTTGGAGGAGCTGATAGAGGTGTTTGAGGAGCTGATAGGGGTGATCGGGGTGTTGGAGGAGCTGATCGGGGTGTCGGAGGAGCTGATCGGGGTGTGGGAGGAGCTGATCGGGGTGTCGGAGGAGCTGATCGTGGTGTCGGAGGAGCTGATCGGGGTGTCGGAGGAGCTGATCGGGGTTCAGAGGAGCTGATCGGGGTTATAGGGATGTCGGAGGAGCTGATCGGGGTGTCGGAGGAGCTGATCGTGGTGATAGGGATGTCGGAGGAGCAGATCGGGGTGTCGGAGGAGCTGATCGGGGTGATAGGGATGTCGGAGGAGCTGATCGGGGTGTTGGAGGAGCTGATCGGGGTGTTGGAGGAGCTGATAGGGGTGTTGGAGGAGCTGATCGGGGTGTCGTAGGAGCTGATCGGGGTGTTGGAGGAGCTGATCGAGGTGTTGGAGGAGATGATCGGGGTGTTGGAGGAGCTGATCGGGGTGTTGGAGGAGCTGATAGGGGTGTTGGAGGAGCTGATAGGGGTGTTGGAGGAGCTGATCGGGGTGTCGGAGGAGCTGATCGGGGTGTTGGAGGAGCTGCTCGAGGTGTTGGAGGAGATGATCGGGGTGTTGGAGGAGCTGATCGGGGTGTTGGAGGAGCTGATAGAGGTGTTGGAGGAGCTGATAGGCGTGTTGGAGGAGCTGATCGGGGTGTTGGAGGAGCTGATAGAGGTGTTGGAGGAGATGATAGGGCTGATCGGGGTGTTGGAGGAGATGATCGGGGTTGGAGGAGCTGATCGAGGTGTTGGAGGAGATGATCGGGGTGTTGGAGGAGCTGATCGTGTTGTTGGAGGAGCTGATAGGGGTGTTGGAGGAGCTGATAGGGGTGTTGGAGGAGCTGATCGGGGTGTTGGAAGTGCTGATCGGGGTTTTGGAGGAGCTGATCGGGGTGATCGGGGTGTTGGAGGAGCTGATCGGGGTGTCGGAGGAGCTGATCGGGGTGTTGGAGGAGCTGATCGGGGTGTCGGAGGAGCTGATCGGGGTGTCGGAAGAGCTGATCGGGGTGTCGGAGGAGCTGATCGGGGTGTCGGAGGAGCTGATCGGGGTGTTGGAGGAGCTGATCGTGGTGTCGGAGGAGCTGATCGGGGTGTTGGAGGAGCTGATCAGTGTGATTGGGGTGTCGGAGGAGCTGATCGGGGTGTTGGAGGAGCTGATCGGGGTGTTGGAGGAGCTGATAGAGGTGTTGGAGGAGCTGATCGGGGTGATCAGGGTGTCGGAGGAGCTGATCGGGGTGTCGGAGGAGCTGATCGGGGTGTCGGAGGAGCTGATCGGGGTGTTGGAGGAGCTGATCGGGATGTTGGAGGAGCTGATAGAGGTTTTGGAGGAGCTGATCGGGGTGTTGGAGGAGATGATCGGGGTGTTGGAGGAGCTGATCGAGGTGTTGGAGGGGATGATCGGGGTGTTGGAGGAGCTGATCGAGGTGTTGGAGGAGATGATCGGGGTGTTGGAGGAGCTGATCGGGGTGTTGGAGGAGCTGATAGGGGTGTTGGAGGAGCTGATCGGGGTGTTGGAGGAGCTGATAGAGGTGTTGGAGGAGCTGATAGGGGTGATCGGGGTGTCGGAGGAGCTGATCGGGGTGTCGGAGGAGCTGATCGGGGTGTCGGAGGAGCTGATCGGGGTATCGGAGGAGCTGATCGTGGTGATAGGGATGTCGGAGTAGCTGATCGGGGTGTCGGAGGAGCTGATCGGGGTGTCGGAGGAGCTGATCGGGGTGTCGGAGGAGCTGATCGGGGTGATCGGAGGAGCTGATCGGGGTGTCGGAGGAGCTGATCGGGGTGTTGGAGGAGCTGATCGGGGTGTTGGAGGAGCTGATCGAGGTGTTGGAGGAGCTGATAGAGGTGTTGCAGGAGCTGATCGGTTTGATCAGGGTGTCGGAGGAGCTGATCGGGGTGTCGAGGGAGCTGATCGGGGTGTTGGAGGAGCTGATCGGTGTGTTGGAGGAGCTGATTGGGGTGATCAGGGTGTCGGAGGAGCTGATCGGGGTGTCGGAGGAGCTGATCGGGGTGTCGGAGGAGCTGATCGGGGTGTTGGAGGAGCTGATTGGGGTGTTGGATGAGCTGATAGAGGTGTTGGAGGAGCTGATCGGGGTGATCAGGGTGTCGGAGGAGCTGATCGGGGTGTTGGAGGAGATGATCGGGGTGTTGGAGGAGCTGATCGAGGTGTTGGAGGAGCTGATCGGTGTGTTGGAGGAGCTGATCGGGGTATCAGAGGAGCTGATCGGGGTGTTGGAGGAGATGATCGGGGTGTTGGAGGAGCTGATCGGGGTGTTGGAGGAGATGATCGGGGTGTTGGAGGAGCTGATCGAGGTGTTGGAGGAGATGATCGGGGTGTTGGAGGAGCTGATCGGGGTGTTGGAGGAGCTGATAGGGGTGTTGGAGGAGCTGATAGGGGTGTTGGAGGAGCTGATCGGGGTGTTGGAGGAGCTGATAGAGGTGTTGGACGAGCTGATAGGGGTGATCGGGGTGTTGGAGGAGCTGATCGGGGTGATCAGGGTGTCGGAGGAGCTGATCGGGGTGTTGGAGGAGCTGATAGGGGTGTTGGAGGCGCTGATCGGGGTGTCAGAGGAGCTGATCGGGGTGATCGGGGTGTCAGAGGAGCTGATCGGGGTGTTGGAGGTGCTGATCGGGGTGTTGGAGGAGTTGATCGGGGTGTTGGAGGAGCTGATCGGGGTGTCGGAGGAGCTGATCGGGGTGTCAGAGGAGCTGATCGGGTTGATAGGGATGTCGGAGGAGCTGATCGGGGTGATAGGGATGTCGGAGGAGCTGATCGGGGTGTCGGAGGAGCTGATCGTGGTGATAGGGATGTTGGAGTAGCTGATCGGGGTGTTGGAGGAGCTGATCGGGGTGTTGGAGGAGCTGATCGGGGTGTCAGAGGAGCTGATCGGGGTGTCGGAGGAGCTGATCGGGGTGTCGGAGGAGCTGATCGGGGTGTCGGAGGAGCTGATCGGGGTGATCGGAGGAGCTGATCGGGGTGTTGGAGGAGCTGATCGGGGTGTTGGAGGAGCTGATAGAGGTGTTGGAGGAGCTGATCGGGTTGATCAGGGTGTCGGAGGAGCTGATCGGGGTGTTGGAGGAGCTGATAGGGGTGATCGGAGTGTCGGAGGAGCTGATCGGGGTGTTGGAGGAACTGATCGGGGTGATCGGGGTGTCGGAGGAGCTGATCGGGGTGTTGGAGGAGCTGATCGGTGTGTTGGAGGAGCTGATAGAGGTGTTGGAGGAGCTGATCGGGGTGATCAGGGTGTCGGAGGAGCTGATCGGGGTGTCGGAGGAGCTGATCGGGGTGTCGGAGGAGCTGATCGGGGTGTTGGAGGAGCTGATCGGGGTGTTGGATGAGCTGATAGAGGTGTTGGAGGAGCGGATCGGGGAGATCAGGGTGTCGGAGGAGCTGATCGGGGTGTTGGAGGAGATGATCGGGGTGTTGGAGGAGCTGATCGAGGTGTTGGAGGAGCTGATCGGTGTGTTGGAGGAGCTGATCGGGGTGTTAGAGGAGATGATCGGGGTGTTGGAGGAGCTGATCGGGGTGTTGGAGGAGATGATCGGGGTGTTGGAGGAGCTGATCGAGGTGTTGGAGGAGATGATCGGGGTGTTGGAGGAGCTGATCGGGGTGTTGGAGGAGCTGATAGGGGTGTTGGAGGAGCTGATAGGGTTGTTGGAGGAGCTGATCGGGGTGTTGGAGGAGCTGATAGAGGTGTTGGACTAGCTGATAGGGGTGATCGGGGTGTTGTAGGAGCTGATCGGGGTGTCGGAAGAGCTGATCGGGGTGTCGGAGGAGCTGATCGGGGTGTTGGTGGAGCTGATCGGGGTGTTGGAGGAGCTGATAGGGGTGTTGGAGGAGCTGATCGGGGTGTCGGAGGAGCTGATCGGGGTGTTGGAGGAGCTGATCGAGGTGTTGGAGGAGATGATCGGGGTGTTGGAGGAGCTGATCGGGGTGTTGGAGGAGCTGATAGGGGTGTTGGAGGAGCTGATAGGGGTGTTGGAGGAGCTGATCGGGGTGTCGGAGGAGCTGATCGGGGTGTTGGAGGAGATGATCGAGGTGTTGGAGGAGATGATCGGGGTGTTGGAGGAGCTGATCGGGGTGTTGGAGGAGCTGATAGAGGTGTTGGAGGAGCTGATAGGCGTGTTGGAGGAGCTGATCGGGGTGTTGGAGGAGCTGATAGAGGTGTTGGAGGAGCTGATAGGCGTGTTGGAGGAGCTGATCGGGGTGTTGGAGGAGCTGATAGAGGTGTTGGAGGAGCTGATAGGCGTGTTGGAGGAGCTGATCAGGGTGTTGGAGGAGCTGATAGAGGTGTTGGAGGAGCTGATAGGGCTGATCGGGGTGTTGGAGGAGATGATCGGGGTTGGAGGAGCTGATCGAGGTGTTGGAGGAGATGATCGGGGTGTTGGAGGAGCTGATCGTGTTGTTGGAGGAGCTGATAGGGGTGTTGGAGGAGCTGATAGGGGTGTTGGAGGAGCTGATCGGGGTGTTGGAAGTGCTGATCGGGGTGTTGGAGGAGCTGATCGGGGTGATCGGGGTGTTGGAGGAGCTGATCGGGGTGTCGGAAGAGCTGATCGGGGTGTTGGAGGATCTGATCGGGGTGTCGGAGGAGCTGATCGGGGTGTCGGAAGAGCTGATCGGGGTGTCGGAGGAGCTGATCGGGGTGTCGGAGGAGCTGATCGGGGTGTTGGAGGAGCTGATCGTGGTGTCGGAGGAGCTGATCGGGGTGTTGGAGGAGCTGATCAGTGTGATCGGGGTGTCGGAGGAGCTGATCGGGGTGTTGGAGGAGCTGATCGGGGTGTTGGAGGAGCTGATAGAGGTGTTGGAGGAGCTGATCGGGGTGATCAGGGTGTCGGAGGAGCTGATCGGGGTGTCGGAGGAGCTGATCGGGGTGTCGGAGGAGCTGATCGGGGTGTTGGAGGAGCTGATCGGGATGTTGGAGGAGCTGATAGAGGTGTTGGAGGAGCTGATCGGGGTGTTGGAGGAGATGATCGGGGTGTTGGAGGAGCTGATCGAGGTGTTGGAGCAGATGATCGGGGTGTTGGAGGAGCTGATCGAGGTGTTGGAGGAGATGATCGGGGTGTTGGAGGAGCTGATCGGGGTGTTGGAGGAGCTGATAGGGGTGTTGGAGGTGCTGATCGGGGTCTTGGAGGAGCTGATAGAGGTGTTGGAGGAGCTGATAGGGGTGATCGGGGTGTTGGAGGAGCTGATCGGGGTGTCGGAGGAGCTGATCGGGGTGTTGGAGGAGCTGATCGGGGTGTCGGAGGAGCTGATCGTGGTGTCGGAGGAGCTGATCGGGGTGTCGGAGGAGCTGATCGGGGTTCAGAGGAGCTGATCGGGGTGATAGGGATGTCGGAGGAGCTGATCGGGGTGTCGGAGGAGCTGATCGTGGTGATAGGGATGTCGGAGGAGCAGATCGGGGTGTCGGAGGAGCTGATCGGGGTGATAGGGATGTCGGAGGAGCTGATCGGGGTGTTGGAGGAGCTGATCGGGGTGTTGGAGGAGCTGATCGGGGTGTCGGAGGAGCTGATCGAGGTGTTGGAGGAGCTGATCGGGGTGATCAGGGTGTCGGAGGAGCTGATCGGGGTGTTGGAGGAGCTGATAGGGGTGTTGGAGGCGCTGATCGGGGTGTCAGAGGAGCTGATCGGGGTGATCGGGGTGTCGGAGGAGCTGATCGGGGTGTTGGAGGTGCTGATCGGGGTGTTGGAGGAGCTGATCGTGGTGTTGGAGGAGCTGATCGGGGTGTCGGAGGAGCTGATCGGGGTGTCAGAGGAGCTGATCGGGGTGTCAGAGGAGCTGATCGGGGTGATAGGGATGTCGGAGGAGCTGATCGGGGTGTCGGAGGAGCTGATCGGGGTGATAGGGATGTCGGAGGAGCTGATCGGGATGTCGGAGGAGCTGATCGGGGTGATAGGGATGTCGGAGGAGCTGATCGGGGTGTTGGAGGAGCTGATCGGGGTGTTGGAGGAGCTGATCGGGGTGTCAGAGGAGCTGATCGAGGTGTTGGAGGAGCTGATCGGGGTGATCAGGGTGTCGGAGGAGCTGATCGTGGTGTCGGAGGAGCTGATCGGGGTGATCGGGGTGTCGGAGGAGCTGATCGGGGTGTCGGAGGAGCTGATCGGGGTGTCGGAGGAGCTGATCGGGGTGTCCGAGGAGCTGATAGGGGTGTCAGAGGAGCTGATGGAGGTGTTGGAGGAGCTGATCGTGGTGTCGGAGGAGCTGATTGGGGTGATTGGGGTGTTGGAGGAGCTGATCAGTGTGATCGGGGTGTTGGGGGAGCTGATCGTGGTGTTGGAGGAGCTGATCAGGGTGTCGGAAGAGCTGATCGGGGTGTTGGAGGAGCTGATCGGGGTGTCGGAGGAGCTGATCGGGGTGTCGGAAGAGCTGATCGGGGTGTCGGAGGAGCTGATCGGGGTGTCGGAGGAGCTGATCGGGGTGTTGGAGGAGCTGATCGTGGTGTCGGAGGAGCTGATCGGGGTGTTGGAGGAGCTGATCAGTGTGATCGGGGTGTCGGAGGAGCTGATCGGGGTGTTGGAGGAGCTGATCGGGGTGTTGGAGGAGCTGATAGAGGTGTTGGAGGAGCTGATCGGGGTGATCAGGGTGTCGGAGGAGCTGATCGGGGTGTCGGAGGAGCTGATCGGGGTGTCGGAGGAGCTGATCGGGGTGTTGGAGGAGCTGATCGGGATGTTGGAGGAGCTGATAGAGGTGTTGGAGGAGCTGATCGGGGTGTTGGAGGAGATGATCGGGGTGTTGGAGGAGCTGATCGAGGTGTTGGAGCAGATGATCGGGGTGTTGGAGGAGCTGATCGAGGTGTTGGAGGAGATGATCGGGGTGTTGGAGGAGCTGATCGGGGTGTTGGAGGAGCTGATAGGGGTGTTGGAGGTGCTGATCGGGGTCTTGGAGGAGCTGATAGAGGTGTTGGAGGAGCTGATAGGGGTGATCGGGGTGTTGGAGGAGCTGATCGGGGTGTCGGAGGAGCTGATCGGGGTGTTGGAGGAGCTGATCGTGGTGTCGGAGGAGCTGATCGGGGTGTCGGAGGAGCTGATAGAGGTGTTGGAGGAGCTGATAGGGGTGATCGGGGTGTTGGAGGAGCTGATCGGGGTGTCGGAGGAGCTGATCGTGGTGTCGGAGGAGCTGATCGGGGTGTCGGAGGAGCTGATCGGGGTTCAGAGGAGCTGATCGGGGTGATAGGGATGTCGGAGGAGCTGATCGGGGTGTCGGAGGAGCTGATCGTGGTGATAGGGATGTCGGAGGAGCAGATCGGGGTGTCGGAGGAGCTGATCGGGGTGATAGGGATGTCGGAGGAGCTGATCGGGGTGTTGGAGGAGCTGATCGGGGTGTTGGAGGAGCTGATCGGGGTGTCGGAGGAGCTGATCGAGGTGTTGGAGGAGCTGATCGGGGTGATCAGGGTGTCGGAGGAGCTGATCGGGGTGTTGGAGGAGCTGATAGGGGTGTTGGAGGCGCTGATCGGGGTGTCAGAGGAGCTGATCGGGGTGATCGGGGTGTCGGAGGAGCTGATCGGGGTGTTGGAGGAGCTGATCGGGGTGTCAGAGGAGCTGATCGGGGTGATAGGGATGTCGGAGGAGCTGATCGGGGTGTCGGAGGAGCTGATCGGGGTGATAGGGATGTCGGAGGAGCTGATCGGGATGTCGGAGGAGCTGATCGGGGTGATAGGGATGTCGGAGGAGCTGATCGGGGTGTTGGAGGAGCTGATCGGGGTGTTGGAGGAGCTGATCGGGGTGTCAGAGGAGCTGATCGAGGTGTTGGAGGAGCTGATCGGGGTGATCAGGGTGTCGGAGGAGCTGCTCGGGGTGTTGGAGGAGCTGATAGGGGTGTTGGAGGCGCTGATCGGGGTGTCAGAGGAGCTGATCGGGGTGATCGGGGTGTCGGAGGAGCATATCGGGGTGTTGGAGGTGCTGATCAGGGTGTTGGAGGAGCTGATCGGGGTGATCGGGGTGTTGGAGGAGCTGATCGGGGTGTTGGAGGAGCATATTGGGGTGTCGGAGGAGCTGATCGGGGTGTCGGAGGAGCTGATCGGGGTGTCGGAGGAGCTGATCGGGGTGTTGGAGGAGCTGATCGGGGTGTTGGAGGTGCTGATCGGGGTGTTGGAGGAGCTGATCGGGGTGATCGGGGTGTCGGAGGAGCTGATCGGGGTGTCGGAGGAGCTGATCGGGGTGTCGGAGGAGCTGATCGGGGTGTCGGAAGAGCTGATCGGGGTGTCGGAGGAGCTGATCGGGGTGTCGGAGGAGCTGATCGGGGTGTCGGAGGAGCTGATCGGGGTGTCAGAGGAGCTGTTCGTGGTGTCGGAGGAGCTGATCGGGGTGATCGGGGTGTCGGAGGAGCTGATCGGGGTGTCGGAGGAGCTGATCGGGGTGTCGGAGGAGCTGATCGGGGTGTCCGAGGAGCTGATAGGGGTGTCAGAGGAGCTGATGGAGGTGTTGGAGGAGCTGATCGTGGTGTCGGAGGAGCTGATTGGGGTGATTGGGGTGTTGGAGGAGCTGATCAGTGTGATCGGGGTGTTGGGGGAGCTGATCGTGGTGTTGGAGGAGCTGATCAGGGTGTTGGAGGAGCATATTGGGGTGTCGGAGGAGCTGATCGGGGTGTCGGAAGAGCTGATCGGGGTGTCGGAGGTGCTGATCGTGGTGTTGGAGGAGCTGATTGGGGTGTTGGAAGAGCTGATCGGGGTGTTGGAGGAGCATATTGGGGTGTCGGAGGAGCTGATCGGGGTGTCGGAGGAGCTGTTCGTGGTGTCGGAGGAGCTGATCGGGGTGATCGGGGTGTTGGAGGAGCTGATCGGGGTGTTGGAGGCGCTGATCGGGGTGTTGGAGGAGCTGATCAGGGTGTTAGTGATGTCGGAGGAGCTGATCGGGGTGTTGGAGGAGCTGATCGGGGTGATCGGGGTGTCGGAGGAGCTGATCGGGGTGTCAGAGGAGCTGATAGGGGTGTCAGAGGAGCTGATTGAGGTGTTGGAGGAGCTGATCGTGGTGTCGGAGGAGCTGATTGGGGTGATTGGGGTGTTGGAGGAGCTGATCAGTGTGATCGGGGTGTTGGGGGAGCTGATCGTGGTGTTGGAGGAGCTGATCAGGGTGTTGGAGGAGCATATTGGGGTGTCGGAGGAGCTGATCGGGGTGTCGGAGGAGCTGATCGGGGTGTCGGAAGAGCTGATCGGGGTGTCGGAGGTGCTGATCGTGGTGTTGGAGGAGCTGATTGGGGTGTTGGAAGAGCTGATCGGGGTGTTGGAGGAGCATATTGGGGTGTCGGAGGAGCTGATCGGGGTGTCGGAGGAGCTGTTCGGGGTGTCGGAGGAGCTGATCGGGGTGATCGGGGTGTTGGAGGAGCTGATCGTGGTGTTGGAGGCGCTGATCGGGGTGTTGGAGGAGCTGATCAGCGTGTTAGTGATGTCGGAGGAGCTGATCGGGGTGTTGGAGGAGCTGATCGGGGTGATCGGGGTGTTGGAGGAGCTGATCGGGGTGTTGGAGGCGCTGATCGGGGTGTTGGAGGAGCTGATCAGCGTGTTAGTGATGTCGGAGGAGCTGATCGGGGTGTTGGAGGAGCTGATCGGGGTGATCGGGGTGTTGGAGGAGCTGATCGGGGTGTTGGAGGCGCTGATCGGGGTGTTGGAGGAGCTGATCGGGGTGTTAGTGATGTCGGAGGAGCTGATCGGGGTGTTGGAGGAGCTGATCGAGGTGTCGGAGGAGCTGATCGGGGTGTCAGAGGAGCTGATCGGGGTGATAGGGATGTCGGTGGAGCTGATCGGGGTGTCGGAGGAGCTGATCGGGGTGATAGGGATGTCGGAGGAGCTGATCGGGGTGTTGGAGGAGCTGATCGGGGTGTTGGAGGAGCTGATCGGGGTGTCAGAGGAGCTGATCGAGGTGTTGGAGGAGCTGATCGGGGTGATCAGGGTGTCGGAGGAGCTGATCGGGGTGTTGGAGGAGCTGATAGGGGTGTTGGTGGCGCTGATCGGGGTGTCAGAGGAGCTGATCGGGGTGATCGGGGTGTCGGAGGAGCTGATCGGGGTGTTGGAGGTGCTGATCGGGGTGTTGGAGGAGCTGATCGGGGTGTTGGAGGAGCTGATCGGGGTGTCGGAGGAGCTGATCGGGGTGTCAGAGGAGCTGATCGGGGTGATAGGGATGTCGGAGGAGCTGATCGGGGTGTTGGAGGAGCTGATCGGGGTGTCAGAGGAGCTGATCGGTGTGTCAGAGGAGCTGATCGGGGTATCGGACGAGCTGATCGGGGTGTCGGAGGAGCTGATCGGGGTGATCGGAGCTGATCGGGGTGTCGGAGGAGCTGATCGGGGTGTTGGTGATGTCGGAGGAGCTGATCGGGGTGTTGGAGGAGCTGATCGAGGTGTCGGAGGAGCTGATCGGGGTGTCAGAGGAGCTGATCGGGGTGATAGGGATGTCGGTGGAGCTGATCGGGGTGTCGGAGGAGCTGATCGGGGTGATAGGGATGTCGGAGGAGCTGATCGGGGTGTCGGAGGAGCTGATCGGGGTGATAGGGATGTCGGAGGAGCTGATCGGGGTGTTGGAGGAGCTGATCGGGGTGTCGGAGGAGCTGATTGGGGTGTCAGAGGAGCTGATCGAGGTGTTGGAGGAGCTGATCGGGGTGATCAGGGTGTCGGAGGAGCTGATCGGGGTGTTGGAGGAGCTGATAGGGGTGTTGGAGGCGCTGATCGGGGTGTCAGAGGAGCTGATCGGGGTGATCGGGGCGTCAGAGGAGCTGATCGGGGTGTTGGAGGTGCTGATCGGTGTGTTGGAGGAGTTGATCGGGGTGTTGGAGGAGCTGATCGGGGTGTCAGAGGAGCTGATCGGGGTGATAGGGATGTCGGAGGAGCTGATCGGGGTGTCGGAGGAGCTGATCGGGGTGATAGGGATGTCGGAGGAGCTGATCGGGGTGTCGGAGGAGCTGATCGTGGTGATAGGGATGTCGGAGTAGCTGATCGGGGTGTTGGAGGAGCTGATCGGGGTGTTGGAGGAGCTGATCGGGGTGTCAGAGGAGCTGATCGGGGTGTCGGAGGAGCTGATCGGGGTGTCGGAGGAGCTGATCGGGGTGTCGGAGGAGCTGATCGGGGTGTCGGAGGAGCTGATCGGGGTGTCGGAGGAGCTGATCGGGGTGTCGGAGGAGCTGATCGGGGTGTTGGAGGAGCTGATCGGGGTGTTGGAGGAGCTGATAGAGGTGTTGGAGGAGCTGATCGGGTTGATCAGGGTGTCGGAGGAGCTGATCGGGGTGTTGGAGGAGCTGATAGGGGTGATCGGAGTGTCGGAGGAGCTGATCGGGGTGTAGGAGGAACTGATCGGGGTGATCGGGGTGTCGGAGGAGCTGATCGGGGTGTTGGAAGAGCTGATCGGTGTGTTGGAGGAGCTGATAGAGGTGTTGGAGGAGCTGATCGGGGTGAATAGGGTGTCGGAGGAGCTGATCGGGGTGTCGGAGGAGCTGATCGGGGTGTCGGAGGAGCTGATCGGGGTGTTGGAGGAGTTGATCGGGGTGTTGGACGAGCTGATCGATGTGTTGGAGGAGCTGGTCGGGGTGATCAGGGTGTCGGAGGAGCTGATCGGGGTGTTGGAGGAGATGATCGGGGTGTTGGAGGAGCTGATCGAGGTGTTGGAGGAGCTGATCGGTGTGTTGGAGGAGCTGATTGGGGTATCAGAGGAGCTGATCGGGGTGTTGGAGGAGATGATCGGGGAGTTGGAGGAGCTGATTGGGGTGTTGGAGGAGATGATCGGGGTGTTGGAGGAGCTGATCGAGGTGTTGGAGGAGATGATCGGGGTGTTGGAGGAGCTGATCGGGGTGTTGGAGGAGCTGATAGGGGTGTTGGAGGAGCTGATAGGGTTGTTGGAGGAGCTGATCGGGGTGTTGGAGGAGCTGATAGAGGTGTTGGACGAGCTGATAGGGGTGATCGGGGTGTTGGAGGAGCTGATCGGGGTGATCAGGGTGTCGGAGGAGCTGATCGGGGTGTTGGAGGAGCTGATAGGGGTGTTGGAGGCGCTGATCGGGGTGTCAGAGGAGCTGATCGGGGTGATCGGGGTGTCAGAGGAGCTGATCGGGGTGTTGGAGGTGCTGATCGGGGTGTTGGAGGAGTTGATCGGGGTGTTGGAGGAGCTGATCGGGGTGTCGGAGGAGCTGATCGGGGTGTCAGAGGAGCTGATCGGGGTGATAGGGATGTCGGAGGAGCTGATCGGGGTGTCGGAGGAGCTGATCGGGGTGATAGGGATGTCGGAGGAGCTGATCGGGGTGTCGGAGGAGCTGATCGTGGTGATAGGGATGTTGGAGTAGCTGATCGGGGTGTTGGAGGAGCTGATCGGGGTGTTGGAGGAGCTGATCGGGGTGTCAGAGGAGCTGATCGGGGTGTCGGAGGAGCTGATCGGGGTGTCGGAGGAGCTGATCAGGGTGTCGGAGTAGCTGATCGGGGTGATCGGAGGAGCTGATCGGGGTGTCGGAGGAGCTGATCGGGGTGTCGGAGGAGCTGATCGGGGTGTTGGAGGAGCTGATCGGGGTGTTGGAGGAGCTGATAGAGGTGTTGGAGGAGCTGATCGGGTTGATCAGAGTGTCGGAGGAGCTGATCGGGGTGTTGGAGGAACTGATCGGGGTGATCGGGGTGTCGGAGGAGCTGATCGGGGTGTTGGAGGAGCTGATCGGTGTGTTGGAGGAGCTGATAGAGGTGTTGGAGGAGCTGATTGGGGTGAATAGGGTGTCGGAGGAGCTGATCGGGGTGTCGGAGGAGCTGATCGGGGTGTCGGAGGAGCTGATCGGGGTGTTGGAGGAGCTGATCGGGGTGTTGGATGAGCTGATCGATGTGTTGGAGGAGCTGATCGGGGTGATCAGGGTGTCGGAGGAGCTGATCGGGGTGTTGGAGGAGATGATCGGGGTGTTGGAGGAGCTGATCGAGGTGTTGGAGGAGATGATCGGTGTGTTGGAGGAGCTGATCGGGGTATCAGAGGAGCTGATCGGGGTGTTGGAGGAGATGATCGGGGTGTTGGAGGAGCTGATCGGGGTGTTGGAGGAGATGATCGGGGTGTTGGAGGAGCTGATCGAGGTGTTGGAGGAGATGATCGGGGTGTTGGAGGAGCTGATCGGGGTGTTGGAGGAGCTGATAGGGGTGTTGGAGGAGCTGATAGGGGTGTTGGAGGAGCTGATCGGGGTGTTGGAGGAGCTGATAGAGGTGTTGGACGAGCTGATAGGGGTGATCGGGGTGTTGGAGGAGCTGATCGGGGTGTCGGAGGAGCTGATCGGGGTGTTGGAGGAGCTGATCGGGGTGTCGGAGGAGCTGATCGGGGTGTCGGAAGAGCTGATCGGGGTGTCGGAGGAGATGATCGGGGTGTTGGAGGAGCTGATCGAGGTGTTGGAGGAGATGATCGGGGTGTTGGAGGAGCTGATCGGGGTGTTGGAGGAGCTGATAGGGGTGTTGGAGGAGCTGATAGGGTTGTTGGAGGAGCTGATCGGGGTGTTGGAGGAGCTGATAGAGGTGTTGGACGAGCTGATAGGGGTGATCGGGGTGTTGGAGGAGCTGATCGGGGTGATCAGGGTGTCGGAGGAGCTGATCGGGGTGTTGGAGGAGCTGATAGGGGTGTTGGAGGCGCTGATCGGGGTGTCAGAGGAGCTGATCGGGGTGATCGGGGTGTCAGAGGAGCTGATCGGGGTGTTGGAGTTGCTGATCGGGGTGTTGGAGGAGTTGATCGGGGTGTTGGAGGAGCTGATCGGGGTGTCGGAGGAGCTGATCGGGGTGTCAGAGGAGCTGATCGGGGTGATAGGGATGTCGGAGGAGCTGATCGGGGTGTCGGAGGAGCTGATCGGGGTGATAGGGATGTCGGAGGAGCTGATCGGGGTGTCGGAGGAGCTG
This sequence comes from Hypanus sabinus, assembly GCF_030144855.1. NCBI lineage: Eukaryota > Metazoa > Chordata > Chondrichthyes > Myliobatiformes > Dasyatidae > Hypanus > Hypanus sabinus. The sequence goes on along the minus strand of NC_082717.1, from coordinate 6,942,073 downwards.
ATCGTGGTGATAGGGATGTCGGAGTAGCTGATCGGGGTGTTGGAGGAGCTGATCGGGGTGTTGGAGGAGCTGATCGGGGTGTCAGAGGAGCTGATCGGGGTGTCGGAGGAGCTGATCGGGGTGTCGGAGGAGCTGATCAGGGTGTCGGAGGAGCTGATCGGGGTGATCGGAGGAGCTGATCGGGGTGTTGGAGGAGCTGATCGGGGTGTTGGAGGAGCTGATCGGGGTGTTGGAGGAGCTGATCGGGGTGTTGGAGGAGCTGATAGAGGTGTTGGAGGAGCTGATCGGGTTGATCAGGGTGTCGGAGGAGCTGATCGGGGTGTTGGAGGAACTGATCGGGGTGATCGGGGTGTCGGAGGAGCTGATCGGGGTGTTGGAGGAGCTGATCGGTGTGTTGGAGGAGCTGATAGAGGTGTTGGAGGAGCTGATCGGGGTGAATAGGGTGTCGGAGGAGCTGATCGGGGTGTCGGAGGAGCTGATCGGGGTGTCGGAGGAGCTGATCGGGGTGTTGGAGGAGCTGATCGGGGTGTTGGATGAGCTGATCGATGTGTTGGAGGAGCTGATCGGGGTGATCAGGGTGTCGGAGGAGCTGATCGGGGTGTTGGAGGAGATGATCGGGGTGTTGGAGGAGCTGATCGAGGTGTTGGAGGAGCTGATCGGTGTGTTGGAGGAGCTGATCGGGGTATCAGAGGAGCTGATCGGGGTGTTGGAGGAGATGATCGGGGTGTTGGAGGAGCTGATCGGGGTGTTGGAGGAGATGATCGGGGTGTTGGAGGAGCTGATCGAGGTGTTGGAGGAGATGATCGGGGTGTTGGAGGAGCTGATCGGGGTGTTGGAGGAGCTGATCGGGGTGTTGGAGGAGCTGATAGAGGTGTTGGACGAGCTGATAGGGGTGATCGGGGTGTTGGAGGAGCTGATCGGGGTGTCGGAGGAGCTGATCGGGGTGTTGGAGGAGCTGATCGGGGTGTCGGAGGAGCTGATCGGGGTGTCGGAAGAGCTGATCGGGGTGTCGGAGGAGCTGATCGGGGTGTTGGAGGAGCTGATCGGGGTGTTGGAGGAGCTGATAGGGGTGTTGGAGGAGCTGATCGGGGTGTCGGAGGAGCTGATCGAGGTGTTGGAGGAGATGATCGGGGTGTTGGAGGAGCTGATCGGGGTGTTGGAGGAGCTGATAGGGGTGTTGGAGGAGCTGATAGGGGTGTTGGAGGAGCTGATCGGGGTGTCGGAGGAGCTGATCGGGGTGTTGGAGGAGCTGATCGAGGTGTTGGAGGAGATGATTGGGTGTTGGAGGAGCTGATCGGGGTGTTGGAGGAGCTGATAGAGGTGTTGGAGGAGCTGATAGGCGTGTTGGAGGAGCTGATCGGGGTGTTGGAGGAGCTGATAGAGGTGTTGGAGGAGCTGATAGGGCTGATCGGGGTGTTGGAGGAGATGATCGGGGTGTTGGAGGAGCTGATCGAGGTGTTGGAGGAGATGATCGGGGTGTTGGAGGAGCTGATCGGGGTGTTGGAGGAGATGATCGGGGTGTTGGAGGAGCTGATCGAGGTGTTGGAGGAGCTGATCGGTGTGTTGGAGGAGCTGATCGGGGTATCAGAGGAGCTGATCGGGGTGTTGGAGGAGATGATCGGGGTGTTGGAGGAGCTGATCGGGGTGTTGGAGGAGATGATCGGGGTGTTGGAGGAGCTGATCGAGGTGTTGGAGGAGATGATCGGGGTGTTGGAGGAGCTGATCGGGGTGTTGGAGGAGCTGATCGGGGTGTTGGAGGAGCTGATAGAGGTGTTGGACGAGCTGATAGGGGTGATCGGGGTGTTGGAGGAGCTGATCGGGGTGTCGGAGGAGCTGATCGGGGTGTAGGAGGAGCTGATCGGGGTGTCGGAGGAGCTGATCGGGGTGTCGGAAGAGCTGATCGGGGTGTCGGAGGAGCTGATCGGGGTGTTGGAGGAGCTGATCGGGGTGTTGGAGGAGCTGATAGGGGTGTTGGAGGAGCTGATCGGGGTGTCGGAGGAGCTGATCGGGGTGTTGGAGGAGCTGATCGAGGTGTTGGAGGAGATGATCGGGGTGTTGGAGGAGCTGATCGGGGTGTTGGAGGAGCTGATAGGGGTGTTGGAGGAGCTGATAGGGGTGTTGGAGGAGCTGATAGGGCTGATCGGGGTGTTGGAGGAGATGATCGGGGTGTTGGAGGAGCTGATCGAGGTGTTGGAGGAGCTGATAGAGGTGTCGGAGGAGCTGATCGGGGTGATCAGGGTGTCGGAGGAGCTGATCGGGGTGTTGGAGGAGCTGATCGAGGTGTTGGAGGAGATGATCGGTGTGTTGGAGGAGCTGATCGGGGTATCAGAGGAGCTGATCGGGGTGTTGGAGGAGATGATCGGGGTGTTGGAGGAGCTGATCGGGGTGTTGGAGGAGATGATCGGGGTGTTGGAGGAGCTGATCGAGGTGTTGGAGGAGATGATCGGGGTGTTGGAGGAGCTGATCGGGGTGTTGGAGGAGCTGATAGGGGTGTTGGAGGAGCTGATAGGGGTGTTGGAGGAGCTGATCGGGGTGTTGGAGGAGCTGATCGGGGTGTTGGAGGAGCTGATAGAGGTGTTGGACGAGCTGATAGGGGTGATCGGGGTGTTGGAGGAGCTGATCGGGGTGTCGGAGGAGCTGATCGGGGTGTAGGAGGAGCTGATCGGGGTGTCGGAGGAGCTGATCGGGGTGTCGGAAGAGCTGATCGGGGTGTCGGAGGAGCTGATCGGGGTGTTGGAGGAGCTGATAGGGGTGTTGGAGGAGATGATCGGGGTGTTGGAGGAGATGATCGGGGTGTTGGAGGAGCTGATCGAGGTGTTGGAGGAGATGATCGGGGTGTTGGAGGAGCTGATCGGGGTGTTGGAGGAGCTGATCGGGGTGTTGGAGGAGCTGATAGAGGTGTTGGACGAGCTGATAGGGGTGATCGGGGTGTTGGAGGAGCTGATCGGGGTGTCGGAGGAGCTGATCGGGGTGTAGGAGGAGCTGATCGGGGTGTCGGAGGAGCTGATCGGGGTGTCGGAAGAGCTGATCGGGGTGTCGGAGGAGCTGATCGGGGTGTTGGAGGAGCTGATAGGGGTGTTGGAGGAGCTGATAGGGGTGTTGGAGGAGCTGATCGGGGTGTCGGAGGAGCTGATCGGGGTGTTGGAGGAGCTGATCGAGGTGTTGGAGGAGATGATGGGGTGTTGGAGGAGCTGATCGGGGTGTTGGAGGAGCTGATAGAGGTGTTGGAGGAGCTGATAGGGCTGATCGGGGTGTTGGAGGAGATGATCGGGGTGTTGGAGGAGCTGATCGAGGTGTTGGAGGAGATGATCGGGGTGTTGGAGGAGCTGATCGGGGTGTTGGAGGAGATGATCGGGGTGTTGGAGGAGCTGATCGAGGTGTTGGAGGAGCTGATCGGTGTGTTGGAGGAGCTGATCGGGGTATCAGAGGAGCTGATCGGGGTGTTGGAGGAGATGATCGGGGTGTTGGAGGAGCTGATCGGGGTGTTGGAGGAGATGATCGGGGTGTTGGAGGAGCTGATCGAGGTGTTGGAGGAGATGATCGGGGTGTTGGAGGAGCTGATCGGGGTGTTGGAGGAGCTGATCGGGGTGTTGGAGGAGCTGATAGAGGTGTTGGACGAGCTGATAGGGGTGATCGGGGTGTTGGAGGAGATGATCGGGGTGTTGGAGGAGCTGATCGAGGTGTTGGAGGAGATGATCGGGGTGTTGGAGGAGCTGATCGGGGTGTTGGAGGAGATGATCGGGGTGTTGGAGGAGCTGATCGAGGTGTTGGAGGAGCTGATCGGTGTGTTGGAGGAGCTGATCGGGGTATCAGAGGAGCTGATCGGGGTGTTGGAGGAGATGATCGGGGTGTTGGAGGAGCTGATCGGGGTGTTGGAGGAGATGATCGGGGTGTTGGAGGAGCTGATCGAGGTGTTGGAGGAGATGATCGGGGTGTTGGAGGAGCTGATCGGGGTGTTGGAGGAGCTGATCGGGGTGTTGGAGGAGCTGATAGAGGTGTTGGACGAGCTGATAGGGGTGATCGGGGTGTTGGAGGAGCTGATCGGGGTGTCGGAGGAGCTGATCGGGGTGTTGGAGGAGCTGATCGGGGTGTCGGAGGAGCTGATCGGGGTGTCGGAAGAGCTGATCGGGGTGTCGGAGGAGCTGATCGGGGTGTTGGAGGAGCTGATCGGGGTGTTGGAGGAGCTGATAGGGGTGTTGGAGGAGATGATCGGGGTGTTGGAGGAGCTGATCGAGGTGTTGGAGGAGATGATCGGGGTGTTGGAGGAGCTGATCGGGGTGTTGGAGGAGCTGATCGGGGTGTTGGAGGAGCTGATAGAGGTGTTGGACGAGCTGATAGGGGTGATCGGGGTGTTGGAGGAGCTGATCGGGGTGTCGGAGGAGCTGATCGGGGTGTAGGAGGAGCTGATCGGGGTGTCGGAGGAGCTGATCGGGGTGTCGGAAGAGCTGATCGGGGTGTCGGAGGAGCTGATCGGGGTGTTGGAGGAGCTGATCGGGGTGTTGGAGGAGCTGATAGGGGTGTTGGAGGAGCTGATCGGGGTGTCGGAGGAGCTGATCGGGGTGTTGGAGGAGCTGATCGAGGTGTTGGAGGAGATGATCGGGGTGTTGGAGGAGCTGATCGGGGTGTTGGAGGAGCTGATAGGGGTGTTGGAGGAGCTGATAGGGGTGTTGGAGGAGCTGATAGGGCTGATCGGGGTGTTGGAGGAGATGATCGGGGTGTTGGAGGAGCTGATCGAGGTGTTGGAGGAGATGATCGGGGTGTTGGAGGAGCTGATCGGGGTGTTGGAGGAGATGATCGGGGTGTTGGAGGAGCTGATCGAGGTGTTGGAGGAGCTGATCGGTGTGTTGGAGGAGCTGATCGGGGTATCAGAGGAGCTGATCGGGGTGTTGGAGGAGATGATCGGGGTGTTGGAGGAGCTGATCGGGGTGTTGGAGGAGATGATCGGGGTGTTGGAGGAGCTGATCGAGGTGTTGGAGGAGATGATCGGGGTGTTGGAGGAGCTGATCGGGGTGTTGGAGGAGCTGATCGGGGTGTTGGAGGAGCTGATAGAGGTGTTGGACGAGCTGATAGGGGTGATCGGGGTGTTGGAGGAGCTGATCGGGGTGTCGGAGGAGCTGATCGGGGTGTTGGAGGAGCTGATCGGGGTGTCGGAGGAGCTGATCGGGGTGTCGGAAGAGCTGATCGGGGTGTCGGAGGAGCTGATCGGGGTGTTGGAGGAGCTGATCGGGGTGTTGGAGGAGCTGATAGGGGTGTTGGAGGAGCTGATCGGGGTGTCGGAGGAGCTGATCGGGGTGTTGGAGGAGCTGATCGAGGTGTTGGAGGAGATGATCGGGGTGTTGGAGGAGCTGATCGGGGTGTTGGAGGAGCTGATAGGGGTGTTGGAGGAGCTGATAGGGGTGTTGGAGGAGCTGATCGGGGTGTCGGAGGAGCTGATCGGGGTGTTGGAGGAGCTGATCGAGGTGTTGGAGGAGATGATTGGGTGTTGGAGGAGCTGATCGGGGTGTTGGAGGAGCTGATAGATGTGTTGGAGGAGCTGATAGGCGTGTTGGAGGAGCTGATCGGGGTGTTGGAGGAGCTGATAGAGGTGTTGGAGGAGCTGATAGGGCTGATCGGGGTGTTGGAGGAGATGATCGGGGTGTTGGAGGAGCTGATCGAGGTGTTGGAGGAGATGATCGGGGTGTTGGAGGAGCTGATCGGGGTGTTGGAGGAGCTGATAGGGGTGTTGGAGGAGCTGATAGGGGTGTTGGAGGAGCTGATCGGGGTGTTGGAGGTGCTGATCGGGGTGTTGGAGGAGCTGATCGGGTGATCGGGGTGTTGGAGGAGCTGATCGGGGTGTCGGAGGAGCTGATCGGGGTGTTGGAGGAGCTGATCGGGGTGTCGGAGGAGCTGATCGGGGTGTTGGAAGAGCTGATCGGGGTGTCGGAGGAGCTGATCGGGGTGTCGGAGGAGCTGATCGGGGTGTTGGAGGAGCTGATCGTGGTGTCGGAGGAGCTGATCGGGGTGTTGGTGGAGCTGATCGGGGTGTTGGAGGAGCTGATCGGGGTGTCAGAGTAGCTGATCATGGTGTCGGAGGAGCTGATCGGGGTGATCGGGGTGTCGGAGGAGCTGATCGGGGTGTCGGAGGAGCTGATCGGGGTGTCAGAGGAGCTGATTGGGGTGATAGGGATGTCGGAGGAGCTGATCGGGGTGTCGGAGGAGCTGATCGGGGTGATAGGGATGTCGGAGGAGCTGATCGGGGTGTCGGAGGAGCTGATCGTGGTGATAGGGATGTCGGAGTAGCTGATCGGGGTGTTGGAGGAGCTGATTGGGGTGTTGGAGGAGCTGATCGGGGTGTCGGAGGAGCTGATCGGGGTGTCGGAGGAGCTGATCGGGGTGATCGGAGGAGCTGATCGGGGTGTCGGAGGAGCTGATCGGGGTGTTGGAGGAGCTGATCGGGGTGTTGGAGGAGCTGATCGAGGTGTTGGAGGAGCTGATAGAGGTGTCGGAGGAGCTGATCGGGGTGATCAGGGTGTCGGAGGAGCTGATCGGGGTGTTGGAGGAGCTGATCGGGGTGATCAGGGTGTCGGAGGAGCTGATCGGGGTGTTGGAGGAGCTGATCGGTGTGATCGGGGTGTCGGAGGAGCTGATCGGGGTGTTGGAGGAGCTGATCGGGGTGTTGGAGGAGCTGATAGAGGTGTTGGAGGAGCTGATCGGGGTGATCAGGATGTCGGAGGAGCTGATCGGGGTGTCGGAGGAGCTGATCGGGGTGTCGGAGGAGCTGATCGGGGTGTTGGAGGAGCTGATCGGGGTGTTGGAGGAGCTGATAGAGGTGTTGGAGGAGCTGATCGGGGTGATCAGGGTGTCGGAGGAGCTGATCGGGGTGTTGGAGGAGATGATCGGGGTGTTGGAGGAGCTGATCGAGGTGTTGGAGGAGATGATCGGTGTGTTGGAGGAGCTGATCGGGGTATCAGAGGAGCTGATCGGGGTGTTGGAGGAGATGATCGGGGTGTTGGAGGAGCTGATCGGGGTGTTGGAGGAGATGATCGGGGTGTTGGAGGAGCTGATCGAGGTGTTGGAGGAGATGATCGGGGTTTTGGAGGAGCTGATCGGGGTGTTGGAGGAGCCGATAGTGGTGTTGGAGGAGCTGATAGGGGTGTTGGAGGAGCTGATCGGGGTGTTGGAGGAGCTGATAGAGGTGTTGGAGGAGCTGATAGGTGTGATCGGGGTGTTGGAGGAGCTGATCGGGGTGTCGGAGGAGCTGATCGGGGTGTTGGAAGAGCTGATCGGGGTGTCGGAGGAGCTGATCGGGTTGTTGGAGGAGCTGATCGGGGTGTTGGAGGAGCTGATCGGGGTGTCGGAGGAGCTGATCGGGGTGTTGGAGAAGCTGATCGAGGTGTTGGTGGAGATGATCGGGGTGTTGGAGGAGCTGATTGGGGTGTTGGAGGAGCTGATAGGGGTGTTGGAGGAGCTGATCGGGGTGTCGGAGGAGCTGATCGGGGTGTTGGAGGAGCTGATCGAGGTGTTGGAGGAGATGATCGGGGTGTTGGAGGAGCTGATCGGGGTGTTGGAGGAGCTGATAGGGGTGTTGGAGGAGCTGATCGGGGTGTTGGAGGAGCTGATAGAGGTTTTGGAGGAGCTGATAAGGCTGATCGGGGTGTTGGAGGAGATGATCGGTGTGTTGGAGGAGCTGATCGGGGTGTTGGAGGAGCTGATAGGGGTGTTGGAGGAGCTGATCGGGGTGTTGGAGGAGCTGATAGAGGTGTTGGAGGAGCTGATAGGGGCGATCGGGGTGTTGGAGGAGCTGATCGGGGTGTCGGAGGAGCTGATCGGGGTGTTGGAGGAGCTGATCGGGGTGATCAGGGTGTCGGTGGAGCTGATCGGGGTGTTGGAGGAGATGATCGGGGTGTTGGAGGAGCTGATCGGGGTGTTGGAGGAGCTGATCGGGGTGTTGGAGGAGATGATCGGGGTGTTGGAGGAGCTGATCGAGGTGTTGGAGGAGATGATCGGGGTGTTGTAGGAGCTGATCGGGGTGTTGGAGGAGCTGATAGGGGTGTTGGAGGAGCTGATAGGGGTGTTGGAGGAGCTGATCGGGTTGTTGGAGGAGCTGATAGAGGTGTTGGAGGAGCTGATAGGGGTGATCGGGGTGTTGGAGGAGCTGATCGGGGTGTCGGAGGTGCTGATCGGGGTGTTGGAGGAGCTGATCGGGGTGTCGGAGGAGCTGATCGCGGTGTTGGAAGAGCTGATCGGGGTGTCGGAGGAGCTGATCGGGGTGTTGGAGGAGCTGATAGGGGTGTTGGAGGAGCTGATCGGGGTGTCGGAGGAGCTGATCGGGTTGTTGGAGGAGCTGATCGGGGTGTCGGAGGAGCTGATCGGTGTGTCGGAGGAGCTGATCGGGGTGTCGGAGGAGCTGATCGGGGTGATTGGGGTGTCGGAGGAGCTGGACAGGGTGCAGATCGTGTTGCTACCTGCTACTTAAAAGCATCGGAGATGGTGTGCAAAGGTTCCATGCAGTGTACCCATGGGTGATTGTCCTGGGCGTTTCTCTTGTGATCACGTCCCTGTTGGATTATGATAATTTAAGATGCCGCAGCCTGCTTCCCTTGTTTTGTGGTCCGCAGCCTCAGTTGTAGCGAGGATCAGGCCTCAAGCCTGAGGTGGTACAGAATGGTGTCCATGCTCGGTTGTGAGCTGGCCTCTCCTGTCAGTGCTTCCCTCCAGTGTTCAATCGGTGGAATGACAGGCTGAATTGCAGCGGCTGTGCACGGTACCATTAATTTGTGTACTTGTTGCTCAGGGTCTTGGGCTATACATGTGACAGATTTTTTTTTTTGCTGGCTATTTTGAATGTGCTGTTTATGTTTTTCACCTTGGCCCCAGAGGAACGCTGTTTTGTTCAGCTGTATTCATGTAGGGTTGAATGATAATTAAACTTGTATTCGATTTGAATTGAAGTGACCTGTGCAAAATTGTACGAAACAGCAGGGCGTTGTGGACATAGCACATCCAGGGGAAATCAGTGTCCCTTGAAAGAACACTTTGAGTCTGTGGTGGCCAGTGCTATCATGTTTGCTATTGTGTGCTGGGGCAACAGGCTGAGGGTAGCAAACACCAACAGAATTAACAAACTCATTCGTAAGGCCAGTGATGTTGTTGGGGTGTAACTGGACTCTCTGACGGTGGTGTCTGAAAAGAGGATGCTGTCCAAGTTGCATGCCATCTTGGACAATGTCTCCCATCCACTCCATAATGTACTGGTTAGGCACAGGAGTACATTCAGCCAGAGACTCATTCCACCGAGATGTAACACTGAGTGTCATAGGAAGTCATTCCTGCCTGTGACCATCAAACTTTACAACTCTTCCCTCAGAGTGTCAGACACCCTGAGTCAATAGGCTGGTCCTGGACTTATTTCCACTTGGCATGATCAAATTATTATTATTTAATTATTTATGGTTTTATATTGCTATATTTCTACACTATTCTTGGTTGGTGCGGCTGTAACGAAACCCAATTTCCCTCGGGATCAATAAAGTATGTCTGTCTGTTAAACTGGAAGGCAGAGTAAAGGGTTAATGGCAGGATTCTTAGGAATATGGAGGAAAGAGGGATTTTGGGGTCCAAATACATAGATCCAGCAAAGTTGCTGCACAGTTTGATAGGATTGTTAAGAGGGTGTCTGGTGTGTTGGCCTTCATCAGTCGGATAATTGAGCTCAAGAGCCGTGAGGCAATGTTGCAACTCTGGAAAACTCTGGTGACATCACACATGGAATATTGTGTTTGCTTCTGGCCACCTCATTATAGGAAAAGTGCAGAAGCTTGATAGAGGGAGTAGAGATTCTACCTGGATTAGAGAGCATGTTTATCAGGATAGGTTGAGTGAGCTAGGGCTTTTCTTCTTCGAGTGAACGAGGGTGACAGGCAACTTGATAGAGATGTACAATGTGATAAGCGGTATAGATAGAGTGGTCTGCCAGAGACCTTTTCCCAGGTAAAAATGGCTAATAGGAGAGACAATGAGATCATAAGACATAGGAGCAGGGTTAGGCCATTTGGTCCATCGAGTCTGCTCTGCCATTCAAACATGGCTGATCCTTTTTCCCCTCCTCAACCTGTTGCAAGGGGCAGGACACTGGCACGTTGACTGAGTTGGGGAGGCTGGCGTAGACCTAAACGAAGAACAGGAAATGAGAGAAATCTTGACAAGGAGACAGGATTTACAGGGACTCTCTAGAAATTAGACCAGAACTTAGAACCAATGGTTCTAATCAGACAAGGGAACGAAGTATCACACGAGAACAGACGGACAAACTGGCAACCTGTGATAGAGTCGCCATCGTATTTATTTCAGTCTCTGATGAAAACCAGGTGTACAGTAATTGGGTAAACTGGCAGCAAATGAGGATCAAATGACTGAAATTGGGGCAGAATCAAGGAGAAAGAAGTGTTAAAGGGGAACGGCCAACCGGACTCATGACAGTACCCCTCCCTCAATGGGAGCCTCCAAGCGACCCCCCCAGACTTGTCTGGATGGTCCCGATGGAAATCCCAGATGAGAAAGGGGTCCAGGATGAAGGAGCGGGGGATCCAGGAACGTTCTTCCGGACTGTACCCCTCCCAGTCGACCAGATACTGGAGACCCCTGCCCCGACAGCGGGCATCCAATAACTGCTGGACTGTGTAAGCCGGATGGTCATCAATGATCTGGGGGGGTGTGGAGGGGGTTCAGTCGGAGGGCACAAGGGGCTGACAGAAACCGGTTTTAACTGGGAGATTTGAAATGTAGGATGGATCTGCATTGATGTAGGTAGTTTGAGCCAAACTGCCGTGGGATTGATAATGCTCTCAACCTCGAAGGGTCCCAGGAAGTGGGAGGCGAGCTTCTTGGGCTCGTTCTTCAGAGGAATGTCTCTGGACGAGAGCCAGACCTTCTGCACAGGTCAATACTCGGGAGCAGGGGTACGATGGCGGTCGGCAATTTTTCGGTTGCGGTTGACTGAGCGAAGCAGGGCCGTGCGTGTGTCTACCCAGATTTTCCGGCTCCTGTGTATATGGGCCTGGACTGATGGCACCGCAATCTCCTCTTCCTGAGCAGGAAACAGCGGGGGTCAATACCCAAGAGAGCAATCAAACAGAGATTTTCCGGTAGCGGTGCTGACCAGAGAGTTATGGGCATATTCTCCAAGTAGACAGGTTGTTGGCTGTTATACGACGTAACGCCACCTCCAACTCCTGGTTGACGTGCTCCGTCTGCCCGTTCGTCTGTGGGTGAAACCCGGACGACAGGCTAACTGAAGCATCAAGGGCTCGACGACAGGATCTCCAAACTTGTGAAATGAATTGAGGTCCCCGGTCGGAGACAATATCCAAAGGGATTCTGTGAAGTCGGAAAACGTGGGTGACGAGAAGGTCTGAGGTCTCCTGCACGGAAGGTAGTTTAGGGAGGGCTACAAAATGTACTGACTTGGAGAAACGATCTACCACACTGAGTATGGCAGTGTTTCCATGTGAAGGGCGTAGACCAGTGATGAAATCGACAGCGATGTGGGACCAGGGACAGGTGGGGACGGAGTAATCCTGCAGGTGGCCGATGGGAGGCTTTTCCACGGGTGCAGACGGAACATGCAGAAACATAGGAATGGGTGTCACCGTCTATGGAGGCCCACCAGGGTCGCTATCGTATTTATTTCAGTCTCTGAATAAAACCAGGTGTATGGTAATTGGGTAAACTAGCAGCAAATGGGGATCAAATGACTGAAATTGGGGCATAATCAGGGAGAAAGAAGTGTTAAGGGGGAACGGCCAACCAGACCCATGACACAACCCTGCTTTCCCAGCCTTCTCCCCATAACCTTTAATGCTATGTCTAATCAAGAACATATCAATCTTTGCCTTAAGTACACCCAATGACCTGGCCTCCACAATTGCCTGTGGTAACAAATTCCACAAGTTCACCATCCTCCGGCTAAAGAAATTCCTCTGCATCTCTACTTTAAATGGATCCCCCTCTATCCTGTTTGTGCCCTCTTGTCCTAGACTCTCCCACCATGGGAAACATCCTTTTCACATTTATTCTGTCTAAGCCTTACAACATTTGAAAGGTTTCGATGAGATCCCGCCTCATCCTCCCACCTCACTCCAGCAAGTACAGGCCCAGAGCCATCAAACAGTCCCCGTACGAGAACACTTTCATTCCCAGAATCATCCTTGTGAACCACCTCTGGACCCTCTCCAAAGCCAGCACATATTTTCTTAGATGAGGAGCCCAAAACTTCACAACACTCAAGGTGAGGCCTCACCAGTGCCTTGTGAAGCCTCAGCATCACATCCTTGCTCTTGTATTCTAGACCTCTCGAAATGAATGCTAACATTACATTTGCCTTCCTCACCACTGACTCAACCTGCAAATTAACCTTTAGGGTGTTCTGCACAAGGACTCCCAAGTCCCCTTGCGTTTCAGATTTTTGGATTTTCTCTGTTTAGAAAATGGTCTGCACATTTACTTCTACTACCAAAGTACATGACATTGCATCTTCCAACACTGTATTTCTTTTGCTATTTTCTTGCCTATTCTCCTAATCGGTTTTAAGTACTTCTGCAGCCTACCTGTTGTCTCAACCAATCTTCGTATCTCTGGAAACTTGGCAATAAAGTAATCTATTCAATTCTCTTAACTCATACTTAAAGAGTGAAGCAACATTTGCAACTTTCCAGTCCTCTGGCACCATGCCAAAGACCAATGATTTTTGAAAGATAATTTCTAATGTTGCCACAATCTCTAACACTACCTCTTTCAGAACCCTAGGGTGCAGTTCATCTGGTCCATGTGACTTATGTACCCATGAGCACTTTCTCTCTTGTAACAGTAACTGCACCCACTTCTCTTCCTTCACACACTACAACATCTGGCACACTGCTGGTGTCTTCCACAGTGAATACTGATGCAAAATACTTATTTAGTTCACCTTCCATCTCCTTGTCCCCCATCATTATTTCTGACCTCATTTTCTAGCTGTCCTATATCCACTCTTATCTCTTTTTTTTACATATTTCTAAGAACATTTACTACCCATTTTGATATTGTTTGCTAGCTTGCTTTCATAGATCATCTTTTCCCTTCTAATGATTCTTTCATTTGCTCTCTGTAGGGTTAAAAACTTCCCAGTCCTCTGTCTTCACACTAATTTTTGTTTTGTTGTATGCCCTCTCTCTTGTTTTTTCATTAGCTTTCACTTCCCTTGTCAGCCATGGTTGTACTATTTTGCCATTTGAGTATTTCTTTGTTTTTGGAATACCTTTGTCCTCATTTTCCCCAGAAACTCACGCCATTGCTACTCTGCTGTCATCCCTGCCAGCATCTCCTTCCAATTTACTTTAGCCAATGATGCAGCTCTATGAAACTCTAGTTAGGCCACAGCTGGAGTACTGTGTCCAGTTCTGGTTGCCTCACTATAGGAAGGATGCAGAAGCATGGGGAAGGGTACAGAGGAGATTTACCAGGATGCTGTCTGGTTTAGAGAGTGTGCATTATGATCAAAGATTAAGGGAGCTAGGGCTTTACTTTCTGGAGAGGAGGAGGATGAGAGGAGACATGATAGAGGTATACAACTCATTAAGAGGAATAGATAGAGTGGACAGCCAACACCTCTTCCCCAGGGCACCACTGCTCAGTACAAGAGGACATGGCTTTAAGGTAATGGGAGGAAAGTTCAAGGGGGATACTAGAGGAAGGTTTTTTGCTCAGAGAGTGGTTGGTGCGTGGAATGCACTGCCTGAGTCAGTGGTGGAGGTAGATACACTAGTGAAATTTAAGAGACTACTAGGCAGGTATATGGAAGAATTTAAGATGAAGGTTTATATGGGAGGCAGGGTTTAAGGGTTGGCACAACATTGTGGGCTGAATGGCCTGTACTGTGCTACTGTGCTGTGCTAACTCCTCTCTCATACCACTGTAATTTCCTTTACTCCACTGAAATATTGCTACATCAGACTTTACTTTCTCCCTATCAAATTTCAAGTTGAACTCAATCATATTGTGATCTCTACCTCCTGAGGGCTCTTTTACCTTAAACTGCCTAATTGCTTCTGGTTCATTCCACAACATCCAATCCAGTTTATTTGATCCCCCAGTAGGCTCAATGACAAACTGCTTTAAAAAGCCATCCCATCAGCATCCAACAACGTCATTGTCTTGGGATTCATTACCAACCTGATTTTCTCTATCAACCTGCATGTTGAAATCTCCCATGACTATCATAACGTTGCCCTTTTGACTCAGTTTTTCTATTTCCTGTTGTAACCTATGGTCCACCTCCCAGCCACTGTTCGGTAGCCTGTAGATAACTGCCATCAGGGTCCTTTCACCCTTGCAGTTTCTTAACTCAGCTGACAAGGATTCAACGTCTTCCCTTCTTATGTCACATCTTTCCACTGATTTCATGCCATTCTTTACCAGTAGAGCCACACCACCCCCTCTACTACGGAGCCATGAGGGAAGAGCTGGCCAAAGTTAAATGGGCGGATGCCCTGGCAGGAAAGACAGTGGATCAGCAGTGGCAGATATTCTTGGGGATAATACAAAAGATGCAAAAGCAGTTCATTCCAATGAGAAGGAAGGATTCAAAGAGGGGGAAGGGGCCACAGTGGTTGACAAAGGAAGTCAGAGATTGTATAGCATTAAAGAAAAAGAAGTATGACAGGGCTAAGATGAGTGGGAATACAGATGATTGGGAAAGTTTTAAGGAACAGCAGATCTTAACTAAAAAAGCAATACGGAGAGAAAAAATCAGGTATGAGCTCAGTCTAGCCAGGAATATAAAAGGGGATAGCAAAAGCTTTTTTAGCTATGTGAAGAGAAAGAAGATAGTTAAGAACAATGTTGGCCCCTTGAAGAATGAATTGGGAGAAATTGTTATGGGAAACAGGGAAATGGCAACAGAATTTAATGCGTACTTTAGATCTGTCTTCACCAGGGAGGACACAAGCAATCTCCCAGATGTATGGATGGGCCAGGGTCATAAGATATCAGAGGAATTGAGACAGATTGACATTAGGAAAGAAACTGTGATGAGTAGACTGGTAGGACTGAAGGCTAATAAATCCCCGGGTCCAGATGGTCTGCATCCGAGGGTTCTAAAAGAGGTGGCTCAGGAAATTGCGGATGCATTGGTAATCATTTTCCAATGTTCCTTAGATTCAGGATCAGTTCCTGAAGATTGGAAAGTGGCTAATGTTATCCCACTTTTCAAGAAGGGAGGGAAGGAGAAAACGGAGAACTATCGCCCTGTTAGCCTAACGTCAGTCGTGGGGAAGATGCTTGAGTCCATTATTAAGGACGAAATAGTGGCACATCTTGATGGCAGTAATAGGATTAGGCCGAGCCAGCATCGATTTACCAAGGACAAATCATGCTTGACTAATCTGTTGGAGTTTTTTGAGGGTGTAACAAGGATGAGGGTAAGCCAGTGGATGTTGTGTACCTAGATTTTCAGAAGGCATTCAATAAGGTGCCACATAGGAGATTGGTGAGTAAAATCAGAGCTCATGGCATTGGGGGCAGGGTTTCAACATGGATGGAAAACTGGTTGGCAGATAGAAAGCAAAGGGTAGCAGTGAATGGGTGTTTCTCGGACTGGCTGGAGGTGACTAGTGGGTACCACAGGGCTCTGTATTGGGACCACAGCTCTTTACAATTTATGTCAACGATTTAGATGAGGGCATTGAAAACTACAAGTTTGCTGATGATACTAAACTGAGTGGCAGTGTGACATGCGAAGAGGACGTTAGGAGAATACAGGGAGACTTGGATAGGCTGGGTGAGTGGGCAGATACTTGGCAGATGTCATTCAATGTGAATAAATGTGAAGTTATCCACTTTGGAAGCAGGAACAAGAGGGCAGAGTATTGTCTGAACGGTGTAGAGTTAGGTAAGGAAGAAATGCAAAGAGACCTAGGAGTCCTAGTTCACCAGTCAATGAAGGTGAATGAGCAAGTGCAACAGGCAGTGAAGAGGGCAAATGGAATGTTGGCCTTTATTACAAGGGGAATTGAGTACAAGAGCAAGGATGTCCTTTTGCATTTGTACAGGGCCCTGGTGAGACCACATCTGGAATATTGTGTACAGTTTTGGTCTCCAGGTTTAAGGAAGGACATTCTGGCAATTGAGGAAGTGCAACGTAGATTCACTAGGTTGATTCCTGGGATGGCAGGGCTGTCTTACACAGAGAGATTGGAGAGATTGGGCTTGTACACGCTGGAATTGAGGAGATTGAGAGGGGATCTGATTGAAACGTTTAAGATAATTAAAGGATTTGATAGGATTGAGGCAGGAAATATGTTCCAGAGGGCATGGATTGAGAATAAGAGGTCAGTTATTTAAAACAGAGTTGAGGAAGAGCTTCTTCTCCCAGAGAGTTGTGGAGGTGTGGAATGCACTGCCTCGGAAGACGGTGGAGGCCAATTCTCTGGATGCTTTCAAGAGAGAGCTAGATAGATATCTGATGGATAGGGGAATCAAGGGATATGGGGACAAGGCAGGGACTGGGTATTGATAGTGAATGATCAGCCATGATCTCAGAATGGCGGTGCAGACTCGAGGGGCCGAATGGTCTACTTCTGCACCTATTGTCTATTGTCTATTCCTATCCCTTCGATACAATGGGTAACCTTGGATATTCAGCTTCCAACTTTCCTACAACTATCCTTCAGCAACGATTCGGTGATGGCCACAACATCACCCCTGACAATCTGTAATACTGTACCAAGATCATCCGCCTTATTTCTTATACTTCTTGCATTGAGATATAACATGCTGAGTGCTATATTTGCTACCCATTTTGATTTTGCATTCCTAATGGACTAGTACTCAACCTGTTGACTGGAATTTTGTCCTATCATCTGCCTGTCTTTCCTGATGTTCTGATTGCATGCTACCTTTGCTTTTTTTTTACCATCTATCCTAGCCTGTGTCCCTTCATTCTGGTTCCCACCCCGCCCTGCCAAATTAGTTTAAACCCTCCCCCAATAGATTTAACAAACCTGCCCATGAGAATATTGGTCCCACTTGGGTTCAGGTGCAACTGATCACCTTTGCACAGGTCATACTCCCACTAGAAGAGATCCCAATGATCCAAGAGTCTGAAGTCCTGCCTCCTGCACCAGCTTCTCAGCCATGCATTTATCTGCCAAATCATTCTGTGTCTACCCTCAGTGGCATGTGGTGCAGGTAGCAATCCAGAAATTACTATCCTGAAGGTCCTGCTTCTCAGCTTTCTGCCTAGCTCTCTAAATTCTCTCTTCAGGATCTCATTGCTCTTCCTTCCTATGGCATCGATATCAATATGTACCGAGACATCTAGCTGCTCTCCCTCCCTCTCCAAAATACTGTAGATATGATCCGAGATATCCCTGACCCTGGCATCTGGGAGGCAACATACCATCTGGGTGCTTCAATCACATCCACAGAATCTCCTGTCTGTTCCCCTGACTATTGAGTTCCCTTCACTACTGCGCCCCCTTCTCCCTCTTTACCTTTTGCGCCACAGACCCATGTTCAGTGCCAGTAACCTGGTTTCTGTGGCATTCCCCGGGAGCTCTTACCCCACAACAGTATACTTATTTTTGAGTGGAATGGCCACAGGAGTGCTCTGTGCTAGCTGCCTATTCACATTTCCATTTCTGCTGACGGTATCTCAGTTACCTGCCTGCTGCAGCTTCGTGGTGACTACTTCCCTGTAACTTTGATCAGTGATCGCCTCACCCTGTTTTTCAAGCTGCTGCTCCAGATCACTAACACGGTCGTCAAGAAGCTGCAGCCGGGTACACTTCACGCAGATGTAGTTCTCTGGAGCCTCTGCGTCTCCCAGGGCTCCCCCATCTGGCATGAAGATTGCACAACAGCCATTTACTTCACTCGGTACAGTAACAGGAAAAAAAGGGAACCTTAACAGAAACTTACCCAGAGACAATGCCTCTTCCAAGCTTGACACTCCTACTCTCAGCACTAGCCCATTCCCAACGATATCTGCCCCGCTTGATACTTCTATACCTTTATTTAATTTGCTATGATCTGTTCCTGCCACTGATTAGGCCTCCGGAATGTCTGAAGACAACGAGCTCTCCTTTTAAACAAGCGTTGCCGACCTGTGAGAAACTTCATCGCTGTGTTCTGCGCCTGCTGCTGATTGGGCATTAGACATAGGAGCAGAAATAGGCCACTCGGCACTTCAAGTCTGTTCCACCATTCGATCATGGCTGAATTATTATCCCTCTCAATCCCATTCTCCTGCCCTCTCCCTGTAACCTTTGACACCCTGACTAACAAACATCTACTAAGCTCCACTTTAAATATATATTCACAGCCGTACATGACCAGATTTGGCATGTCATCTGAAACATGGAGAGAATAGTTACTGCTTGCATCACAGCCGAATATGATAACCCTTGAACAAAAAAGCCTACAAAATGTGGACTGTTTATTCCCCTCCATAGACTGCCTAACCTGCTCAGATCCTTCGGCATTGTGTGTGAGTTGCTCTGGATTTCCAGTACCTGCAGAGTCTCTTGTGTTTACAGAAGTGGATACAGCCCAGTCCATCACAAGTAAAGCCCTCCCCACCAATGAGCTCATCTAGAAAGACCACTGTCGCACGAAAGCAGTGTCCATCATTAAGGGCCTGTTCCTGTGCAGTACTGTTCTACATTCTAGGTTAAGTTCTTCAGTGATGGATTATCTGCTGAGCCAGAGTGAGCTGAAGTTAGAAACAGCCAGTTACCATTCATTCTATACAGAGTATGTCTTAGACTCTCCGATAGCTACAGAGACACTGAGGAGCAGATCAGGAGGCAGATTTTGGAAAGGTGCAAAACAACAAGGCTGTTGTTTGGGGTTACTTCATCTTCCTTATATTGATAGGCACCTACAAAAGGTTGAGATGGGGCAGAATTTGTTAGGAGTACCTAGAAGGAATCCTGACACAGTAATCGTGTAGGTCAGCTAGAGGAGAGGGAATACTGGATTTGCCTAAAGAGTTGATGTAGGAAGGAGGGCATAAGATTTTTTGGATTATTCGGCTCTCTTCCAGGGAAGGTGGGACCTGTACAGAAAGGGACAGTTTGCACCTGAACTGGTGTGGGACTAATATCCCAGCAGAAAGATTTGTTATTGCTGCACCACACACAAAATGCTAGTGGAACACAGCAGGCCAGGCAGTATCTATAGGGAGAAGCACTGTCGACGTTTCGGGCCAAGACCCTTCATCAGGACTAACTGGAAGGAAAGATAGTAAGTGACTTGAAGGTAGGAGGGGGAGGGGGAAATGCAAAATGATAGGAGAAGACCGGAGGGGGTGGGGTGAAGCTGAGGGCCGGAAAGGTGATTGGCAAAAGGGATACAGAGCTGGAGAAGGGAAAGGATCATGGGATGGGAGGCCTTTCAAAACAGCATTTTGTTAACGTTGTTTGAATTTCCAGCATCTGCAGATTTCCTCGTGTTATTGCTGCATGGTGGGGCTTAATCTAGAGTTGCAGGAGGATGGGAACTAGAGTGCCAGAACAGTTAGCGGAGGTAGATGTTGGGAAGACCTCAAAGTTAGGAATCGAAAGGTTGAGCATGGTATGATGAGTAGAATAGAGAGATAATAACACTGAAGGTAAGATAGCTGGTTTACAAACAGAGGTAATGTGTAGTGAGAAGCTGTTGATTGACAAATTTGCAGAAACAGAATGAGCTGCAATGTACAAGGTGGTCAAAATCAAAAAAGGTAGGCATCACTGAATCATGGCTGAAAGAAGATTATATCTGAGAGATTAAGGTCCATGGATACATATTATACCGAAAGGACAGGCAAGAGGGCAAAGGGGATGGCATTACTCTGTTGGTAAAAAGTTAATTCAACTCATTAGAAAGAGGTGACACAGGGTTGGAAGGAGTTGAATCATTTTGCATTGAGCTAAGGAGCTTCAGGGGTTAAAAAGAACCCAATAGGAGTTGTATTTGAACCCCCAAACAGTAGTGAGGATGTGGTCTACAAATTACAATGGGAGATAGAAAATGCATGCCAAAAGGGCAATGTTACAATAGTCATGGGGGATTTCAATCTGAAGATAGATTGGGAAAATGAGCTTTGTGCTGGATTCCACGAGGGGGAATTTCTAGTGTGCCTACAAGATGGCTTTTTAGAGCAGATTGTGGTTGAGCCCACTAGGGGATCAGCTATTCTGGATTGGGTGTTGTGCAATGAACCAGAATTGATTTGAGAGTTTAAGGTAGAAGTAATATAGTACAACCATGGCTGAGAAGGGAAGTCAAAGGAATTGTGAAAGCAAAAGAAAGGGCATACAACAAAGCAAAAATTAGTGGCAAGACAGAGAACTGGGAAGTTTTTTTAAAACCAACCAAGAGCAACCAAAAAAATCATTATACTGTTGGTGGCCAGTAAAAAGACTCTTACTAAGAAATGGTTATCGCAGGAGAGCCCAACTTTAAATGCATGGATGGAAATTACAATGGACATTTACAAAATGGAGAAGATAACAGCATCTGTTAGGCATAAGCTGGAACAGTTTGATTCATACTGGTTTAACTTCATATTGCCTCATAGGCCTGATTTTATTCTCACAAATCAATGAATATGTTGTAAAAAAAGATCACTCCCTACTTGTATGTAGTTTTTTTCCTTTTGCTTGTTTTCTCTTTCCACTTTTTTCTTTAAGTGTATACCTCAGATAAATACTATATGAAGATTTGTGACATATATGACTATATGATATATATGTACAATGTCTGAAATACATCTTATGGAAATGTTTGTTTGATGATGAACTTCAATAAAAAAATTACAAAAAAGGGAAAAGAAGAAATATGAATTTTGGAAGGAAAAACCAAGGTAGAACATACAAGGTAAATGCTAGGGCACTGAGAAGTGTAGTAGAACAGAGGGATCTGGGAATACAGATACAAAATTCCCTAAAAGTGGCGTCACAGGTAGATAGGGTAGTAAAGAGAGCTTTTGGTACATTGGCCTTTATAAATCAAAGTATTGAGAATAAGAGTTGGAATGTTATGGTGAGGTTGTATAAGGCATTGGTGAGGCCGAATTTGGAGTATTGTGTGCAGTTTTCATCATTGAATTACAGGAAGGATATTCTTTGGCAGTTTAATGGGGGCATGACTGCGCAAGCGCGTGTAAGTCGGACCGTGAGGCAGCAGGAGTATTTAAAGAGACCAGTTAGACGGAGCGGGCGACGGAGTAGGGGGAGACAGAGTAGGAAGGCTTTGTCTCGGGAGGCTTCGACGAGCAGAGGCTGAGGACGAGCTTCATTTCAAGTCGGGTAAGGCCGGGTAAGTTCCTTTAAAAGGAGAACGTTTCAAAAGTTATCTGAACTTTGAACACAGCTAACTGTGAGGTTTTCACCTGGGGAGATCAAATATAAAGACTGTTTTGACAAGACCCTTGATGAGCAGAGAGCAGCTCCCTGAAAGTGGCTACAAAGGTAGACAGGGTGGTAAAGAAAGCATGTGGCATCCTTGCCTTTATTAGTCAACGAACTGAGGTCAATAGTCTGGAAGTTATGTTGCAGCTTTATATAAAATCCCCTTTGAGCCTCTGGCTAGGTGATATTAAACCTGATTCAGAATCTGACCTGGGAACTGCACTGAGTTCTGGTTGGAGTTCAGTTGACATTTGGAGAGGGTACAGAAGGTGTTTCCCAGGACACTGCTTGAATGAGAGGGGATGCACCATAACAAGAGTTTGGACAGATTTGCTTCTTTTCTGAGACAACGACAGCTGAGTACAGATCATGATATAAGATTATGAGGGGCATAGATAGATTACCCAATATTATCTTTTCCTGGTTTGTGAAAGTCTTATACTGGAGGGCATGTATTTGATATGAGAGGACACAAGCTGAAAGGAGATGTGTGAGGCATGATGTTTTTTGCACACAAAGATCTGTGGGTGACTGGAATGTGCTGTCTCAGGAGGTATTGAAGACAGGGGTATTGAAGAGGTTTTTAGTATGTGAATGTATATGAAATCAGAGGATGTGGCATTGCATAGCAGAGGCGATTAGCTTAGTTTGGCATTTCATTAATTGACTTGATTAATCTGGCACAATAAGGAGGGAGAAGGATTTTTTCCTGTACTGTACCCTGCTGTTCTATGTTCAAAGGTTTTTATAGCAGAATAGATGTTTCCTGTTTATTAGTTTGCAGCTGCAAACTAATGATACCAAAACGGAAATAGAATGTTGCTGCTTTTCCGAGAAACTGCAGCAGCCAGGTTTAATCTCGTTTACAAGAAAACAAAACTCTCACTCTTGTGTTTACTCCTGATCGCCTCACTATAGGAAGGATGTGGAAGCATGTTCCGACAGAGACATGTTCCCAGGGCAGAAATGGGTAATGCAAGAGATCAAAACTTTAAGGAGATTGGAAGAGAGTATTGTGAAGATATCATGGAAAAGTTTTTTTAAAGTAAAAACAGAAAGTGTCAGTGCATTTCATTCACCCACCTGGGGATGTGGTATATTCACTGGGGATGGGGTATATTCAGATGCATTAACGACATTTAAGAGTCTCACACACACACACTTACAATTTTTCAGTCTGTACAATCTCTTCAGCCATTTCCTTCAGAGCCCTGGGCTGTATAGCAGCTGGTCCAGACCTTTCAGTTTGCCAGGAATCTTCTCGCTAGTAATGGCAACTTCACATATTTCTGACCCGACACTCTCAAACCCAGCAAACTGCTAGTGTCTTCCATGGTGAAGACTGATGCAAAATACTCATTCAGTTCATCCACCATTTCCTTGTCCCTCATTACTACCTCTCCAGCATCATTCTCCAATGTGCACACTTGCCTTTCTTTTACACGTTACGTATCTGAAGAAGCTTTTAGTATCCTCTTTAAGATTATTGGCGAGCTAACTTTCGTATTCCATCTTGCCTTCTCAATGTTTTTTCAGTTGCCTTCTGTTGGTTTTTGAAAGCTTTCCAATCCTCTAATTTCCCACTAATTTTTGCTGTTATCTGCCTTCACTTTGGCTTTTATTTTGGCTTTGACTTCACTTGTTAGCCACAGTTGTGTCAACTTTCCATTAGAATAATTCTCCTTTTTGGAATGTACATATCCTATGCCTTCCAAGTTGCTTCCAGTAGTTCCAGCCATTGCTGCTCCGTTGTCATGCCTACCAGTGTTCCTTTCCAATCAATACTGACAAACCCCTCTCATGCCTCTGTAATTGCCTTTACTCCACTGTGATACTGATACATCTGACTTCAGCTCTACTTCTCAAATTTCAAGGTGAAATCCATCATATTATGATCACTTGTCCCTCAGGGACCATGAAACTAGGTTCAGAAGCCCCTTTAGAAGCCTACTCTGGGCTCTCTCCAATGACAGCAAAATAATGAGGGGTATCGATAGGGTAAATGCAATCAGGTTTTTTCCACTGAGGTCGTGTGAGACTTGGATCAAGGGTTAAGGGTGAAAGGTGAAATGTTTAAGGGAAACAGGAGAGTAACAGTTGTAGCAGGCAACGGAGTAGAGGAGACAGAGTAGGAAGGCTTTGTCTTGAGAGGCTTCGATGAGAAGAGGCGGAGGACGAGCCTCACTCCAAGTGAGGTAAGGCCGGGTAAGTTCCTTTCAAAGGAGAAAGTTTCAAAAGTTGAGGCAAGTATTGGGTAGGTTATGGCAGCTGAGATCGGCCCTGTGGTTTGTTCATCCTGCAGCATGTGGGAAATCAGGGATACTTCCAGTGTCCCTGACGACTATGTGTGCAGGAAGTGTGTCCAACTGCAGCTTTTGGCAGACCGCATTGAGCGTCTGGAGCTGCAAGTGGATTCATACTGTAGCATCCGCGATGCTGAGAAAGTCGTGAATAGCAAGTTCAGTGAGTTGGCCACACCGCAGGTAAAGGCTACACAGGCAGAAAGGGAAGGAGTGGCCACTGGACAGCGTAGCAGTAGGCAGGTAGTGCAGGAGTCCCCTGAGGTCATCTCCCTCCTAAACAGATATACTGTTTTGGATACTGTTGGGGGAGATGTCTCATCAGGGGAAGGCAGCAGCAGCCGAGTTCATTGCACCATGGGTGGCTCTGTGGCACAGGAGGGAAGGAAAAGGAGTGGCAGAGCTGTAGTGATAGGGGATTCAATTGTAAGGGGAATAGATAGGCGTTTCTGCGGCTGCAAACGAGACTCCAGGATGGTATGTTGCCTCCCTGGTGCAAGGGTCAAGGATGTCTCTGAGCGGCTGCAGGACATTCTGGAATGGGAGGGTGAACAGCCAGTGGTCGTGGTGCAGGTAGGTACCAACGATATAGGTAAAAAATGGGATGAGGTCCTACAAGGTGAATTTAGGGAGTTAGGAGGTAAACTAAAAAGTAGGACCACAAAGGTAATAATCTCTGGATTACTACCAGTGCCACGTGCTAGTCAGAGTAGAAATAGGAGGATATTTCAGATGAATATGTGGCTTGAAAAATGGTGCAAGGGGGAGGGATTCAAATTTCTGGGGCATTGGAACCAGTTCTGGGGGAGGTGGGACCAGTATAAACAGGACGGTCTGCACCTGAGCTGGACTGGAACCAATGTCCTAGGGGGAGCGTTTGCTACTGCTGTTCAGGAAGATTTAAACTAATGTGGCAGGGGGATAGGAACAAGAGCAGAGAGACAGAGGTGTGTAAAATGAGGGTAGAAGCAAAAAGTAGTAAGGTGAAAAGTAAAAGTGGCAGGCAGGTAAATCCAGGGCAAAAAGCAAAAAGGGTCACCTTACAACATAATTGTATAAGGGCTAAGAATGTTGTAAAAACAAATCTGAAGGCTTTGTGTGTCAATGCATGGAGCATTTGTAACAAGGTGGATGAACTGAATGTTCAGATAGTTACTAATGAATATGATATATAGTTGGAATCACAGAGACATGGCTCCAGGGTGACCAAGGATGGGAGATCAACCTCCAGAGATATTCAATATTCAGGAGGGATAGACAGGAAAGAAAAGGAGGTGGGGTAGCATTGCTGGTTAGAGAGGAGATTAACGCAATAGAAAGAAAGGACATTAAAAAAAAATTAAACGATATACTTTATTCCAAAATAAAATTATATACAATAACCATTCAAAGACTTTCAATTCTTTACAGTTGGTACCATTACTGTCCTTACATTTTCCAAGTTCTAATGTTTTGCCACCCACGTGGCACTTTGTTCTTTCATATTTACATTCGGGGGTATACCCCCAACCCCCCACCCCTCAACTCCCACGGGAGAAGGACCCTAGACTGTGGTCCTTCCCCACCAGGCCCTTGCGGTGGCTGCACCGAGTTTGAGTGCGTCCCTCAGCACGTACTCCTGCAGCCGAGAATGTGCCAGTCGGCAGCATTCCCCCACGGACATCTCCATGTGCTGGTAGGTCATCAAGTTTCGGGCCGACCAAAGAGGGTCTTTGACCGAGTTGATGATCTGCCAGCAGCACCGGATGTTTTTCTCGGTGTGCGTCCCCGGGAACAGCCCGTAGATCAGAGAGTCCTCTGTTACGCAGCTGCTGGGGATGAACCTCGCCACAGCCCCTTCCATCCTCCTCCACACCTTCTCCGCGAACCCACAACGTGCAAGGAGGTGGGTCAATGACTCCTCCTCTCTGCAGTCCTCCCGTGGGCAGAGGGGTGTGGAGGCGATGTTCCGGGCGTACAGGAGGGATCGGACTGGGAGGGCCCCTCTCACCGCCAGCCAGGCGAGGTCTTGGTGCCTGATAGTGAGGTCTGGCGATGAGGCATTCTGCCAGATGAACTGGACAGTCTGCACAGGGAACCACCCCACTGTGTCCATCACGTCCTTCTCCTGCAGTGACTGCAGGACCTTACGTGCTGACCACTGCCTGATGGCCCTGTGGTCAAAGGCGTTGACCTGAAAGAACTTCTCTACGAAGGACAGGTATGGCGGCAACGACCAGCTGACAGGGGTGTTGCGCGGGAAAGGGGCCAGACCCATCCTTCGTAGCCAGTGCGACAGGTAGAACCTGGGCACGTAGTGGTACTTGGTGCCCACGTACCTGGGATCCACACACAACCTGATGCAGCCACACATGAAGCTGGCCATCAGGATGAGGGTGACATTGGGGACGTTTCTGCCCCCGTTGTCCAGGGACTTGTGCATGGTGGTCCATCTGACCCGCTCCATCTTGGATCCCCAGACAAATCTGAAGACGGCTCAGGTGATGTCTGAGCTGAAGGGGCGGGGGTCTGGCCACACCTGTGCCAAGTACAGCAGCCCTGAGAGCACCTCACACCTGATGACCATGTTCTTGCCCGCTATCGATAGGGAGCACCCTCCCCACAGTCCCAGTTTCTGTTTCACCTTGGCAGTCCACTCCTGTCAGTTCTTGTTGCACGCCTCGGCCCCTCCGAACCAGATCCCCAACACCTTCAGGTGATCGGCTAAGATCAAGTGGAGTTCCCTTGGGTTACGCAAGGATTGGAAGGCGGAAAAGGTTTTGCGCTGATGCAGGGGTGGATCCTAATGCTGATTGGCTCCCAATCTAACACCCCTTTCCAGTGACAACAACGACAGTGGTGAAGAGGATGGCTGAAGGCACATCAGCCTGAGGCCTGGGCATCAAGAACACTGTCCGGCTGACGGTGCGATGCCAGAGCGAGGGCAATGGATTTACGAGTGACCTTCATCCAGAAGGTCCTGATGGACTGTTGTGGATTCACGATTGACGACATCTACTGTGTCCAGGACTTTGCTGGGTGCTGACGCCACTTTCCGACGACCCGCAGGGTGGCAGAGGTTGCTCCGGCTATTCCAGGAGAAGGGGAGAGAGGCGCCGCCGTCCCTGCTGCAGGCACAGCCCCTCTTGCTGCCCCCCAGCAGGAATGGACTGCCAACGTGCACATGTTCAACCGGTACGTGCCGGTGGCCGATGTCCTTACATTCCTAGCTCGGTACGTGGAGAGCGTAGGAGCTTGTCTAGACGTGGAGGTCAGCCTGGGGTGCTGGACCAGCAAACGGCAGGTGAAGGTGAAACTGAGGGTCGACTCGAACGGCTGCGTCGTCCACCCGCCCTCGGTCTTCGCCATCGGAGGGAACCGAGGCTACCTGGTCTACGCCGGGCAGCCCAGGGTGAGCCGCAACTGCAGCAAAGCGGGACATGTCGCAGCCCAGTGCAGAGCTACAATCTGCAAGAACTGCAAGGTGGAGGGCCACCTCACCAAGGACTGTACACAGGCCAAGTCCTGCAGTCTCTGTGGAGACACCAACCACCTGTAGAGGGCCTGTCCGAAACGTGCCGGCACCTATGCACAGGTGACCGGGGAGGTGCTGGCACTGGAAGGGCCCCGGCAGGATCGGATGTACCCACCACCCCTGCAGAGGCAACGCCCGAAGTGACGGAAGACGCCAGCAGAGGAGAAGGCGCAGCCACACCGAGAGCCCCCACCCCCTTGCAGACCCTCCACAGGAAAAGGAGGAGGAGTCCATGGAGGAGGGGAGAGCCGAGGGGGAGGAAGGTAGGAGCGTTGTGGGCAAATGAAAAAAGGCCCAAAAAGCTCCGGCCAAACGACAGAGGGCAGAACTGAAGGAGCTTGTGAAGAGAAAGGCAGGGGACCAGGCAGCCTGCAGCAAACTGTCCACATCAGGCGAGGAGGGAGTTGGGGGAGGTCAGCAGCAGCCCCAGAAGACGAAGCGGCGGGCAAAGCCAGTGGAGAGGAGGGGAGAGGGTGGGGAAAGTCTGCTGGCCACCCCCAAGCACAAGCGCGGGAGGCGGAGACCACCAGAGACCCCCAGCTCCGGGAACCCGGCAGCGGAGCCACGTATGGTGCCTCACAGCCTGAAGGGGCAGCAGGCCTGGGGGACACCAAGCCCCCAGGCACAGAACAGGAACTGCCACACCCAGGGGAGAATAACCTGCAGTTCCTGAGCCCACAGAAGATGAAGGACTTCACAAAAGCCGTGGGCATGAAGGCTCAGGACTGCGAAGGTAAGGACAGTGTGCTGTTAAAATAAAGAACTTTAATGGCGGACATTTCACTGGCATCTATCAATGTGCACAGTCTGAAGAGTACCGGGCGATGTGTCAGCACACTCCAGTACTTGGACTCGGTAAAGGCCGACGTGACCTTCCTGCAGGAGTGCGGACTGCCACACCTCCGCAACTACCGGAGGTGGTCACGTTGATGGACCAGGGGGTTGTCGGTGTGGTCGGGGGGCAACGACTGTTGCGCTTCCGGCCCGGGGATTCTGCTACGGGGAGGCAACTTCGCATTCACCCAAGTCAAAGAGGTGGTTGCGGGGCGCCTCCTGGTAGCAGACGTCAAATTCCGGGGCACTCCGCTCCGACTGATCAATGTGTACAACTCCCCCGTGCGGAGCGAGCGGTTCCCACCGCTGCTGGTGACGGCCCGGCCGGTCGTTCTGGCCGGAGACTGCAACTGCACCATTGCTGCGGCGGGACGATCCGGCGGTGCCGACGGCAGGCTGGACGGTACCTCCAGACTCCTGATGGATACGGTGAAGACAGCCAAGCTGCGCGACACCTTCGGCGCCCCCACAGGTGCAGCTCAGCCGCAAGCCACCTGGACACGATGGGACGGCTCAGCCCGATCCCGGATCGACCTCCTCTTCCTGTCAGAGTCCCTCACGGTCAGATCCACCGATGTCACGCCGGTGTTCTTCTCTGACCACTGCCTCCTGCGAGCCACCAGCCACCTGCGGGAGGTCCGGAAGGCAGGGAGGGGGACGTGGAAGCCGAATGTTAAGCTGCTGACTCCAGAGAACATCGAGGAACTGGAGGAGGAGTACACAGGTTGGAGAACTCTGAAAGCCGTCTTTGATTCCCCGGTTCACTGGTGGGAAGCCACCAAGGAGAACATCAAGAGGTTCTTCATCCGCAAGGGCATCCAGAAAGCAAGGCAGGGGCAGAGGGAACTGCGTAAACTCCAGACAGAGTAGCAGCAACTCCTCCTTCTGCAGTCGAGGGGGGTGGATGTCAGGGAGGAACTGCGGGAGGTGAAGGGCCGGCAAACCCAGCACTTTGCCGTCGAGTCCTCCAAGATCATCTTCCGATCGAGGGTCCGAACCGTGGACCAGGACTAGACGTGCTCACGATTCTTCTTCCAAAAGGTGCACAGGGTGAGCTCTGTGATCCACAACCTTAAGGAAGAGGACGGCTCAGTCACATCCTCGCAGACAGATATACTGAGGATCTGCAGGTCCTTCTATGCCGGTCTGTACGGAGAAAAGGCCACAGACTCCACAGCCTCCCGCAACTTCCTGTCGTCTATCACGCAGGTCTTAGACGACGGCAAGAGGGAGAGTCTGGAGCAGCCACTGACCCTGGACAAGCCACTGACCCTGGACGAGCCACTGACCCTGGACGAGCCGCTGACCCTGGACGAGCTGACTGACCCTGGACGAGCCACTGACCCTGGACGAGCCGCTGACCCTGGACGAGCCACTGACCCTGGACGAGCCACTGACCCTGGACGAGCCGACTGACCCTGGACAAGCCACTGACCCTGGACGAGTCACTGACCCTGGACGAGCCGACTGACCCTGGACAAGCCACTGACCCTGGACAAGCCACTGACCCTGGACGAGCCGACTGACCCTGGACGAGCCACTGACCCTGGACGAGCTGACTGACCCTGGACAAGCTGACTGACCCTGGACGAGCCGACTGACCCTGGACGAGCCACTGACCCTGGACGAGCTGACTGGCCCTGGACGAGCTGACTGACCCTGGACGAGCCGACTGACCCTGGACGAGCCACTGACCCTGGACGAGCTGACTGGCCCTGGACGAGCTGACTGACCCTGGACGAGCCGACTGACCCTGGACGAGCTGACTGATCCTGGACGAGCCACTGACCCTGGACGAGCTGACTGACCCTGGACGAGCTGACTGACCCTGGACGAGCCGACTGACCCTGGACGAGCCGACTGGCCCTGGACGAGCCGCTGACCCTGGACGAGCTGACTGGCCCTGGACGAGCCGACTGACCCTGGACGAGCTGACTGACCCTGGACGAGCTGACTGACCCTGGACGAGCCGCTGACCCTGGACGAGCCGACTGGCCCTGGACGAGCCGCTGACCCTGGACGAGCTGACTGGCCCTGGACGAGCCGACTGACCCTGGACGAGCCGACTGGCCCTGGACGAGCTGACTGGCCCTGGACGACCCACTGACCCTGGACGAGCTGACTGGCCCTGGACGAGCCGACTGGCCCTGGACGAGCCCGCTGACCCTGGACGAGCCACTGACCCTGGACGAGCCACTGACTCTGGACGAGTCACTGACCCTGGACGAGCTGACTGGCCCTGGACGAGCCACTGACCCTGGACGAGCCACTGACCCTGGACGAGCCGCTGACCCTGGACGAGCTGACTGACCCTGGACGAGTCACTGACCCTGGACGAGCCACTGACCCTGGACGAGCCGACTGACCCTGGACGAGTCACTGACCCTGGTCGAGCCACTGACCCTGGACGAGCCGACTGACCCTGGACGAGTCACTGACCCTGGACAAGCTGACTGACCCTGGACGAGCTGACTGACCCTGGACGAGCTGACTGACCCTGGACGAGCCACTGACCCTGGACGAGCCGACTGACCCTGGACGAGTCACTGACCCTGGACGAGCCGACTGACCCTGGACGAGCCGACTGACCCTGGACGAGTCACTGACCCTGGACGAGCCGACTGACCCTGGACGAGCCGACTGGCCCTGGACGAGCTGACTGACCCTGGACGAGTCACTGACCCTGGACGAGCTGACTGACCCTGGACGAGCCGGCTGACCCTGGACGAGCCGACTGACCCTGGACGAGCTGACTGATCCTGGACGAGCTGACTGACCCTGGACGAGCCACTGATCCTGGACGAGCCGACTGGCCCTGGACGAGCCGCCGACCCTGGACGAGCTGACTGGCCCTGGACGAGCTGACTGGCCCTGGACGAGCCACTGATCCTGGACGAGCCGACTGGCCCTGGACGAGCCGACTGGCCCTGGACGAGCTGACTGGCCCTGGACGAGCCACTGATCCTGGACGAGCCGACTGGCCCTGGACGAGCCGCTGACCCTGGACGAGCTGACTGGCCCTGGACGAGTCACTGATCCTGGACGAGCCGACTGGCCCTGGACGAGCTGACTGACCCTGGACGAGCTGACTGACCCTGGACGAGCTGACTGGCCCTGGACGAGCCGACTGACCCTGGACGAGCCGACTGGCCCTGGACGAGCTGACTGGCTCCGTCCGTTCCTTTGAGTCGGGTCGGACTCCCGGAAGCGATGGCTTACCGGTCGGGTTGTATTCGGCTCTGTGGAACCGGATGGGCCCCGACCTGCTGGAAGTGGACAACGCTACGCTCCTGGCGGGCAGCATGTCCGAATCCATGAGGAAGGGCATCATCACCCTCATCCACAAGCAGAAGGGGGGAGAGGGAAGATGTTAGAAATTGGAGGCCCATCTCACTCCTGAATGTGGACTACAAGATCCTGTCCAAGGCTATCACCAACAGGGTCAAGTCTGCACTGGAGCATGTGATCCATCTGGACCAAACCTGTGCTGTACCGGGCAGGAAGATCTCAGACAGCCTCGCGCTGCTGAGGGACACCGTCGCCTACCTGCAGGACAGGGGGGTGGACGCCTGCCTGGTCAGCGTGGACCAGGAGAAAGCCTTCGACAGGATATCGCACACGTACATGGCGGATGTACTCTCCAAAATGGGATTTGGGGAGGGAATCCGGAATTGGATCAAACTGCTCTACACGGACATCTGTAGCGCAGTCCAGGTCAACGGGTGGGAAACAGACAGCTTCCCCATCAGGTCTGGAGTCAGGCAGGGCTGCCCTCTCTCCCCAGTCTTGTTCGTGTGCTGCATAGAACCCTTTGCCGAAGCCATCAGGAGGGAAGGGGGCATAAGAGGGGTGACGCTGCCAGGCAGCGGAGGGACACAAGTCAAAACCTCCCTTTGTACATGGACAATGTCACCGTCTTCTGCTCCGATCCGAGGTCAGTTTGTAGAAAGGAAGGACATTAGCCTGGAGGATGTGGAATCGATATGGGTGGAGCTGCATAACACAAAGGGGCAGAAAATGTTGGTGGGAGTTGTGTACAGGCCACCTAACAGTAGTAGTGAGGTTGGGGATGGCATTAAACAGGAAATTAGAAATGCGTGCAATAAAGGAACAGTAGTTATAATGAGTGACTTCAATCTACATATAGATTGGGTGAACCAAATTGGTAACAGTGCTGAGGAAGAGGATTTCTTGGAATGTATGTGGAATGGTTTTCTGAACCAACATGTCGAGGAACCAACTAGAGAGCAGGCCATTCTAGGTTGGGTATTGAGCAATGAGGAAGGGTTAGTTAGCAATCTTGTCATGCGAGGCCCCGTGGGTAAGAGTGACCATAATATGGTGGAATTCTTCATTAAGATGGAGAGTGACATAGTTAATTCAGAAACAAAGGTTCTGAACTTAAAGAAGGGTAACTTTGAGGGTATGAGATGTGAATTAGCTAAGATAGACTGGCAAATGATACTTAAAGGGTTGACACTGGATATGCAATGACAAGCATTTAAAGATCGCATGGATGAACTACAACAATTGTTCATCCCAGTTTGGCAAAAGAATAAACCAGGGAAGGTAGTGCACCCATGGATGACAAGGGAAATTAGGGATAGTATCAAATCCAAAGAAGAAATATATAAATTAGCCAGAAAAAGTGGCACACCTGAGGACTGGGAGAAATTCAAAGTCCAGCAGAGGAGGACAAAGGGCTTAATTAGGAAAGGGAAAAAAGATTATGAGAGAAAGCTGGCAGGGAACATAAAAACTGACTGTAAAAGCTTTTATAGATACGTGAAAAGAAAAAGATTGGTCAAGACAAATGTAGGTCCTTTACAGTCAGAAACAGGTGAATTGATCATAAGGAACAAGGACATGGCAGACCAATTGAATAATTACTTTGGTTCTGTCTTCACTAAGGAGGACATAAATAATCTTCCGGAAATAGTAAGGGACCGAGGGTCCAGTGAGATGGAGGAACTGAGAGAAATACATGTTAGTAGGGAAGTGGTGTGAGGTAAATTGATTGAATTAAAGGCAGATAAATCCCTAGGGCCAGATGGTCTGCATCCCAGAGTGCTTAAGGAAGTAGTCCAAGAAATAGTGGATGCATTAGTGATAAGTTTTCAAAACTCCTTAGATTCTGGATTAGTTCCTGAGGATTGGAGGGTGGCTAATGTAACCTCACTTTTTAAAAAAGGAGGGAGAGAAAAACCGGGGAATTATAGACTGGTTAGTCTGACATCTGTGGTGGGGAAAATACTAGAGTCGGTTATCAAAGATGTGATAATAGCAGAGTTGGAAAGAGGTGAAATCATCGGACAAAGTCAGCATGGATTTGTGAAAGGAAAATCAAGTCTGACGAATCTTATAGAATTTTTTGAAGATGTAACTAGTAGAGTGGATAGGGGAGAGTAAGTGGATGTGGTATATTTAGATTTTCAAAAGGCCTTTGACAAGGTACCACACAGGAGATTAGTGTGCAAACTTAAAGCACACAGTATTGGGTGTATGGTATTGATGTGAATAGAGAATTGGTTGGCAGACAGGAAGCAAAGAGTGGGAGTAAACGGGACCTTTTCAGAATGGCAGGCAGTGACTAGTAGGGTACCGCAAGGCTCGGTGCTGGGACCCCAGTTGATTACAACATATATTAATGATTTAGACGAGGGAATTAAATGCAGCATCTCCAAGTTTCCGGATGACATGAAGCTGGGTGGTGGTGTTAGCTGTGAGGAGGATGCTAAGAGGATGCAGGGTGACTTGGATAGGTCAGGTGAATGGGCAAATTCATGGCAGATGCAATTTAATGTGGGTAAATGTGATGTTATCCACTTTGGTTGCAAGAACAGGAAAACAGATTATTATCTGAACTGTGGCCGATTAGGAAAAGGGGAGATGCAACAAGACCTGGGTGTCATTGTACACCAGTCATTGAAGGTGGGCATGCAGGTACAGCAGGCAGTGAAAAATGCAAATGGTATGTTGGCATTCATAGCAAAAGGATTTGAGTACAGGAGCAGGAAGGTTCTATTGCAGTTGTACAAGGCCTTGGTGAGACCGCACCTAGAATGTTGTGTGCAGTTTTGGTCCCTTAATCTGAGGAAAGACATTCTTTCCATAGAGGGAGTACAAAGAAGGTTCACCAGATTGATTCCTGGGATGGCAGGACTTTCATACGAAGAAAGATTGGATCGACTAGGCTTAAACTCACTGGAATTTAGAAGATTGAGGGGGGATCTTATAGAAACATATAAAATTCTAAAGGGATTGGACAGGCTGGATGCAGGAAGATTGTTTCCAATGTTGGGGAAATCCAGAACGAGGGGTCACAGTTTAACGATAAAGGGGAAGCCTTTTAGGACCGAGATGAGGAAAAACTTGTTCACACAGTGAGTGGTGAGTCTGTGGAATGCTCTGCCACAGGAAATATTTGAGGCCGGTTGATTGGCTATATTTAAGAGGGAGTTAGATATGGCCCTTGTGGCTAAAGGGATCGGGGGTATGGAGATAAGGCAGGTACAGGGTTCTGAGTTGGATGATCAGCCATGATCATACTGAATGGCTGTGCAGGCTCGAGGGGCTGAATGGCCTACTCCTGCAGCTATTTTCTATGTTTCTATAGTTAAGATAACAATGGGATTACATAGGATTCAGCAACGGAAATAGAAAGAACACACACACCAGTCATTATCCAGGGCAACACACACAAACTGCAGGAGGAACTCAGCACGCCAGGCAGCATCGACGGAAAAGAGTAAACAGTTGATGTTTTGAGTCAAGGCCCTTACTGAGGACTGGGAATGACAAGGTGAAGTCAGCGTAAGAAGTCAGGGGAATGGAAGGAAGACCTACAACATGGTAGGTGATAGGTGAAACTGGTAGAAAGAGAGGTGTTGGAAGTC
Source organism: Hypanus sabinus (assembly GCF_030144855.1). Lineage (NCBI taxonomy): Eukaryota > Metazoa > Chordata > Chondrichthyes > Myliobatiformes > Dasyatidae > Hypanus > Hypanus sabinus. The sequence continues at coordinate 6,907,119 of NC_082717.1, read as the reverse complement.
GATTGGTGGAAGAGATAAGGGGCTGCAGAAGGGGAAATCAGATAGGGGAGGACATAAGACCATGGAAGAAAGGGAAAGGGAAAAGCACCTTGCTTGAAATGTCTGGTACCAGAGGGCAAGCATCTGACATGAGAGGACACAAGTTGAAAAGAGATGTGTGGGGAAAGGTTTTTTTACAAAGAGCTATGGGTGACTGGAATATGCTGCCTCAGTAAATACTGAAGAAAGGGGCATTGAAGAGGCTTTTAGATAAGTATGTGAATGTACTTGAAATCAAAGGATGTGGCATTGCACAGGCAGAGGGGATTTGTTTTTGCATTTGTTTAAGTTGGTACAATATGGAGGAAGAAGTACTTCTTACTGTACTGTACTCTGCTGTTCTATGTTCAAAGGTTTTTATAAATGAAGACATGTTGTTTTTGTATTTTTGCAGCTGGAAACTAATGATATCAAAAGTGAAACAGAATGTGGAGCTGCCTTTCCGGGAAACAACAGCAGACGGTTTTAACCACATTTACAGGAAAACAAGACTCTTACTCTTTTGTTTAGTCCTGATCATCTCATTATAGGAAGAATGTTCAGCCAGAGGCATTTTCCCAGGGCAGAAATGGGTAATGCAAGAGGACATAACTTTCAGGAGATTGGAGGGACATCAGGGATAAGTTTTTTTTTACTCTGAGTGGTGGGTGCATGAAATGTACTGCCAGGGACGGGGATATATTCAGATGCATTACGGACATTTGAGAGTCTCTTAGATACAAGCACGCACACACACACACACACAAACACTTGCAATCACCATCTCAAATGTTTGGGGGGAGGTGAAGGGGGAAGCTACTGCGTAGGATCCAAACAAGATGCAAAAAGTTGAAAAGTTAAGTCAGTTCCATCATGAGCACAAGCCTCTGTAATACCCTTGACTTCATCAAAGAGCGATGCCTCAAAAAGGCAGCGTCCATCTTCAAGGACCTATCATCACCCAGATCATTATTCTCATTGTTACCATCAGGAAGAGCCTGAAGGCAGACACTGAATGATTCAGGAACAGCTTCTTCCCCTCTGCCATCTCATTTCTGAATGAACACTACCTCACTACATCTTTCATTTCTTTTTTTTGTGATTCAAATTTTTATTATTATTTATTCTTATTTTACAAAGCAGCACAGCATATACCAGAGCAGATATAGTACAGCATATTTACACAGCCATCTCATGACAGGAAAACATATAAAAAAAGTAATCACTGTGGAGTGTGTTGGGGGGTCGGGGTAAAGATATTTTTGGTGGTAGTCCTTTTGGAGGTGGCGGAAGTTGTTGAGGATGATGTTGAGAATTCTCCAACCGGTAATTTCCTCCCTCTCCCTTCCCCCATCCCACTTTCACTCTGCCTCCTCTTCCAGCTGCCTATCATCTCTCTCATGATTCTGCCTTCTTCTACTACCCATAGTGCTTTTCCCTTACAATCCTTCTTAACTTCTCCTGCCTATGCCCTCCCTGCTTCCCCTCCCCCACCCCTTGATCTTCTCCCTAACTGGCTCCTACCAGCCTTCTCGTTCCCACCCACCCCCACACCTTCTTTGTAGGGCCCTGCCCCCTCTCTCTTCAGTCCTGACAAAGGATCTCAGCCCAAAATGTTGACTGTTCGCTTCCACAGATGCTGCCCCACCAGCTGAGTTCCTCCAGCGTGTTGTACGTGTGCTCTCTTCCCATTCTGACTCCTGTAAAAATGCAGTTTTCTTTTCTCATTTCCTTTGTCCCTGGCACATCAGTTCCCAGGATGTGGCTTTCCATTCCAGGACATTAGAGATGTCTTCCTTTTTCAAAGGATGGGGTTTCCGTTCTTCCATCATTAATGCTGCCCTCACCTGCATCTCCTCCATTCACCAAATATCTGCATTCAGCCACCTTCCTGCCACCTTCACCATGACAGAGTCCACTTGTCCTTATTTACCTCACCTGAGCCTCCGCATCCAACACATCATCCTCAACAACTTATGCCACCTCCAAAGGGACTACCACCAAAAATACCTTTACCTCCTCCCCCTACTCTCCACAGTGATTACTCTCTCCATGACCCCCTTATCCACTCGTCCCTCCTGGCACTTAACCCTGCAAGCAGCCTAAGTGCTATACCTGCCCAGTCACCTCTCCCGTCACCTCCACTCTGGACTCCAGACAGTCCATTTCTGAAACCTGGTTGAGAGAAGGGCAGGAATGGGTGATTTATGTACCAGGTTCTCAAAGTTTGCAGAAATGATACAGAGGAGGTAAAAGGGGGGGGGGGGTTGGGGAGTTGCACTGTTAATGAGGGATAATATCACTGCTGAACTCAGGGGAGCCATAATGCTACCCGTTTGGGTAGAAATCAGGAATGGGAAGAGTGCAATCTCATGGATGGGATTTTACCTCCTCCCCCGCCCCCCAGTAGCCATTATATGTAAACAGGTTGGGGAAATGTGGAAATATAATACATGGGGCAGAATTTGTTAAGTGTATCCAGGAGGGTTTCTAAAATCAGTATGTAGATGGTTCATTGAGAGGAGGGACTGGGTGTTGGGTAATGAGTCTGGCCAGGTGACTGACCTTTCAGTGGTGAGGAATTAATGAACGGTAACCACAACTCCTTAACTTTCAGGATAGCTATAAATAATGATATCTTTAGATGAAAAAAAAGAATTTCAGAAATATATTATACACTTTTCTTGACAAGAAATGTGCCTATTGAAACATATTGACTTGCAGGAGAGGTTTAAATTAGTGTAGGGAAAATTACAAGAGCATTAGGCAGGAACAAAGAAGAGTTCATTGGGAACACTTTTGCTCTGGCAAGTCCACATCAGACATGTGGAGGGTTTTCAAAGGTCAGCTGCACAGAGTACAGGAAGGTTATGTTCCTGCTGGAAGGAAGGACAGAGCTGGAAAGTTAAGAGACCCTTGGATGTCCAGAGAGATGATGAATTTAATCAAGAAGAGAGAGGAAAGGTATGTAAAGCTTCAGAAATTACAATCAAACAGAGCACATGAGGAGTATAAAGAAGCCAGAAAAGAGCAAAGGAAGGGAATTAGGAAAGCCCAGAGGGGCCATGGAAGGTAGGATTAGGGTGAATCCCGAAGCATTCGATACATACATCAGGAGCAAGAGGATAACTGCGAAGAGGGTAGGACCACTCGAGGATAAAATGGGGAACATTTGCTTGGATGTGGAGAATGTAAGTGAGGTACTTAATGAGTACTTTGTTTTAGTATTTACCAAGGAAATTGGTATGGAGGACCAATAGGTCAGTGCTGAGTGTATAAATATGATAGGGTGTTTAGAAGTCAAGGAAGAGGAAGTGTTGGGTATCCTAATGTGCATTAAAGGGGTTAGGTTCCCAGGGCCTGATGGGATTTATCTCAGGTTCTTGGAGGAGGCAAGAGATGAGATTGCTGAATGGTTACCCAATATTATTATGTTCTCTCCAGCCACAGCTGATGTCCTGAAGGACTAGAGAGTGGCTAATGTACTTCTATTTAAGAAGAGAACAAGGGAAAATAATGGGAAATGTGGACCGCTGAGTCTCATGTCAGCCATAGGGAAATTGCCGGAGAAAACTTTTAGGCATAGCTTATACAGTGTGAGTAATTGGAGACCCATGACCAAATTCAGGAGAACCAGCATGGCTTTGTACAGGGCAGGTTGTGCCTTACCGACGTGATTGACAAGGTGATTTTTTGGCAAGGTGATGAGAGAGATTGGTAAAGGTACCGAAGTGGATGTTGTCTACAATGATTTAAGTAAGGCATTTGACAAAGTCATTCATGGAGGCCAATCCAGAAGATTAAGATGAACATGTAACACCCTGGTTAAGATTTTTACTGCTATGCTGTAGGGGTTCTGTTTTAACAGTTCTGCAAGAGCAGTCTGTTCTCCCTTTAGCTTGTTTGCTTTAAGTTGAGATAAGAGGCTTGTTGTTCAATTTAGTAATTTGGTATCAGCCAATCAGGATGGTAGAAGTAGGAAGGAAGATGGCTGAGGATACCGTCCCTGTTGCACAAGGTGCTTTCAACAGATGAATGGCTTCGAGAGGAAGGACCGATATTCCCACGGGAGACCCGTTTGTTCGAGATGGTTTTCAAGCGACCTTCGGAAGGTGGTGTGTGTTTTCACATGGACCGAGGGTCTAGTGCGTGAGTTGCAGACAAGTTCAACATGTTACGTGGTTTACTTGGGGTTTCACTTTAAAATGCCTGGATGAGGCAGGACTATGACATCAGTATAACAAGCTGAGACAGACCCCGGGATTTTTAGAGAAGACAGGGAGGGAGGTGGGGAGCAAGAGAGAGGGAGAGGGGGATGGAGGGAGGGGGAGAGAGAGAAAGAGAGAGAGAGAGAAATCATGAATGAACAAACTTTGGACCACAGGCTGCTGGCAGGGGCTTGCTGTAAAATGGGTAAAGTCTCATACTTTCCCATGCCTAAAGGATTGCTTTGAGTAATGGCACACAGTGCACACTGGATGTGTGACTGTCGGTTTGTATAATCTATACATGGATTTTTGATGGAGTATCCTGTGGCGACCACTGTTGTTAATCCCTACCGAGATTCGGATGTGTTATGTGGTAACCACTTGTGTGCACAAGACAAGTCACGGAGTTGGCAGGACCAAAGTTGTTTACACCTTACTTCTACAAAGCCTGAGGAAGGTGGGTTTTCTGCTGCAGAATCCGGAGGCTGTTGAAGAGATGCCCGGTAAAAGGGAGTTTCACATGGATCCACAGCAAATTGGCTTCTGGATTCAGAACTGCATTCTGCATGGAAGACAGGACAGTCGTTGAAGGGAATTATTCAAGCTGGAGATCTGTAATTAATGATATTGTGCAGGGATCTGTGCTAGAACCTCTCCTGTTTGTGATGTATACAAATGACCTGGATGGAAATGTAAATGCATAAACATGAAAAAATCTAAAGATGCTGGAAATACAAAGTAACACACACAAAATGCTGAAAGAAATCAATGGGCCAGGCAGCAAAAATGGGTAAGAGTAACCATTCAACATTTGAGCTGAGACCCTTCAAAAGAACTGGTAAGGACAGAAGATCCTAAGGAACAGGAGCAGAATTAGGCCATTTGGCCCATTGCCTGCCTTCTCTCTGTATCTATTTCTGCTCTGACCAATCAAGAATCTATCAACCTCTACCTTAAATATACATAAAGACTTGGTCTTCGCAACTGCCTGTGGCAGGGAATTGCAGTGTCACCACACTCTGGTTAAAGAAATTCCTCCTCATCTCTGTTCTAACAGGACATCCCTCTATTCTAAGGCTGTGTTCTCTGCTCTTTGACTCTCCCACCATACGAAACATCCTCTCCACAGCCACTCGATCAAGGCCTTTAACGATTCAATAGGTTTCAATGAGGTCACCCCTCATTCTTCTGAATTCTACTAAACAGATGCGCTGAGCTAACAAATGCTCTTCATATGACGAGCCATTCAATCCTGGAATCATTTTCTCGTGAGTGCCCTCTGAGCCCTCTCCAGCTTCTGTTCTAAGAAAGCAAGTGAAGAAGTCAGACTCAGAAGTTGGGGAGAGAGGGAGGAAGAAGTAGAAGGTTGTTGGTCATAGGTGAAGACGGGAAAGGGGGAGGTGGTGCAGTAAAGAGCTGGGAATTGATTGTTGAAATAGATAAAGGGCTGGAGACAGGGGAATCTGATAGGACAGCACAGAAGACCATGGAAGAAAGGGAAGTGGAAGGAGCACCAGAGGGCGGTTATGGTCCAGGCGTGATTATGTATTTGGTAAGTTTCTGTTCTTATTTGTATATTACTCATCTGTTAGGACATGGTAGTGTAGTGAAGTTGGCTCTGGGGGCAGTGTTTTGTATTGTGTGATGGATGCGGGAAGACTGGGAGATCTCCAGTCTCCCAGAGAAACACACCTGCACCAGGTGCATCGAGCTATGGTTCCTGACAGAATGTGTATTCTGCAGCTTAATGACCTTCAATGCAAATGGAAGAATGAAGAGATTATTGACAGAAGCCACAGGGAGATAGCCACCCCTAGATTGCAGGAGACAGGAGACTATCAGGAGGAGGATGGGAAACACAGCCTGTGCAGAGTATACCTGTGTCATTGCCCTCGATCATAAGTATATAACTTTCACTACTATTAAGTAGAACAAGTTGCCAGGGGGAGGCACAGTGACCGGGTCCCTGGCACTGAGTTTGGTGTGCGGCTCAGAAGAGCAAAGAAGTGAAGAGGACTACAGTGTTTATAAGAGATTCCCTGGTCAGGGGAACAGAGGCAGTGCACAGAAAACTGAATAACGCCGATGTTATTAGGAAAGCAAAATGAAGGCTAAACAGCAAATGTTGTTTCCATGGACTTTAGTTAGGCATTTGACAAGATCCCGTGTGGGAGGCTGGTCAAGAAAGTTCAGTTGCTCAGAATTCAGAATGAGGTAACAAATAGCATCAGATGTTGGCTTCGTTGGAGAAGCCAGAGAGTGGTAGTAGAGGATTGTTTTTCTGACTGGAGTTCTGTGACTAGTGGTGAGTAGCAGGGATTAGTGCTGGGACTTTGTTGTTCGTCATTCATATCAATGATCTGGATGATAATGTGCTTAAGTGGATCAGGAAATTTGCAGGTGACTCCAAGATTGGCGGTGTAGTGGACAGCAACGTAGGTTACCATGGCTTGCAGAGAGATCTGCATCAGCTGGAAAAATGGGCTGCAAAACGGCAGATGGAATTAACGCAGCCAAGTGCAAGGTTTTGCACTTTGGTAGCCCCAACCAGGGTAGGTCTGACATAGTAAATGGCCGGGTACTGAGGAGTGTGGTAGAACAAAGTGATCTCGGAATACAATGACATAATTCACTGAAAGTGGCATAACAGTAGATAGGGTCGAAAAGAAAACTTATGGCACATTGACCTTCATGAACAATGTTTTGAGTGCAGAAGATGGGATGAGATACCGAAGATGTATCAGACATTGCTGAGGCCTAACTACGAGGATTGTTTGCAGCTTTGGTCAGCTACCTACAGGAAAGATGTAAACAAGTTTGAAAGAGTACAGAGAAAATTTACAATAATGTTGCTGGGTCTGGAGACCTGAGTTATACGATAAGATTGAATAGTTTATGACTGTATTCCTCAGAAAGTAGGAGATTGAGAGGATGTTTGATAGTGGTGCAGAAAATCATGGGGTGTATAGATAGGAAAATGCAATCAGGCTTTTTCCACTGAGGTTCAGTGAGATACAACCAGAAGCCATGGCTTAAGGGTGAAAGGTCAATGTTTAGGGAGAACATGAGGGGAAACTTCTTTACTCTAAAGGTCTTGAAGAGTTGAATGAGCTGCCAGAACAAGAGGTTGCTGTGAGCTTGATTTCAATGTTTAAGAGAAGTTTAGATAGGTGTATGGATAGCTGAGATATGGATAACTATTTCCCTGGTGCAGGTTATTGGGAGTAGGCAGATTAATGACAAGTAGATAGAAGGGTAGCATTGCTCTACTGGTAGAATATGAAATCAGATCATTAGAAAGAGTTTACATAGGGCAAGAAAGTATTGAATCACTGTGGAAAGAGCTAAGGAACTGCAATGATTAAAAACAAACATAAACACTCATGAAAGTGATTCCAGGATTGTGTGGTTTGTCATATGAATAGAATCCAAAGGCTCTGGTTGTTATTCATTAGAATTCAGAAGAATGAGGGGTGACCTCATTGAATCTTATCAAATGGTGAAAGGCCTTGAAAGAGTGGATGTGGAGAGGATGTTTGGTGTGGTGAGAGAGTCTCTAATCAGAGGGCACAGTCTCAGAAATAGAAACATTGAAAACATACAGCGCAATACAGGCCCTTCAGCCCACAAAGCTGTGCCGAACATGTCCCTACATTTGAACTACCTAGGATTTACCAGTAGCTCTCTATTTTTCTAAGCTTCATGCACCTATCCAGGAGTCTCTTAAAAGACCCTATCGGTTCCTCTGCCACCATCACCGCCAGCAGCCCATTCCATGCACTCAGCACTCTGTGTAAAACATTTAGCTCTGACATCTCCTCTGTACCAATTTCCAAGCACCTTAAAACTATGCCCTCTCATACTAATCATTTCATCCCTGGTAAAAAGCCTCTGACTATCCACACAATCAATGCCTCCCATTATCTTGTGCACCTCTATCAGGTCACCTCTCATCCTCCGTTTCTCCAAGGAGTAAGGGCCAAGTTCACTCAACCTATTCTCATAAGGCATGATCCCCAATCCAGGCAACATCCTTGTAAATCTCTGCTGCAACCCTTCTATGGTTTCTATGTCTTTGCTATAGTGAGGCGACCAGAATTGAGCACGGTTCTCCAACTGGGGTCTGACCAGGGTCCTATATAGCAGCAACATTACCTCTCGGCTCTTGAATTCAATTCCACCATTGATGAAAGCCAATGCACCATAAGCCTTCTTAACCATAGAGTCAATCTGAGTAGCAGCTTTGAGCGTCCTGTGGACTCAGACCCCAAAATCCCTCTGATCCTCCACACTGCCGAGAGTCTTACCATTAATATTATATTCTGTCATCATACAGAGGAGCTTCCTTTTAGAATGGAGATGCAGTGCAATTTCTTCAGCCATATGGTATTGAATCTGCAAAATTCTTTGCCATAGGCAGCTGTAGAAGCCAAGGTGTTCTGTATATTTAAGGCCAACATTGATAGATTCTTGATTGGTCAGAGCATGAAGGAATATGGGTGAAGGCAGGAGATTGGTGCTCAGAGGAAATTTGGATTAGACGTGGTTAAATGGCAGATCAGAGACAAATGGCCTAATTTTGCTCCAAAATCCTACAGGGGTCTTATTAGGATAGGCAGGTAAGGAGGGAAGGCGAGAGAGGTTAACAGGAATGGGGAATTGTGAAGCAGAGGAGTGGGCTGGAAGTTCAGGAAGTCGATATTTATGCTATTAGATTCCAGATGGAATATAAGGTGTTACTCCTCCAACCTGAGTGTGGCCTATTGCAGCAATATCAAAGACCATGGAATGACATATCAGAATGGGAATTGAAATGGGTGGCCAGCGGGAGTTCCTGCTTTTTGTGGTGGACAGAGTATGAGTGCTCAGCAAAGCGGTCTCCCAATCTACATCAGGTCTCCCTGATATACAGGATACCACACCAGGAGCACTAGACACTGTATATGACCCCAACAGGCTCACAGGAGAAGTGTTGCCTCACCTGGAATGACTGTTTGGGACCCTGAGTGTTAGTGAGGGAGGAAGTGTGGGGACAGGTATGGTATTTGTTTTGTTTGCAAGGGTAAGTGCAAGGAGAGAGATCAATGGGGAGGGGGCAAATGGACAAGGGAGTCAGGTAGGGAGCAATCCCTGTGGAAAGTGGAATATAGGGTGGAGGAAAAGTCGTGTTTGGTAATGGGATCCCTTTGAGATGGTGGAAGTTATGGAGTATTATGCACTGGACATGGAGGCTAGTGGGTGGTAGGTGAGGACAAGAGGATTCGTATCCCAATGTTAACGATCTATCTCTCAAACTAATTTCTTTGTATCTGCACAGCTTGCCTTCTTTTGTATTAATGTTTGTCAGTCTTTGTTTGGGTGTAGTTTTTCACTGACTATTGTATTTAACTGTAATTGCCTGCAAGAAAACGTACCTCAGGACACTGTATGGTAACGACTGTTCATTCATTTCTATCGATGCTGTTGACCTGTTGTGTTTCTCCAGCATTTTCTGTGATGCTGATAAAGGATTTCCAACACCAGCAAAATATCTTTTGTGTTTATGGTATCATATATGTACTTTGATAATTATCTTACCTTGAACTTTAAAAATCAGATCAAAGATCCAAACTAAAGGTGTAGCCTTGGGCACCCGCATGGGTCCTAGCTATACCTGCCTTTTTGTCGGCCATGTGGAGCAATCTATGTTCCAAGCCTACACCGGTATCTGTCCTCCTCTTTTCTTACGTTATATCAATGACTGAATCAGCGCTGCTTCCTGCACACATGCTGAGCTCATCAACTTCATTAACTTCGCCTGCAACTTTCACCCTGCCCTCAAATTCACCTGGGGTCTATTTCCGACACCTCCCTCCCCTTTCTATGTTTCTACCTTTGGAGACAGCCTATCCACCGATGTCTACTACAAACCTACAGACTCCCACAGCTACCTAGACTATTCCTCCTCTCACCGTCTCCTGCAAAAATGCTATCCCTTTCAATTCCTCTGCCGCATCTGCTCTCAGGATGAGGCCTTTCATTCTAGGACAAAGGAGATGTCTTTCTTTTTTAAAGAAAGGGGCTTCCCTTCATTCACTATTAACTCTGTCCTCCATCGCATCTCCCGTATTTCACGCACCTCTGCCCTAACCCTATCCCCCCACCAGGCCACCAGGGATAGAGTCCCCCTGATCCTCACCTATCACCCTACAGATCCAACGCATAATCCTCCGTAACTTCTGCCATCTCCTACGGGATCCCACCACCAACCACATCTTCCCCTCACCCCCACTCTTGGCTTTCCGCAGGGATCATTTCCTACGAGCCTCCCTTGTCCATTCATCACCCCCATCCCTCCCCACCGACCTCCCTCCAGGCACTTATCCCTGCAAACGGAAGAAGTGCTACACCTGCCCCCATAACTCTTCCCTCACAACCATCCAGAGCCCCAGACAGTCCTTTCAGGTGAGGCACCACTTCACCTGCAAGTCAACTGGGGTGATATACTGTATCTGGTGCTCCCGATGTGGCCATTTATACATTGGGGAGACCAGCCACAGACTGGGAGACCGTTTCGCCGAACACCGGCGCTCGGTCCTCCAGCAGTGGCGGGATCTCCCTGTGGACACACTCAATTCCACAGACTTCTCCCACTCCGATATGTCTGTCCATGGCCTCTTCTACTGTCAAGATGAGGCCACACACAGGTCGATGGAGCAATACCTTATCTCCAGCCTAGGTAGCCTCCTGCCTGCCAGCATGAACATTCAACTCATAGACTTCCGTTGATACCCCACTTACCCCATCCCTATCTAATATTTTAGTCTGGTTCTCTTTCTCTTTTTCCTGCGTCACTACAATCATCCCCCCCCCCCCCGCACTACCTTTCTTTCTCTTTTATTTCCCAGAATTCTCCACCTTACCCCTAGCCCACTTCCCTCCAGCCTATCATTTCCCATCTCTCTACTTCATCCCTCCCCCCACCCCTTGACCATCCCATGTTACTTCACTCCTGATGAAGGGTTTCGACCCGAAACGTCGTCACTCCCTCCTCCCAGGAGGTAGATGCTGTCTTGCCTGCTGAGTTCTGCCAGCATTTTGTGTTTTCAACGATACCTTGAAGCTTTTGTGTGCTTTACAGGAAAACAGCAGCTCTAGTTTCTCTTTCGTCTTCTTTGCAGCAGTAATGAAAGTGGCCATCTGCTATTGGCTAACTGAAGTCACATGACCCCAAAGGAATGCAACTGACACATATAAATCCAGGGCTCCCTGACTGCACCAGCTGTTTACTCTTGAATTGCCAGAGTTCTTTATCCAAGGAGAGTTTGGTAAGTAAGAGAAATCAGAGAGGTATGTTTGTTTGGAATTTATCATAGTAACTCAATTGATTAAATTAATTACCACAAGTTTTACAAATGATAATGCTCTTGCTGTGCCTTGCAAACTTTGGCAATGGGAAGATGGTACAGAAAGGAGTTGGGCTTTAAAAGCAACATGTTGGGAGGGATGGCCTACCTGGGGAAGCAACAGTGTCTCGACCTGTGGCTCAGAAGGGTAGGAAAAGGAAGAAGGTAGAAGTAATAGGAGTTCAAAGACGTGATTCTGTGGATGCAGGAAATAAACTCGGATGGTAGTTTGCCTCCCAGGTGCCAGTGTCTGGGATATTTTTCATTGTGTCCAGGTTATCCCGAAGTGAGAAGGAGAACAGCCAGAGGTCATGGTACATATTCGTACCAACGACATGGGTAGGAAAAGGGAAGAGGTCCTGAAAACAGACTACAGGCAGTTAGTAAGGAAGTTGAAAAGCAGGACCCCAAAGGTAGTAATGTCAGGATTATTACCTGTTCCACATAGTAGTGACTATAGGAATAGAGGAAGGTGGAGGAAAAATGAGTAGCTGAGGGATTGGAGCAGGGGGCTGGGATTCAGATTTTTGGATCATTGGGACCTCTTTTGGGGCAGGTGTGACCTGTACAAAAAGGACAGGTTGCACATCAATTCAAGAGAGACCAATATCCTAGTGGGAGGAATATCCGAGTAGGGGAGATTCAAACAAGAGGACATGAGTTGAGACTTAGGGGACAAAAGTGTAAAGGTAACATGAGGGGGAATTTCTGTACTCAGAGTGGTAGCTGTGTGGAACAAGCTTCCAGTAGAAGTGGTAGAGGCAGGTTTGGTATTGTCATTGAAAGCAAAATTGAATAGGTATATGGACAGGAAAGGAATGGAGGGTTATGGGCTGAGTGCAGGTCTGTGGGACTAAGTAAGAGTAAGCATTCGTCATGAACTAGAAGGGCCGAGATGGCCTGTGTCTATTCTTTAATTGTTATTTGCTTATATGATTTAAACTAGAATTGCTGCGGGGGTGGGAACCGAACTGAAGAGAGGGAGGAAGCAGCAGTGGCTCACAGAAAGAGAAAACTTCTTAAAAAAATATTTTTATGAAAGGAATGACACAATACAGAATACATAATGGATTATATTTTCCTCCATTTTGCTTTTATATATTGCCCCTATACAAACCTCCCCTCACCTGCCCTCCCCGAACATACCATGGCAGTCAATATAGTTACAATACAACATTTCACAAATACAAATACAGACATTTCACAGCCATACCCCCACACTACTTCAAGACGAAGGCCCACACACTTCCATAACATGTCAGATAATCCAAGATACACTTATATTACAATTCATCAACCACCCTGTGAGGTAAACCAGATATGTGTTAGAAGGGAGGCAATAGTGAAAACTTGGAGACAGTGTGAAAGGGAGAATAGGCCGGTGCTAGAGAAGGGAGACACTCAGACCGATGGTTTGATACATGTTCGGCAGAGCTTTGTGGGCCGAAGGGCCTGCATTGTGCTGCAGGTTTTCTGTGCTTCTGTTTCTATATCGTTTCCTCAGAAATTTTTTTGTGATAGACTGCATGAGGCTGAACGGAAATATAACTTCAGACTACTTAGGAATTAGGAAATACAATAAATCAACTTTTATTGAATATAAATTATTTAATTGCAAAATGGTGCTAATGCTTTGCAATAGTTCACTCAGCTAAAAATATTTTGTTAATGCTTTTCATTGGTACTCAGTGTCTTAGGCTTCTTGTTTAAGTGTTCAACAATGATCAGCCAGCATTGATGGATTCCACTTGCCCTGATACCGTTTCTCCATGACTGAAACGTCCTAGTGAAACATTTCACTGTGCTTCTTACTGACAGCACCAAGAATTGCAGGGAAGAATTCTAAATGTGAATGCAGAAAATGAATCTTTAGTGACATGATGCACTTCATAGGTTTGTTTGCTTGAAACATATTGTCAACCAGCTGCACGTAGCTTGGTTCTCTGTGGTTAAGAAGGCAGGCAGTCCATTGGCCTTCATCAACCATGGGATTCAGTTTAAGAGTTGAGAGTTAATGTTACAGCTATATAGGAACCTGATCAGACCCCACTCGGAGTACTGTGCTCAGTTCTGGTCACCTCACTACAGGAAGTACGTGGAAACCATAGAAAGGGTGCAGAGGAGATTTACAAGGATGTTGCCTGGATTGGGGAGCATGCCTTATGAGAACCGCTTGAGTGAACTCGGCCTTTTCTCCTTGGAGCAACAGAGGGTGAGAGGTGACCAGACAGAGGTGTATAAGGTGATGATGAGAGGCATTGAACTTGTGGATAGTCAGAGGCTTTTTCCCAGGACTGAAATATTCAGGGCTGAAGATTTCTGGCATTGGAAAGGGTCCAGAGAAGTTTCACAAGAATGACTGCAGGAATAAATGAGTTAACATGTGTGGCATGTTGGCATGTTTGATGGCTCTGGGCCAGTACTCCCTGGAGTTTAGCAGAATGGAGGGGGTGGATCTGATTGAGAGCTATGGTATATTTTAAGGCCAGGATACTGGATGTGGAAAGGATATTTCCTGTAGTGGGTGGTAGGGTCTAGGACCAGAGGACAGAGGGTCAGATTATCAGCATATTCTCTTAGAACATATGGGAGGAAATTCTTCAGGCAGAGGGTGGGGAATGTGTGGAATTCACTGCCACAGATGGCAGTGGAGGCCAAATCAGAGAGTAATTTAAAGCAGAGCTTGATAGGTTCTTGATTATTCAGGGTGTCAACATGTGACAGGTTGACAGGAGAATTGGGTTGAGAGTTAAGATAAATCTGTCATGATCAAATGCCAGAGTAGACTTGATTAGACAGAGTAGCCTAATTCAACTCCTATGTTTGAAATGAAGGTGGGCTGACTGAAGAAGGAAGCATTTCAGGTGAAATTTGGTGGAGCTGTGGAGAGTGAAGACGACAAAGGACAGATCAAGATTGAGGTGAGTAGGAAATGTGGGCAGGGAAATGGCAGATGAAGGTTAATCTGGGTAGGTGTTGGTGAGCTGTTGCACTTTGGGAGGTCAAAAGTCAGAAGAAATCACACTGTAACTGATATGACCCTGAGGTGCATTAATGTACAGGAGGAGGGAGGTCATGGGTACAAGCCTCAATGTGGTAATGCCTGTAATTTGGCAAAGAAGGGATAAGGTATGCTAGTCTTCATTGTTTAGTGTGGGAAGAGAAAGGTGGGAAGTGCTGCTACAGGCTCCCTACTTCCACAACACTTCCTGCTCTTCCACCTATCTTCATATCATCCACAAATTTGACCACAAAGCCATCAATTCCATCAGCCACATCATTGACATGTAATATGAATAGAATAGAGGTGTCCCAACACTTACCCCTGTGGAACACCACTAATCAACCCGAACAGGCCCATTGAATTTCCATTTTTGTCTCCTGTCAGTCAGCCGATCTTCAGTCCATGCTGGGGTCTTTCTTATAGAAACATAGAAAACAGTTGCAGGAATAGACCATTTGGCCCTTTGAGCCTGCACCGCCATTCAGTATGATCATGGCTGGTCATCCACCTCAGAACCCTGTACCTGCTTTCTCTCCATACCCCCTGATTCCATTAGCCACAAGGGCCATGTCTAACTCCCTCTTGAATATAGCCAATTAACTGGCCTTAACTGTTTCCTGTGGCAGATTCCACAGATTCCACAGATTCACCACTCTCTATGTGAATAAGTTTTTCCTCATCTCGGTCCTAAAAGGCTTCCCCTTTATCCTTAAACTGTGACCCCTCGTTCTGGACATCCCCAACATCGGGAACAATCTTCCTGCATCTAGCCCAGGGGTGGGCAAACTTTTTGACATGTGGGCCACAAAGGGTTCTAAAATTTGACAGGGGGGCCAGACCAGGAGCAGATGGACGGAGTGTTTTGGTAATACACCTCATAAGAGAAAATAAAATATCATGGGATATGTAGAAAACATGTGCGTTAATTTCAATTGAAAATGAACAAATGCATTACAACAAAATATCTGTCTTTGAAGTCCCATGGTATTTAGCTATTTATTGAAATGACTTTTAAAACACTGAAAGTTAAATGAATAAAATACAGCTTTTTTTAATAGTAACAGTTATTATTTTAAAACACTGAAAATTCTGTTATCCTTCAAGATATTATCATCATCACTCTCCTCCTGACTGTCTTTATTTCAAAAACGGTAGGAGATGCAGGTCTACTTGTCCTTCTTATTCAATTGTCCCCTGTGCCAAAAATGACCAGCACAAAGACAGAACCCTGACAGCGCGCCAGTATGCGGAGCGCGTTATTTGATCTGGAGCACATTTTTTATTTTCAGAACGTACATGCACCTGTGCAATACTCATGTCCATCACTTAACAGAGATGACACGTAACATGTAAGGCTTATTGAAAAAAATATTTTCAAATGCATTTTTTACATAACACAACGAAGAAACTTATTTTTAATTTCAGTGGGAACAGTGTTGTTGGTCTCCCTTTTTAGCCAGCTCATCAAAGTCTGGATTTAGTTTTGTTGTGGCGATTCTCAGGATGGATCTGAGGTGTTGGTCAGTTAACTTGGATCTGTGGCTGGCTTTGTTGATGTTCATGACGCTGAATGCCTGTTCACACAAATAGGTCGAGCCGAACAAAGAGTAAAGCGCAAATGTGGAGTAATATGCTGCACCTCAACAAAGGTCAATGTATTTAGAGTGCGTCATCTATTGGGAAAATGCCAGAATTGCAGGGAAAAAATGTAAACAAGGTTTATTAATATAATTTCATCAAGTTCTGCGGGCCGGATTAAAAAGCTTAGCGGGCCGCATATGGCCTGCGGGCTGTAGTTTGCCCATGCCTGATCTAGCCTGTCCAATCCCTTTAGAATTTTATACGTGTCAATAAGATCCCCCCTCAATCTTCTAAATTTCAGTGAGTATAAGCCTAGTCGATCCAGTCTTTCTTCATATGAAGGTCCTGCCATCCCAGGAATCAATCTGGTGAACCCTATTTGTACTCCCTTTATGGCAAGAATGTCTTTCCTCAGATTAGGGGACCAAAACTGCACACAATACTCCAGGTGTGGTCTCAACAAGGCCTTGTACAACTGCAGTAGAACCTACCTGCTCCTGTACTTGAATCTTCTTGCTATGAATGCCAACATACCATTTGCCTTTTTCACTGCCTACTGTACCTGTATGCCCACTTTCAATGACCGGTGTACAATGACACCCAGGTCTCATTGCACCTCCCCTTTTCCTAATCGGCCACCGTTCAGATAATTATCTGTTTTTCTGTTTTTGTCACCAAAGTGGATAACCTCACACTTATCACATTAAATTGCATCTGCCATGAATTTGTCCACTCACCTAACCTATCCAAGTCACCCTGCATCCTCTTAGCATCCTCCTCACAGCTAACACCGCCGCCCAGCTTCATGTCATCCGCAAACTTGGAGATGCTGCATTTAATTCCCTCGTCAAAATCATTAATATATATTGTAAACAACTGGGGTCCCAGCACTGAGCCTTGCGGTACCCCATTAGACACTGCCTGCCATTCTGAAGAGGTCCCATTTACTCCCACTCTTTGCTTCCTGTTTGCCAACAAATTCTCTATCCACATCAATACCATACCCCCAGTACTGTGTGCTTTAAGTTTGCAAAATAATCTCCTGTGTGAGACCTTGTCAAAAGCATTTTGAAAATCCAAATATACCACATTCATTGGTTCTTCCCTATCCACTTTACTAGTTACATCCTCAAAAATTCAATAAGATTCGTCAAATGTGACTTTCCTTTCACAAATCCATGCTGACTTTGTCCGATGATTTCACCGCTTTCCAAATGTGCTGTTATCACATCTTTGACAACTGACTCTAGCATTTTCCCCATCACCAATGTCAGACTAACTGGTCTATAATTCCCCAGTTTCTCTCTCCCTCCTTTTTTAGAAAGTGGGGTTACATTAGCCACCCTCCAATCCTCAGGAACTAATCCAGAATCTAAAGAGTTTTGAAAAATTATCACTAATGCATCCACTATTTCTTCGGTGACTTCCTTAAGCACTCTGGGATGCAGACTATCTGGCCCTGGGGATTTATCTGCCTTTAATCTCTTCAATTTACCTAACACCACTTCCCTACTAACATGTATTTCTCTCAATTTCTCCATCTCACTAGACCCTCAGACCCTTCTATTTCTGGAAGATTATTTATGTCCTCCTTAGTGAAGACAGAACCAAAGTAGTTATTCAATTGGTCTGCCATGTCTTTGTTCCCTATGATCAATTCACCTGTTTCTGACTGTAAAGGACCTACATTTGTCTTAACCAATCTTTTCTTTCCACATATCTATAAAAGCTTTTACAATCAGTTTCTATGTTCTCTGCCAGCTTTCTCTCATAATCCTTTTTCCCTTTCCTAATTAAGCCCTTTGTCCTCCTGGGCTAAACTCTGAATTTTTCCCAGTCCTCGGCTGTGCTGTTTTTTCTAGCTAATTTGTATGTTTCTTATTTGGAATTGATACTATCCCTAATTTCCCTTGTCAGCCATGGGTGCACTACCTTCCTGGTTTGTTCTTTTGCCAAACTGGGGTGAACAATTGTTGTAGTTCATCCATGCAATCTTTAAATGCTTGCCATTGCATATCCAATGTCAACCCTTTAAGTATCATTTGCCAGTAAATCTTAGCTAATTCACATCTCATACCTTCAAAATTACCCTTCTTTGAGTTCAGAACCTTTGTTTCTGAATTAACTATGTCACTCTCCGTCTTAATGAAGAATTCCACCATATTATGGTCACTCTTACCCAAGGGGCCTCGCACCACAGTATTGATAACTAACCCTTCCTCATTGCTCAATACCCAATCTAGAATGGCCTGCTCTCTAGTTGGTTCCTCGACATGTTGGTTCAGAAAACCATCCCGCATACATTCCAAGAAATCCTCTTCCTCAGCATCCTTACCAATTCGGTTCACCCAATCTATATGTAGATTGAAGTCACCCATTATAACTGCTGTTCCTTTATTGCACGCATTTCTAATTTTCTGTTTAATGCCATCCCCAACCTCACTACTGCAGTTCGGTGGCCTGTAAACAACTCCCACCAGTGTTTTCTGTCCCTTTGTTTTATGCAGCTCTACCCATATCAATTCCACATTGTCCAAGCTAATGTCCTTCCTTTCTATTGCGTTAATCTCCTCTCTAACCAGCAACGCTACCCCACCTCCTTTTCTTTCCTGTCTATCCCTCCTGAATATTGAATATCCCTAGATGTTGAGCTCCCATCATTGGTCACCCTGGAGCCATGTCTCTGTGATCCCAACTAGATCATATTCATTACTAACTATCTGCACATTCAATTCATACACCTTGTTACGAATGCTCCTCACATTGACACACAAAGCCTTCAGGCTTGTTTTAACAACACTCCTTTGACCCTATACAATTATGTTGAAAAGTAGCCCTTTTTGATTTTTACCCTGGATTTGCCTGCCTGCCACTTTTACTTTTCACCTTACTACTTTTTGCTTCTACCCTCATTTTACAACCCTCTGTCTCTCTGCACTTGTTCCCATCCCCCTGTCACATTAGTTTAAATCCTCCTGAACAGCAGTAGCAAACGCTCCCCCTAGGACATTGGTTCCAGTCCAGCCCAGTTGCAGACCGTCCTGTTTATACTGGTCCCACCTCCCCCAGAACTGGTTCCAATGCCCCAGAAATTTGAACCCCTCCCACTTGCACCATTTTTCAAGCCACATATTCATCTGAAATATTCTCCTATTTCTACTCTGACTAGCATGTGGCTGTGGTAGTGATCCAGAGATGATTACCTTTGTAGTCCTACTTTTTAGTTTATCTCCTAACTCCCTAAATTCACCCTGTAGGACCTCATCCCATTTTTTACCTATGTCGTTGGTACCCATGTGCACCACGACCGCTGGCTGTTCACCCTCCCATTCCAGAATGTCCTGCAGCTGCTCAGAGACATCCTTGACCCTTGCACCAGGGAGGCAACATACCATCCTGGAGTCTCATTTGTGGCTGCAGAAACACCTATCTATTCCCCTTACAATCGAATCCCCTATCACTATAGCTCTCCCACTCCTTTTCCTTCCCTCCTGTGCTGCAGAGCCACCCATGGTGCCATGAACTCGGCTGCTGCTGCCTTCCCCTGATGAGACATCTCCCCCAACAGTATCCAAAACTGTATATCTGTTTAGAAAGGAGATGACCTCAGGGGACTCCTGCACTACCTGCCTACTGCTATGCTGTCTAGTGGCCACCCCTTCCCTTTCTGCCTGTGTAGCCTTTACCTGCAGTGTGGCCAACTCACTGAATGTGCTATTCACAACTTTCTCAGCATCACGGATACTACAGAATTAATCCAATTGCAGCTCCAGCTGCTCAATGCGGTCTGCCAAAATCTGCAGCTGGACACACTTCCTGCACACATAGTTGTCAGGGACACTGGAAGTATCCCTGTTTTCCCACATGCTGCAGGATGAACAAACCACAGGGCCGATCTCAGCTGTCATGACCTACCCAATATGTTGCCTCAACTTTTGAAACGTTCTCCTTTTAAAGGAACTTACCCAGCCTTACCTCACTTTGAGTGAAGCTCATCCTCAGCCTCTGCTCACCGAAGCCCCTGGAGACAAAGCCTTCCTACTCTGTCACCCGCTCCTTCAAACTGCTCTCTTTTAAATACTCCTGCTGCCTCACGGTCCAATTTACACGCGCTTGCGCAGTCGTGCCCCGTTAAACTGCCTAAGAAATTGTAATACCATGGGCTCTTGTCGTGTTTAGCAGCCTCATATGTGGAACCATGTCAAAGGCTTTCTGACTTCTAAACAAACAACATCTACTGACTCTCCTCTGTCTGTCCTGCCTGTCATTTTCTTAAAAAATTCCAGCAGATTTGTCAGGCAAGATTTCCCCAAAAGAAATATTAATTTTTACCCTATTTTATTCTGTGCCTGTAAGTATCTTGAAAGCTCATCCTTCATTTTGGACCCTGGCATCTTCCCAAACACTGAAGTCAGGCTATCTGGACAATTATTTCATGACTTTTGCTTCACTCACTTTTGCAAAATGGAGTGACATTTGCAATTTTACAATCTTCTAGGAACATTCCATTGTCTAATGTTTCTTGAAAGATCTTTACTAATGCCTCAACAATCTCTTCCGCCACCTCTTTCAGAAACTTGGGATGTTGTTCATCAGATTCATGTGATTATCTACTTTCAGACCTTTCAGCTTTCCAAGCACCACCTTAGTAACTGCAATCACTTCTGCCCCCTGACCCTCTTGAATTTCTATCATATTGCTGGTGACTTCCATTGTGAAGACTCAATCAAAATACTAATTACATTCATCCGCTCTTTCTTTGTCCCCAATAACTCCGTCAGCATAATTTTACAATGGTCTGATATTCACTCTCAACTCGCTTTTACTCTTCATATATCTGAAATAACATTTGGTATCCTCTTTTATATTACTGGCGAGTTTACCTCCATATTTCATCTCTTCTCTCCTTATTGTTGTTTTAGTTGCCTTGTGTTGGTTTTTTAACATTTTCCCAATTGTCTAAATTCCCAACAATATTTGCTATATTATATGCCCTCTACTTTGCTTTTATGCTGTCTTTGACTTCTCTGTCAGCCTCAGATTCATCCTCTCTTTCAAGTTCCCAGTCATATTTGAGATGTATCTATCCTGCACCTTCCAAATTTTCCAGAAAATACAGCCGTTGCTGTTCTGCTGTCACCCACAGAGAGTTCTGTCTGGAAAGTGGAGAGGGGTGGGGTGGGAGAGAGAAAGCAGCTTTGTTGGAGATGGCAGAAGTTGTGGAGAATGATGTATTGGGTACGGAGGTTAATGGACACACATACACCTCTCCACATCTACTTTATTTAGACCTTTCAATATTCAAAGCTTTCAATGAGATCCGACCTTCATCCTTCTCAGCTCCAGTGAGTGCAGGCCCAGAGCCATCAAATGCTTTTCATACCCAGAATCACTCTCAGAAACCTCTGTCATGTTTTGTAGCTTCAAAACATTAAACTAATTCAAAGGAAGACACAGGAGTCTGAAATGTGGGTCTAGATTCGAGTATTATTTTAAGTGAGGCACTCATGTATCACGTGGTAGCGTGATGATGTATGCATTTCATGGATTTTACATTATCACCCATAATTAATTATTTAAATGAACAGGATTGCTCAATCAATCAATACATATACAAGATTACTTAAATGTTAAGTATTTTAAATTATTTTATGAAATATTTTATTTTATTAATTTTATTTATTATTTTATTAAATATTAAGTATCTACTTTTTGCGAAGGCTGAGGGAAGTCCATCTCCCACCCGCCATCCTCATCACATTCTACAGGGGTTTTATTGAGAGCATCCTGAGCAGCTGCATCACTGCCTGGTTTGGAAATTGCACCATCTCAGATCGCAAGACCCTGCAGTGGATAGTGAGGTCAGCTGAGAAGATCATTGGGGTCTCTCTTCCCACCATCAAGGACATTTACACTACACACTGTATCCGCGAAGGAAACAGCATTATGAAGGACCCCATGCACCCCACATACAATCGCTTCTCCCTCCTGCCATCTGGCAAAAGGCTCAGAAGCATTTGGGCTCTGTTGACCAGACTATATAATAGTTTCTTCCCTCAAGTTATCAGACTCCTCAATATCCGAAGCCTAGACTGACACCTTGCCCTACTGTCCTGTTTATTATTTATTGTAATGCCTGCACTGTTTTTGTGCACTTTATGCAGTCCAGTGTAGGTTTGTAGGATAGTTTTCTGTTTTTTTTTTAATTACGTAGTTCGGTCTAGTTTTTTGTACTGTGTCATGTAAACCATGGTCCTCAAAAACATTCTCATTTTTACTATGCACTGTACCAGCAGTGAAAGTCAAAATGACAATAACAGTTGACTTGATATTAAATACACAACACTCCTCCTTGCATGGCTATAAAATCCAATTGAATAGAGAATGCATCTCAACTAGATACACACTCTATATAATACAACTACCATACAAACATCCACAGCATAGTGCATTTTAAATTGTCCTATTCGGACCTAAAGATTTAATTGCTCTGGATGACTTTTTACTCCTGTGGGATACCATCCTGTGAGAAGGAGAATCACTTGGCAGGTGAGACTTGTGGCTGTGAAACAATCTCAGGTGCTGGTTCTTTCTCTGTGGTGGCTGTCTTCTAGTTTCTGCATCTTGACCTTGGGAAAGTGCACTTAGTTCACTGAAGTATTCTGGTATTAATCCATCTCGATCTGATCTCTCCACTTTGTTTCCTCATCTACAACATCAAGTCATTAAATCCTCTGTGCTCATCTCTCCATTGACTCTTTTCATTTTGTCTTACCATTCATCCAGCTGGGATTTGGTCTTTGCATCTACTTTTGCAAGAAGCTTTCCTTTTCCAGTTGAACTTCATGTTATAATCTTCATGCAATCTTTATACTCAGAAAAGCCAAATGCTTGTAACTTTCCTGAAGCTCCTTCAAATCTCTTCCAGCTTAAAACCTTATTTCTCAAGTAACTGCCTGTTTAATATACCAGAAGATTTCTCAGTTGTTACCTCTAGAAATTGTTGTAGTTCGGCCACTGCTTTCATCACTTTCATGGTTCCTCTGAGCGGTATGCTCCTTCCTTGGACCAATATGCTTTCCAACTAGAGGCAGAGGTTGGCCTTTTTGCCCTCTGTTGTTCATAGAGTTTGGCATGGAGACATCCAGTACCTTCCATAATTCCTGCCAGTTGACTTTATTGTAGGTGATGTGGCATGAAAATGGTGGCTGGATCTGCAATCAAGTTGTAGTTGTCTCTGCCAATCACATTCCCCACAATGCTGGTCCTCCTGTTTATCCCAAATAGTAACTCAATTTGCCTGTAGCTGTTGTGTTTCACTGTTACGAATGTCATTCTCACAGGATTTGCCTTTACTCTAATATAAGTATATGGAAGTGTTGAATAAAAGGTCTCCAAGTCTGATCAAATTTAATAGAAGGGTCATATATAACACTTCTAATTTTTTCTAAGTTTAAACATAATATAGTTTGAGAGAACCCATGAAATGTAGTGGGAGTATTAATTTCCTTCCAATTCAACAAAATCGATCTTTTGGCCACTAATGTGAGAAATTGAATCATCCGATACGTTGAAGAGGTTAAATGGTGTGGTTCTATCATCGGTAAACCAAAAATTGCCATAATAGGATGAGATTGTAAATCAATATTCAAAACCGTTGAAATACATCTATCACAAACTGGACTTGTATGAGAATAATAATGGGCTAATTTATCCTTGGACATGTGGGCCCTATGAACTACTTTGAACTGTATCAAGGAATGTTTAGCACATATAGAAGACGAATTAACTAATTGGAAATTTTTTCCCATTTTTCGATAGGTAAGGCAAGCTTAAGTTCCCTTCCCCAATCATTTTTAATGTTATTAGATGCATCTGAACGAATTTTTGTAATTATGTTGTCGATAGCTGATGTTGCACCTTTCTGAGAAGGATTTAAATCTAAGATTTTTTCCAGACTATCTGTAGCATATGAGTTCAGGAAAGTAGGAAGGATAGTATTTTAAAAGTTTCTAATCTGTAAATACCAAAAAAAGAGATCTAGGTAAATTATATTTGTTAGACAATTGCTCAAGTGACATGAAAAATTATCCAAAAATAAATCATAAAACCATAAAATACCTTTAGTTTTCCAAATCCTATAGGCTTGCCCTATAGTAGATGGATAGAAAAAATAGTCAAATATAATAGGACTTGCTAGAAGAAATTGATTCAGCCCAAAAACTTTCTGAAATTGAAACCATATTCATAAGGAATATTTAACTATTGGATTATCTAATTGTTTATACAATTTAGAAAGAGCAAAGGGAAGCAAAGTCCCTAGAATAGAACCCACTGAAAACCCTTGTACTATTATATTCAAGATTTACCAATGAGGGCTTAAAGTTGTATCCGAGTCCCATAACCAAAATTTCAAATAGCAAATATTAATAGCCCAATAAAAATCTAAAATTTGGCAATGCCAGACCACCCTCCTTTTTAGACTTATGTAAGTATTTTTTGCCTATCCTTGGATTTCTATTCTGCCAAATATAAGAAGCGATTTTAGAATCAACACTGTCGATCAAAGATTTCGGAATAAAATTTGGTACCATATAACCATATAACAATCACAGCATGGAAACAGGCCATCTCAGCCCTCCTAGTCCATGCCGAACTCTTAATCTCACCTAGTCCCACCTACCCGCACTCAGCCCATAACCCTCCACTCCTTTTCTGTCCATATACCTATCCAATTTTACCTTAAATGACACAACTGAACTGGCCTCTACTACTTCTACAGGAAGCTCATTCCACACAGCTATCACTCTCTGAATAAAGAAATGTTTCCCTTAAACTTCTGCCCCCTAACTCTCAAATCATGTCCTCTTGTTTGAATCTCCCCTACTCTTAATGGAAACAGCCTATTCATGTCAACTCTATCTATCCCTCTCAAAATTTTAAATACCTCGATCAAATCCCCCCTCAACCTTCTACGCTCCAATGAATAGAGACCTAACTTGTTCAACCTTTTTCTGTAACTTAAGTGCTGAAACCCAGGTAACATCCTAGTAAATTGTCTCTGCACTCTCTCTAATTTATTGATATCTTTCCTATAATTCGGTGACCAGAACTGCACACCATATTCTAAATTTGGCCTTACCAATGCCTTGTACAATTTTAACATTACATTCCAACTTCTGTATTCAACGCTTTGATTTATAAAGGCCAGCATTCCAAAAGCCTTCTTCACCACCTAATCTACATGAGACTCCACCTTCAGGGAACTATGCACTGTTATTCCTAGATCTCTGTTCCTCTGCATTCCTCAATGCCCTACCATTTATCCTGTATGTTCTATTTGGATTATTCCTGCCAAAATGTAGAACCTCACACTTCTCAGCATTAAACTCCATCTGCCAACGTTCAGCCCATTCTTCTAACCGGCATAAATCTCCCTGCAAGCTTTGAAAACCCACCTCATTATCCACAACACCTCCTACCTTACTATCATCGGCATACTTACTAATCCAATTTACCACCCCATCATCCAGATCATTTATGTATATTACAAACAACATTGGGCCCAAAACAGATCCCTGAGGCACCCCGCTAGTCACCGGCCTCCATCCCGATAAACAGTTATCCACCACTACTCTCTGGCATCTCCCATCTAGCTGCTGTTGAATCCATTTTATTACTCCAGCATTACTACCTAACGACTGAACCCTCTTAACTAACCTTCCATGTGGAACTTTGTCAAAGGCTTTGCTGAAGTTCCATATAGACTACATCCACTGCCTTACCCTCGTCAACATTCCTTGTAACTTCTTCAAAAAATTCAATGAAACCATTAAGCATTAATCCGGCCTATCAATGACAAAGAAATTGGGGACCACTTAGTGAATAACTGTTTAATCTCATCAATGAAAGATAAAAAGTTAACCTTAAATAAATCTGTTTTTTGGTAATTTTGACTCTTAAATATATAAAATGGTCAATTTGAACCAATTTGAAAGGTAAACATCCATATATTGGGACGTTTGTATTTTGAGGAAATAATTCGCTCTTATTAAGGTTCAGTTTGTAACCTGAAAAGTTACTAAACTGAGCCAACAAAGATAGAACTGCAGGAATAGATTTCTCAGGATTAGAGATAACACAATAATAAATTGTCTGCATATAATGATAGTTTATGTATCTCATTCCTATGGGTAATACCAAAAGTATTAGATGATTCCCAAATAGAAATTGCTAAAGTTTCCAGAGCAATATCAAATAGCAATGGACTAAAAGGACAAACGTACCTGGAACCCCGAAATAAACAAAAAAAGGGAGATCTTTGATTACTCGTGATGAACAAAGCTACTGGGGTATGATATATAAATTTAACCCAAGATATAAATGTCAAACTAAAATTAAATTTCTCAAATACAGTAAATAAATATGGCTATTCAACTGTCAAATGCTTTCTCAGCATCTAATGAAATGACACATTCTGGAATACTACATGAAGGAGTGGAAACAATATTTATTAATCTCCTAATGTTAAGAGTACCGGTTTTTAATAAATCCAGTTTGATCCACAGAAATCATTCAAGGTAATACCTCCTCTAACCTAGTCACCAATATCTTAGAAAAAATCTTGGAATCTACGTTCAACAAAGATATCGGTCGATATGATGCACATTTGGTGGGTTCTTTATTCTTTTTTAATATTAAAGAAACAGAAGCCCTATAAAAAGATTATGGTAATTTACCCAATTTAATTCCTTCTTTAAAAACTCTACCTAACCAAGGAGAGAGAGAAGAAGAAAAGCATTTAAAAAAAATTCTACTGTATAACCGTCTGGACCTGGTGCTTTACCAGAATTCATTGAATGAATGGCGCCTTTTATTTCTTCATCTGTAGTGGGAGTTTGTTTCTAATATTAGATGTTCATCAAGTGATAATTTCAGAAATTCAATTTCCTTAAGAAATCATGCATAATATTAGAATCATTAGGAAAATCAGAATTATATAAAGTGGTATAAGAATCTTGAAAATATCTGTTTTTATCATGATTAACTGTCAAATTGCCAGCTTGTTTACGAATCTTAATAATTTGGCATTTAATTGAGGCAGTTTTCAGTTGATTAGCTAATAATTTATCCAATTTATCACAATGTATGTAAAAGTCACTTCTGGTTTTTGTTAATTGGTTTGCAATCAAAGATGAAAATAATAAATTAAATTCCATTTGAAGCTCGACTCTCAGTTTATAAATCTCCTTGTAAGTTCTCAGTTAAATATCTGCATGCTTCAGTTCAGTATCTCTGAAATGCCTTTCAAGCTCATTTTGTGGAATGACTGAAACAGCTGAACAAGTGTCAAATTCCATTTTAATTACTTTGCTGTTTACTTCTGTTGTAAGCCATATTGTTTGTCCATAATTAATTTTCACATTGTAAATCTCAAGGGTACCCAGTTCTGTTTCACTCTCATCATAATCAGATCCTTCATTAACAGTATGTAAATTAGTGCTCTTTTTGAAACTGCAACTTGAGTTTTTAGTTTTTTCTCTTCCCTGCGTAGTTGATTTATTTTTGTCTGTCCAACATTCTCTTTGGAATGTATCCTACTTTGTTGCATTTTCTGAAAGTTTTGCCCTTGTATCTGCATTGGTCTGGAGTATGTGAGCCCCTACTACAATGGTAAATTCATTTTGTTTGGCCAGGCCAGTTTCTGTTTAGATGTTGCAGTTTTGTTCATGCTCCCTTTTATTCCCCACTGTAACTGAGGTTCCGTCAATACTAGAACGTATAGTTTTGAAAACGGCAGTTTCACGTAAAAACGATAGGCGTCCACACCAAGCATTTTTAAAAATACCTCCATCCACATTAAAACAGTATTTGGGTGAATCTCCTCCTACTGGGCATGCGCAGGACACATCTACAGAAAACAAGCCACCAACATCCTTGCAGTGAGGATTGTTAGTGCTATTGGGGGGGTTGTTTAAGTTAGATTTGCAGGGGGATGGGAACCAGAGTGACAGAGATAGTGGTGTGGAGATGAAAATGAATTATATTAAAGTTTCATTGAAAGTCACAAATTGATGGGTTGTGTGTGGTCGTAATAATCTTCTGAGATGTATCTATTTCAATGCGAGGAGTACCGTGGGGAAGGCTAACGAGCGTGAGGCCTTGGTTTAACATATGGAATTATGACATTGTAGCCATTAGTGAAACTTGGCTACAGAAGGGGCAGGACTGGCAGCTTAATGTTCCAGTGTTCTGATTTTTCAAATATGATAGAGGCAAGAGGGATGAAGGGTGGGGGGGGGGGGGAATGTCAGGGAAAATGTTACAGCAGTGCTCAGTAGGACAGATTAGACGGCTTGTCTACCAAGGCCATATGGGTGGTGATAAGAAACAGGAAAGGTATGACCACGTTAATGGGGTTGTATTATAGACCACCCAATAGTCAGTAAGAATTGGAGGAGCATATCTGCAGAGATAGCAGACAACTGCAGGAGATGTGATGAGGATGTTAGGAGAATTCAGGGTGACTTGGATAGGCTGGTTGAGTGGGCAGATACTTGGCAGATGGCGTTTAATGTGAATAAGTGTGAGGTTATCCACTTTGGGAGTAAGAACAGGAAGGCAGATGATTATCTGAACGATTTAGAGTTGGGTAAGGGAAAAATACAAAGAGATCTCCGAGTCCTTGTTCATCAATCACTGAAGGTGAATGAGCAAGTGCAGCAGGCAGTGAAGAAGGGTAATGGAATGTTGGCCTTTATTACAAAGAGAATTGAGTACAAGAGCAAGGAAATCCTCTGGTATTTGTACAGAGCCCTGGTGAGACCACACCTGGAGTATTGTGTACTGTTTTGGTCTCCAGGGTTAAGGAAGGACATCCTGGCTGTAGAGGAAGTGCAGCGTAGATTCACGAGGTTAATTCCTGGGATGTCTGGACTGTCTTACGCAGAGAGGTTAGAGAGACTGGGCTTGTACACGCTGGAACTAAGGAGACTGAAAGGGGATCTGATTGAAACATATAAGATTATTAAGGGATTGGACAAGATAGAGGCAGGAAATATGTTCCAGATGCTGGGAGAGTCCAGTACCAGAGGGCATGGTTTGAGGATAAGGGGTAGGTCATTTAGGACAGAGTTAAGGAAAAACTTCTTCTCCCAGAGAGTTGTGGGGGATCTGGAATGCACTGCCTCGGAAGGTAGTGGAGGCCAATTCTCCGGATGCTTTCAAGAAGGAGCTAGATAGGTATCTTATGGATAGGGGAATCAAGGGATATGGGGACAAGGCAGGAACTGGGTATTGATAGTAATTGATCAGCCATGATCTCAAAATTGTGGTGCAGGCTCGGAGGGCCGAATGGTCTACTTCTGCACCTATTATCTATTGATATAAAGTTGTGAAAGCAGGGGATTTTAATTTTCCACATTGATTGGGACTCCCATACTGTTAAAGGTCTAGATAAGGTAGAGTTTGTAAAATGTGTTCAGGAAAGTTTTTTAAATCAATATATAGAGATACCGAATAGAGAGAATGCAATATTAGATCTCCTATTAGAAAATGAGTTAGGACAGGTGATGGAAGTGTGTGTAGGGTAACACTTCCGTTCCAGTGATCATAACACCATTAGTTTCAACTTAATCATGGATAAAGATAGATCTGGTCCTCAGGTTAAGGTTCTAAACTGGAAAAAGGCCAAATTTGAAGAAATGAGAAAGGATCTAAAAAGCAGGGATTGGGACAGGTTTTTCTCTGTTGTTGGTAAATGAGAGACCTTTAAAGGAGAAATTTTGAGAGTGTAGATTTTGTATGTTCCTGTCAGAATTAAAGTCAAAGTGGGTAAGAATAAGGAACCTTGGTTCTCTGGGGATATTAGAACATTGATAAAGAAGAAGAGAGAGAGGTATGACATGTATAGGAAACAGAGAGCAAATAGGGTACTCGAAGAGTATAAAAAGTGCAAAAAACTACTTAAGAAAGAAATCAGGAGGGCTAAAAGAAGACGTGAGGTAGCTTTGACAGTCATGGTGAAGGAAAATCCAAAGAGCTTCTACAGCTATATTAAAAGAAAAAGGACAGTAAGGGATAAAATTGGTCCTCTTGAAGATCAGGATGGTCAGCTATGTATGGAACCAAAAGAAATGGGAGAGATCTTAAATGTGTTTTATGCATCTGTATTTACTAAGGAAACTGGCATGGAGTCAATGGAAATGAAGCAAACAAGTAGTGAGGTCATGGAACCTATACAGATTGAAGAGGAGGAGGTGCTTGCTATCTTGAGGCAAATCAGAGTAGATAAATCCCCAGGACCTGACAGGGTATTCCCTTGGACCTTGAAGGAGACTAGTGTTGAAATTGCAGGGCCCCTGGCAGATATATTTAAAATGTCAGTATCTGCGGGTGAGGTGCCAGAGGATTGCAGGATAGCTCATGTTGTTCCGTTGTTTAAAAAAGGCTCAAAAAGTAATGCAGGAAATTATAGGCTGGTAAGTTTGACATCTGTAATAGGTAAATTTTTGGTAGGAGTACTAAGAGATAGGATCTACAAGTATTTGGATAGACAGGGACTTATTAGGGAGAATCAACATGGCTTTCTGCGTGGTAGGTCATGTTTAACAAATCTATTAGAGTTTTTCGAGGAGATTACCAGGAAAGTGGATGAAGGGAAGGCAGTGGATGTTGTCTACGTGGACTTCAGTAAAGCCTTTGACAAGGTCCCGCATGGGTGGTTAGTTAAGAAGATTCAGTCGCTAGGTATACACGGTGAGGTAGTAAATTGGATTAGACATTGGCTCAATGGAAGAATCCAGAGAGTGGTAGTGGAGGATTGCTACTCTGAGTGGGGGCCTGTGACTAGTGGTGTGCAACAGGGATCAGTGCTGGGTCCATTGTTATTTGTCATCCATATCAATGATCTGGATGATGATGTGGCAAATTGGATCAGCAAATTTGCTGATGATACAAAGATTGGAGGTGTAGTGGACAGTGAGGAAGGTTTTCAAAGCTTGCAGAGGGATCTGGACCAGCTGGAAAAATGGGCTGAAAAATGGCAGATGGAGTTTAATACAGACAAGTGTGAGGTATTGCACTTTGGAAGGAAAAACCAAGGTCGAACAATAGAATGTAAATGGTAGGACACTATGGAGTGCAGTAGAACAGAGGGATCTAGGAATACAGGTACAGAATTCCTTAAAGGTGGTGTCACGGGTAGATAGGCTAGTAAGGAGAGCTTTTGGTACATTGGGCTTTATAAATCAAAGTATTGAGTACAAGAGTTGGAATGTTATGGTGAAGTTGTATAAGCCATTGGTGAGGCCGAATTTGGAGTATTGTGTGCAGTTCTGGTCACCAAATTACAGGAAGGATATTAATAATGTTGAAAGGGTGCAGAGAAGGTTTACAAGGATGTTGCCAGGATTTGAGAAACTGAGTTACAGGGAAGGGTTGAATAGTTTAGGTCTTTATTCCCTGGAGTGTAGAAGAATGAGGGGAGACTTGATTGAGGTATATAAAATTATGATGGGTATAGACAAAGTGAATGCAAGTAGGCTTTTTCCACTGAGGCTAGGGGAGAAAAAAAACAGAGGACATGGGTTAAGGGTGAAGGGGGAAAAGTTTAAAGAGAACTTTATTGGGGGGGGGTGGTTTCTTTACACAGATTGGTGGCAGTGTGGAATGAGTTGCCAGATGAAGTGGTAAATGTGTTTCACTTTTGACATTTAAGAAAAATTTGGACAGGTACATGGATGAGAGGTGTTTGGAGGGATATGGGCCAGGTGCAGGTCAGTGGGACTAGGCAGAAAAATAGTTTGGCACAGCCAAGAAGAGCCAAAAGGCCTGTTTCTGTGCTGTAATGTTCTATGGTTCTATGGTTTGATGTCAAATCTCGCTGTGAAATTGTGCATTTGTGCAGTTACAGTGTAGAAAAACTTAAAAGGAAATTGCCAAATGATGGACAGCTGTTGGCTCTCGTGCAGTAGGACTTAAAAATAAAAAAAAAAGCAAAATACTGGAGAGTATGGAGGCAACCGACAGGGAGTTCACGGACAGCATGACCCAGCTAATGACAAAGATTGAAAAACTGACTAACTCTGTTGCATTAATAAAGCACCTTGTTAAATGTATAAAACATGTCTGCATCCGTGTTATCTTGTATTTCCATACAATGTTACATTAGGCTGTTACACCTCTATTGTCAGAGAAGTACTTGCATAAATTGGTAAAGCACGTTCACACAATCAAGGACAGAAAACAGGGCAAAGTGAGTACACTCATTTATTCAGTAAGTTATGGGTCAAGTATTTGGTGAATACATTTCTAACTCTTCTGGCTTCAGTCTTGTTGCCGTCTGCTCTGAAATTGTTAGGTTGTGTGGTGGGTCGCATTCAAGAAAACAATGAAATGCCACGCTACCACCACAATCTGTTCCGGCATGTCAAGACAGCATTTTTAGAAATCTCCGTTTACCCTGTCCACACTGCTCTGCCCAATCGGCCTTTTCAAATTTACATACTCTGGAGGGCATTTTAGAAAAGTTTTGTTTTTGGGGGAGGAAAATTGCCATTTCCCTGTGGATGGAGTGTCAAAACAAAGAGAAAAAACTTTGGTTGCGGATTTATCTGGTCAAGTGTGGACATAGCCTCAGTTTGTCTCTGCCTGAGGTTTCCATTGAAACAGATATTTCAACTGCTCTTCTAACTGAGGCACAACTTACATTTAGAAGTTATTTTTGAATGCCTTCTTGTAAGATTCCATGATCTAAACAATCTCTTAATTGCATCATTGAGCCCATAATTGGGCTAACAATGCTTGGGCAATCTCTTCAATTCAGCCACATTAGCTGAAATGTATTTCCCTTACTTTGGTTTCCACTTTTAAAACCTGAAGTGTTTGCCTTTGGTTTTCGTTGTTCCTGCATCACTTCTACAATAGATTAGATTAGATGAGATTATGCAATATTTGCAGTATGTGCTGCTTTGGTTGGAGCAGTCAAACTTCAAAGCAAACTATATGCCCGGAATCTCAATGTACTTAGCAAAATTGGTTCTTGTTTCTTCTTGGTTACTTAATTTACTACAAAATATTGTTGAATTTGTTCAGTATATGACACTCAGAAATCTGTTGTGTAATCAAACATGCCAATCTTTCTGATGTAGCCAGCCATTTTTGTTTTATTTATGATTATCACCTGGTACTCACTCTTTATGTGCCTGTGAATCCTTCCTTTCCCATAATGAACTGATGAATTCTTCTGTTTTCTGACTTTTTTTAAGAACTCAGTCATGTCTTCCCTTCTGAAGAATATATGCTGCATTGCTATTTGTTAACTTGACAGTCTGCACATGCTGGGCTGTGTATTTTACTCTAAGTTCCTTGCTGCATTTTTTTTAAGTTTGAATGTCTCACTGCACATTAACAGGTCATATAACCATGTCAAGTTCCTTTTAAAAATACTTTGCCACCATTGTTATGTTTTGTAACTTTGGAACATTAAACTAATTCAAAAGAAGACATGCATGTCTAAAATGTGGGTCTAACTTCAAGTTTTAATTTAAACAAGGTACTCGCGTATCATGAGGTAACATGACCATGTAGGCAATTCACGTATTTATACGTATAACCCATGGTAAATTAATTCAATAAACAAGGTAGCTTAATCAACATAAATAGTGTGGCAAGCACTTGGTTCATAATGATAGATGAGAAAGCTTTTAACTCAACAACAGTTTTATTGTGATACACAAACAGACCACCCACCATGACCCAGAGTGTGAACCCAACCAGTCTCATACAGATGGGGGAGGTGATCATCACACACCCTGATTACAGTCAGGGTGATCCACAAATACACAAGCAAATACAGTAACTGTATAACTCAAGCTAATATGTAACAATAAATGAACTGGAACTTCCCACCATAATCCCACAAAAGCATTTTAACACAAGAACAATAAACAAAACTGGTCATTGGAAATTTATACAGTGGCATGCAAACATTTGGGCACCCCTGGTCAAAATTTCTGTTACTGTGAATAGTTAAGTTAGCAGAAGATGAACTGATCTCCAAAAGTCATAAAGTTAAAAATGAAACATTCTTTTCAACAGTTTAAGCAAGATTATTATTGTATCATTGATAGTGTATTATTCTTGTTTTGTACAATTTTAGGGTGAAAAAAGGCAAGGAGCACCATGCAAAAGTTTGGGCACCCTAAGAGATTTGAGCTCTCAGATAACTTTTACCAAGGTCTTAGACCTTAATTAGCTTGTTAGGCT
Organism: Hypanus sabinus; assembly: GCF_030144855.1. Taxonomy (NCBI): domain Eukaryota; kingdom Metazoa; phylum Chordata; class Chondrichthyes; order Myliobatiformes; family Dasyatidae; genus Hypanus; species Hypanus sabinus. The sequence continues at coordinate 6,872,656 of NC_082717.1, read as the reverse complement.
ATGGCTTGTTCACAGTCAGTGTTAGGAAAGGCCAGATGATGCAAATTTCAAAGCTTTATAAATACCCTGACTTCTCAAATGATGTCCCAACTATCAGCACCCATGGGATCCTCAAAGCAGCTGCCTAGCACTCTGAAAATTAAAATAAATGATGCCCACAAAGCAGGAGAAGGCTATAAGAAGATAGCAAAGCATTTTCAGGTAGTCGTTTCCTCAGTTCGTAATGTAATTAAGAAAAGGCAGTTAACAGGAACGGTGGAGGTCAAGTTGAAGTCTAGAACACCAATAAAACTTTCCGAGAGAACTGCTCATACGATTGCTAGAAAGGCAAATTAAAACACCCGTTTGACTGCAAAAGACCTTCAGGAAGACTTCGCAGACTCTGGAGTGGTGGTGCACTGTTCTACTGTGCAACAACACCTGCACAAGTATGACCTTCATGGAAGAGTCATCAGAAGAAAACCTTTCCTGAGCCCACACCACAAAATTCAGCGACAGAATTTTGCAAAGGAACATCTAAATAAGATTGATGCATTTTGGAAAGAAGTCCTGTGGACTGATGGAAGTTAAAATAGAACTTTTTGGCCACAACGAGCAAAGGTATGTTTGGAGAAAAAGGGTGCAGAATTTCGAGAAAAGAACACCTCTCCAACTGTTAAGCACAGGGGTAGATCGATCATGCTTTGGGCTTGTGTTGCAGCCAGTGGCACGGGGAACATTTCACTGGTAGAGGGAAGAATGAATTCAATTAAATACCAGCAAATTCTGGAAGCAAACATCACACCATCTGTAAAAAAAAAAAGCTGAAGATGACTTCCACAACAGGATAATGATCCTAAACACACCTCAAAATCCACAATGGGCTACCTCAAGAGGCACAAGCTGAAGGTTCTGCCATGACCTTCACAGTCCCCTGACCTAAACATCATCGAAAATCTGTGGATAGACCTCAAAAGAGTAGTGCATGCAAGACAGCCCAAGAATCTCACAGAACTTGAATCCTTTTGCAAGGAAGAATGGGCAAAAATCCCCCAAACAAAAATTGAAAGTTTCTTAGCTGGCTACAGAAAGCATTTAGAAGCTGTGATACTTGCCAAAGGGGGTGTTACTAAGTACTGACCATGCAGGGTGGCCAACCTTTTGCTTCGGGCCCTTTTCCTTTTTTGTTATTTTGAAACTGTAAGAGATGGAAATAAAAAAGTAATCTTGCTTAAAATATTAAAGAAATGTGTCATCTTTAACTTTATGCCTTTTCGAAATCAGGTAGTCTTTTACTTGCTTAGCTATTCACAGTAACAGAAATTTTGACCGGGGTGCCCAACTTTTGCATGCCACTGTATGTGTGTGTATATATATCTATATAGCCTTCTTGTTTATTGAAATAATACATAGAGTGCTCCAAGTGTGGTCTGACCAAACCTTATAAACATTCAGCATTCCATCATTGCTTTTACATTCTAGTCTTCTCAAATTGAATGCCAACATCGCATTTCCCTTCCTTCCCACCAAATCAATCTGCAAGTTAACCTTTAAGGAATCCTGCACAAGGACTCTCAAGACTCTTTGCACATCTGAGGTTTGAAATTTCACCCTGTTTAGAAAATAGTCGATGCCTTTATTCCCACTACCTAAGTGCATGAGGATCACTTCCCCAGACTATATTCTATCAGGCACTTCTATGTCTATCCTACTAATCTGTCAAGTCCTTCTGCAGACTCGCTGGTTCCATAACATTAACTGCCCCTCCATCTATGTTTGCATCATCTGCAAACTTGACCACAAAGCAACCAATTTAATCAAACAAATCATTGACATATAACATGAAACAAATCAGACCCAACACTGACCCACGCAGAACACCAGTAGTCACTGGCACTCGACCAGGAAAGAATTGCTTCACTTCTGCTGTCTGCCTTGTTACAGTCAGCGAGGCTTCTATCAATGCTGGTATCTTTCCTGTCACTCCATGAACTTTTCTCATGTTTAGCAGCCTCATGTGGGGCCCATTTAACAGTTGGTTGAGATCCCACTAAGCTTTGATAGGATTCCTCACTGTCCACTACACCCAGCTCTTTAGTTTTGGACTGAGGGGATGGTTGTTATCAAGACACCATGTCACTGAGTATCTCCAAGAACACACAGGAAATCAAAATCAAAGTCAAATTTGAGTTAATATTCAAGTGCACTGGTGCTCATTGAAATCTTACTTGTAGCAGCATCACAGGAATACAGCACCACATCAGCATTATTCACAAGAAAAGCAAAAAATTAACAAGAATTACACACAGGTTTTTTCAGAAAAGGAAACATTAGAACCAAGAGAAACAAGAAACAAGTTTATTTTTGCGTCAATGTGATGGCTTCTTCTCTGTAGGCTGCCTTATTATTGCCTGAGATGACAAGCTACACAAGGCAGGATGAAGGCAGAGGTCTCTGAGCTTCTTGTTGAGCCTGGAGGGAATTAGGGTGTTGAATGCTGAACTGTAGTCCAAGAACAGCTTTTTAAGTATATAAAGGGTAAAAGAGAGTGGAGGGTGGATATAGGACCAATACAAAATTATGTTGGAGATATTGCAATGAGAGATGCAGAGATGACAGAGGACCTGAATATGTATTTTGTATCAGTCTTCATAGTGGAAGACGTCTGCTGTATACCGGACATTCAATACAAGAGTGTCAGGGAAGTGAAGTTTGTGCAGTGAGGAGAAGATGATGGCGGTGCAACACAGCGCGTGCAGCCTCTCTAGAGATTTGATATCTGTTTTGTGTAAGTAGGGATCTGTGCACAATCCTGATTTGATGGAGGCAGACGTGACAGCATGGAGGAACATCTGGAGAAACTTCTGAAATGCCCGCTTCGCTGCCACTGCTACTGTGCGGTCCGGAATCTCTGGAGGAGAAGACTTCTGAGACCTCGGCTTTGCCTGTTTCGGTGGCCGGGATGAGGTTGAAGGCGCTCGGCAGAGAATGGAGCTCAGGAGGCTGTATCGGAGGGGCTGGTTAGAGGCTCGAAGTTTTCGGACGGACTCAGAGATTGCTGTCGTCGGGTACTTCTGAGGCATTAATTGTCAGTGCCTGGAAGCTCGCTGCCTGACGATCGGATTATTGGTGTCAATCGGGGACTTTGAGACTTTTTTAAAACCGCGTCCATTGTCTGCGTCTATCAAATTACAGTATTGCTTTGTACTGCTGTAAATAATGTTATAATTATGTGGTTTTGTCAGTGTGGGTCTTAGTTTGTCCTTTTTTAAATTTTGTGATATCACTCTGGAGGAACATTTTATCATTTTTTAATGCATATGCATTTCTAAATGACAATAAACGAGGAGTGAGTGTCCTCATAATCTTAAAAAATCTAAAAAAAAATTTACAAATGAGAAATTGCTCAGGATGTCATGGTCTGAGGGTGGATAAATCTCCAGGAACTGATGGAATGCACCCGCTGCTTCTGAAGGAAGTAGCTGGAGAGATTGCGGAGGCATTAATGCTGATCGTTCAAGAATCAATAGATTTTGGCATTGTAGTGGATGACTAAAAAATTGAAAATGTTACTCCGGTATTTAAGGAAGGTGGGGGGCAGCAGAAGGGAAACCGTAGACCCGTTAGCCTGGCATCAGTGGTTGGGACGTTGTTGGAATCGGTTGTTGGGGATGAGATTGCGGAGTACCTGGAGGCACATGACAAGATAGGCCAAAGCCAGCATGGTTTCCTGAAAGGAAAATCCTGCCTGACAAACCTACTGCAAGTTTTTGAGGAAGTTACAAGCAGAGTAGACAAAGGAGATGCAGTAGACATGGTGTACTTGGATTTTCAGAAGGCCTTTGACAAGGTTCTGCACATGAGGCTGCTTAGCAAGATAAGAGCCCATGGAATTACAGAGAAGTTACCAGTGTGGGTGGAGCATTGGCAGAAAACAGAGTAGGAATAAAAGGATCCTATTCTGGCTGGCTGCCAGTTACCAGTGGAGTTCCACAGGGGTTGGTGTTGGGCTGCTGCTTTTTACAATGTACGGCAGTGATTTGGACTACGGTATTAATGGCTTTGTGGCTAGATTTGCCAGTGATACAAAGATAGGTGGAGGAGCAGGTAGTTTTGAGGAAACAGACAGCCTGCAGAGAGAATCAGATAGTTTAGGGAAATGGGCAAAGAAGTGGCATATGAAATACAATGTTGGAAAGTGTATGGTCATGCACTTTGGTGGAAGAAATAAATGGGCAGACTATTATTTAGATGGGGAGAGAATTCAAAGTGCAGAGATGCAAAGAGACTTGGGAGTCCTTGTGCAAGATACACTAAAGGTTAACCTCCGAAAGTTGAGTTGGTTGTGAAGAAGGCAAATGCAATGTTGGCATTCATTTTCTAGAGGTATAGAATACAGTATAAGAGTGGGATGTGATGTTGAGGCTTTATAAGGTGCTTGTAAGACCACACTTGGAGTATTGTGTGCAATTTTGGGCTCCTTATTTTAGAAAGGATATACTGACCGTGGAAAGGGTTCAGCGAAGATTCATGAGAATGCTTCCAGGAATGAAAGGCTTACCGTATGAGGAACATATGACAGCTCTTGGGCTGTATTCCCTGGATTTCAGGAGAATGAGGTGGAATTGTATAGAAGCATTCTGAATGTTAAAAGGCCTGAACATATTAGATATGACAAAGTTATTTCCCATGGTAGTGGATTCTAGGACAAGAGGGCACCACTTCAGGATGGAAAGACGTCCTTTTAGAACAGACACATGGAGAAATTACTTCAACCAGATGGTGGCAAATCTGTGGAAATAGTTGCCATGAGTGGCTGTGGAGGCCAAGTCATTGGGAATATTAGATAGGTTCTTGATTAGCCAGGGCATCAAAGGGTGTGGGGTGAAAACAGGGGAGTAGGAATGACTGGAAGAATTGGATCCGCCCATGATTGAATGGCAGAGCAGACTTGATGGGCCAAATGGCCTACTTCTGCTCCTATACCTTATGGTCTAATAGCATTCTCACATAAGCATCCTTCTTCTCCAGATGTATATGGACGATGTTAAGAGCTGTGGCTATTGTGTCATCTGTCAATTGGTTGTGTCAGTAGGCATATTATAGGGTGTCCAGTTTGGGTGGTAGCGTGCTGCAGATGTAGTCCTTGACCAGCCTTTCAAAGTATTTACTTATCACTGAGGAGAGTGGGACAGGACACCAGTTGTTCAGAAATGTTACCTTGGTCTTAGGTACAGGGACAATGGTTGATGTTTTGAAGCAGGAGGACACTCTACACTGGGAGAGAGAGAGATTAAAATATCAAGGAGAATAATAGTACGAACCTAACTTAAACTGTAATTGCAAAACCCAATGCTAAATTTTGGATAGAAAACCATCATCACCAAGATGTCAACAATCCAGCAGGTTGCTGTGGATGAGCTTAATATTAAAAAGAAGTGAAAAATGCTAGTGAGCTGTTACATCTCCTATTTCACCTCTCTCCTTCGCCTCTGTAAACAGTCGAACCCACAGATTGAGCCATTAGGTAATTCAGTGAGATCCCCAGTCACCAGGACATCCCAACACCCTTCCAGTGGAGATCAGGAGGATGTAGATTACTCCTGTCTGTGAGTCACTCTGTCATTGGATGGGGGGGGGCGAAAGATGCCACATAACTGACCCCCATAACATCCTGTGTTTACTACAACTATTTCCCTTGCAGGAGAAGAGGAGGATCACCATGGCGACTCAGGAATGCAAAATTGTTGCTACCATAAAGAAGGCTGAGAGGAGTATCACCAAAGCATCTGATGTCAGGGAGGACAATGCTTTGATGTTGCAGCCATACAGTAACTGGGAACAGTTTCTGATGCCTGGCCCACTCTCTATTGCCATCTTAGGGGAAATTATATTCCTTTCTGCAGGAGAGGACTTTACAATTGACAAGATGGTGCCCAACGGAGGGTTTCAGTACATGAAATATCCCAAATCATTCCGTGCCTCTTTAGTGCAAGTGAGCAACGAGGGCTGGGAGGCTTTTCAGGAAGCCCACAAGAACATGGATCAGATCCGGCTTCTGACTGTAAATATCCCCACTGACATGAGAGATGTTGTGAAGTTCCTCATGCAGAAAGATCCAAAGGTCACTGAAGCTTTCCTACCAATTCCTCTGAACAGCATCAAATCCACTGCGGATAAATGCTTGAAGCTGTCCTCAGCTGTGGAGGATAAGTTCACTGGGGTCATCTGTCTCATCAATGAACTATTGGAGGCCTGTACAAGCTCAAAAGGAGTGTATGAGCAAGAATTACATGAAATAAAAATCAAAAAGGAACTGACTGAAATGAAGGAGAAAGCAGCAAGAGAGGCAAAAGCCATGGTGGAAGAGCATCACAAGAAACTGGAATCACAACTGAAGCAGGCACAGGAAGATTACAAAGCCAATATGGATTCTATGCCAGTTGGCTGGAATGCTGTGGCAATGTCGATGGCAGAAACAACGACCAAAGCTGTCAGTTTATTCATCACTGGAGGAGTTCTCAAAGTACTGGCTGTTGAAGGATGCAAGGCTGTAGGTAAGGCTGCAGTCTCTCTTGCAGATAAGTTATGGAAAAGCGATCCAAACAATGTTGGAGAAGCTGAGAATAACATCATTAATAAAGCAGAGACCCTAGGGAGTTTTATACAAATACTTTATCCCTTCCAGATTGAGGATCTGAAAATTGACTTGAAGAAACTGAACAGTGAGGATGAAATTAAAAAGTTACACTGGTGTAAACAACAGTTGGTGAAGTTTCAGGAGGAGGCAAGAAATGGAGGTGATTGCCCTGAGAAGGTTGCAGCCCTAAAGATCTGTGAAACAGCAATTGGAATATGTGTGGGTCTGGAAAACTTGCAGACATCTAAACCAGATGCTGAAGTAATGGCTGATCTAGCAGTGAAGATCAGACAAGTGATGCGGGATACAATGACATTCACCTCTTGCTGCAAGGCAAAGGCAGGGATCATGGGTGTAACAGCCACCCCACCACACATGTCTCAAACTGAGCCAGCAGAGGAACTCAGTGGTTTACAGACAGCCAGTCTCAATGCCAGAATCAAAGTGGAACAGTCCTCAAAACAGCTACAGGCTGCACAGGAGATGTATGAGAGAAGCTTTGAGAATATACAGAAGAATAATGAAGAACTGCAAGAGGTCCTGGAGACTCTGAAGAGCTGTAATGTTCAGGAAATAGATTTTGATAAAACTGTGAAGATGCTTCTGAAGGGATTGGACGCATTGGGCCGTGTGAAAGAACAATGGGGAAAGATGGTTCTCTTCTTCACCATGATATCAAACCTGATCGAATGCTCCCTGAACCCATCGCTTCACAAATTCATACAGTACAGTGAAAAGACTTCCTCCGGCTATTCACAGAACCAACTGATCCAGGACATGTTGTACACAGAGATCTCTCAAGCCACTAATATTTCAAGCCTTGTCCACATGATCGCTGAAACATACGTGCAGGTCTCCACCCAACATCTGATGGACAGGGTCAACAGCTTGGGGAAATTAATGGGCCTCGATCCAAATCGGGACAGAATTAAATTTGAGAAGGAGCGTACGAAGTTTGGATCAGACTGTAAGGCAGCATCAGAAGCCATTGAAGATCTTGTAAAGAAGAATAAAGAGCATTATAAAGAGCGAGTGCAAGCGAGAATAGACAGAATCAAGAACACTGTGATGCCTTTGCTACCCCCTGCCACAGCAGAAGAAATTAAAGAAATTGAAGATGCTGTGCAAGCAGGCACACAAGCAGCAATTGAGGAAAAGTCAAAGGAAGACTTGGATCAGTTTGCCTAACAATCCCTTTCCTCACACACACCGACTTTCCAGCGTTTCCCAGAGATCATTGTCATTTATTGATGGTACCTTGATTGGCTTTTGTCTCTGTTACTTTGACCCCCCGCCCATCTCATGTACTCACCTCTGGGCAGTAATGATCCACTTGTTTGATGTTCCCTTCTGAATCTTTCTGAGTCCCTTTGAGTTGATAGTTATGGGGCAAAAGTTTAGGGGTAACATGAGGGGGAATTTCTTTACTCAGAGAGTGGTAGCTCAGAGAGTGGAACGAACTTCCAGTAGAAGGGGTAGAGGCAGGATTGATTTTCGTCATTTAAAACAAAATTGGATAGGTATATAGACAGGAAAGGAATGGAGGGTTATGGGCCAAGTGCAGTTAGGTGGGACTAGGTGAGAGTAAGCGTACGGCACGGACTAGAAGGGCTGAGATGGCCTGTTTCTGTGCTGTAATTGTTATATGGTTATGCCCATCCCATGTACTCACTCTTCGGGAGTAATGACCCACTTGTTTGAAGTTCCCTTCTCAGTCCTCAGCAGCCTGTGAGGAAGTTGCCTGACATCAGCTCTAAAGTGCATTTCTCCCTCAGACTATGTCTGTCAATGACTGTGGAATATTTACCAAAACTGTACTGTTTGTTCTGGTCTGCTGTCATTAGATTGAGTAGATCTAGTGTCGTAAGAAAACAGTGAGTGCTCCTTTTCTTCCCAATCTCCCAAATATGGACATCCAAACCATTCCCCAAGTAAATCTCTTTAAATGGCCCCCGATATTACCCTGTCCTCAAAGCTAGGGAGATGGGCTAGTGACCAAGTGCCTTCCTTGCTCATTTCCTGGCGTGGGACTGTGGAGGAAGTGAGCTGTTTAGACTGTCTCGGTAAAGTCAGAGGCAGGATTGGGAGGGGCCCTGGAGGGTTGATTGTGCTGCAGCTGATGATGGATAATGGCAAGATCTGCTTGGCAGTGTCTGGTAGGTGAAGGCCAGAAGATATAGGAACAAATATTAGCCATTTGGCCCATCGAGTCCGCTCTGCCATTTCATCATGGCTGATCCATTTTTCCTCTCAGCCCCACTTTTCTTGCCTTTCTCCCGTATCCCTTCATGCCCTGATCAATCAAGAATCTCTCAACCTTTGCCTTAAATACACATTGTGTGCAATGAATTATACAGATTCACACTCTCTGGCTGAAGAAATTCCACCTCATTTCCCTTCATTACCCAGAGTCGGAAAACACTCTTCATATGACAAACCGATCAATCCTGGAATCATTTTGTGAAACTCCTTTGAACTCTGTCCAGTGTCAGCACATCCTTTCAAAGATAAGATGCCCAAGACTACACACAATACTCCAGGTAAAGCCTCACCAGTGCTTTATAAACTCTCAACATTTGGGAGGCTGAAGGGGTGATAGGGAAATCACATAGAGAGGTAGTTACACTCAAGGTGCAGGACACAGGCAGCTGGGTGACAGTCAAGAAGAGGAAAGGGCTTAAGGAGCCAGAACAGAGTATCCCTTATGTCCATCCTCCTCAACAACAGGGACTCCCAAATCTCTTTCAGCATCATACTTTTGTATTTTCCCTCCATTTAGAAAACAGTTAACCATTTCATTTCTTTTACAAAGTCCTTGACCGGGCACTTCCCAACACTGTATTCCATCTGCCACTTCGTTGCCCATTCTCTTAATCTAAGTCCTTTTGTGGTCTCCCTATTTCCTCAAAACTACCTGCCCCTGCACCTATGTTCATATTGCCTGCAAAATTTGCAAGAAAGCCATCAATTCCATCATGTAACTCATTGACATATAAGAATCAGTCACAACATAGACCTTGTGGAACACCACTACTTACTGGTAGTCAGTCAGAAAATACTAATTTTCTTCCCATTATTTGCCTCCTGACTGTCAGCCACTGCTTGTTCCATGCTAGAATCTTTCCTGTAATACCATGGGCTTGTAGCTTGTTCAGCAACTTTATGTGTGGCACCTTGTTAAATGCCTTCTGAAAATCCAAGTACACAACATCAACTGATTCTCCTATGTCTATCCTGCAGCTTATTTCTACAAAGAAATCCAAGATTTGTCAGGCTACATTTTCCCTTGAGGAAACCATGCTGATTACGGCCTATTTTATCATGTGACATGGCAGCCATTAAGGGGAGAAGATGGTGCATTCAGTGATGATAGACTATATAGATAGAAAGAACTCTGTTTCTCTTCCTCACCGTGATGTCATACCTGATTGACAGAATAATAATATAATGATAGGGATCATCTGCTTCCAGGTCATTGAATAGACAATGGACTGGATGTAATTGGGTCCCTCGGCTTTAGTGTGAGTGGGAAACTTTAAATGACATTGAAACATTGTGCAAGACTCCACTCAGACCTGCTTCCTTTTAACCACAAAAGACCATAAGACGTAGGAACAGAGTTAGGCCATTCAGCCCATCAAGTCTTCTCCACCATTCCATCATGGCTAATTTATTGATTATTCCTCTCAACCCCATTCTCATGACTTGTCCCTGAGAGTTTTGACCCCTTACTAAGGGGTAAGAACCTATCAATCTCCATTTTAAATATTCACAGTGATTAGGCCTCCACAGCCATCTGTGACAATTAATTCCAGATTCACCACCCTCTGGCTGAATATGTTCCTCCTCATCTCTTTTCTAAGTGGGACATCCTTCTATTCTGAGGTTGTTTGTCTGATCTTAGACTCCTCCATTAGGAGGATCTGCAGCAATCTGATTCTCCTGGACTTGTGTGCATTGTTCAGATCATCTGGGAATGTTTGTACACTGTTGGACATGCCCAGCAGCTTCTCTGCACTGGTTAATGGTGTCCATTGACACTGTAGTTTACCAGGATCAGGCATCAACATTCACTCTGGAACAAACTATTTTTAATATTCATATATATTCAAGGCTTGTGGACTTTACAGGTGCCAGCATTTAATTGTCCATCGCCAGTATCTCTTAAAATGTACCGCTCATTTGTTGTCCCGCTCCTATTCGTTCTCCTCCGCACATCACACCCGTTGGGATTATGTTCCATCAGTCATTGTTCTGCCCCTTTTTATCAACTGATCATTATCATCATGTATCCTCCGATGGAGGCCTGAGTCTGTGACTCTGTGATAGTCCACTGAAGAGTTGATGGTCCAGTGTCTGTGAATGCACTGGAGGCTGTGTATGTGTGTGGAGGTGGTGGACAGGTGGGAGAGAGGAAAGGGTCTTGTCCTGTTGTTACTTCATCAATTGCTGTGTTCTGTGTTGCTCTGCCAAGCATTGTGGGTATGCTGTTTGGGTACTGGAATGTGACAGGAGAGGAGAGAGGTCCATAGGAGAATGGGAAGGAGGAGGTGATAGGCCAGAGTGGGGAATAGAAGGGGGAGAGAAAGAATTGTTTGGTTTAAAAAAACTTCCATCCCTTCTTCACTCTTCTTCTGGCCTTGTACCTCTCCTTATGGGCCCCCTCTTCCTTCCTTTTATTCTCCTATAGTCCACTCTTCTCTCCTTTCCTACCCACCTGGCTTAACCTGTCACCTTCAAACTATGCTCCATCCTTTTCCTCCACCTTTTTATTCTAGTGTCTGCCCCCTTCCTTTCCAGTCCTGAAGAGAGGTCTCAGACTAAACAGTCGACAGTTCATTCATTTCCATAGATGCTCCCTGACCTTCTCAGTTCCTCCAACATTCAGTGTTGCTGTGCATTAGGTTTGAACTTCCAGCACCTGCAGAATTTCTCTGGTTAAGTTTTATTCATTTCTATGTTAAAAATTAATAGCTTTTTAAATAAGTCACACACCAAAATACTTTGATTCATTCTTCTTGATTACTATTTTGAATATTTATGTTTGCAGTCTGAGTTGAAGAGAAACAGCTGAAATTACCTTCAATGTATGCATGTTGTTGAAATCTTCATTAAACAAGGGTGAGCCAAACTGTAATCTCCATGGCACACTGCTGTACCTCCTAGAGACTCAGCCTCCAGTGAGAAATTCAATTCTTGATGTAACTGTCCCCATTAACATCAGTACTTACTGTTTTGATAAGATACAAGACAAGGATGAATATCCCCACTGGGAGGGTCACCAAGGTGGCTTGGGAATGTTTTACTGGATCAGATCCTGGACAAAGAGAAGGGGAAAATGCTTATTGATCTGGCTGGATCTGGTGGTTGTGTATCCCTGGGTCAGAGGTGGGAGAACCATTAGTAATTAATGTTACTGATTATCAACCATTTGGATATTGGAGTCTAAGGTCGAACGTCCATAACTGCTTATGATACAAACCCACAGCGATCACTTCCACTGATGTCCCATTCCATACTTGCACTACTCAGTGAAGAAGTTCCCACTCAAATATTTCACCTTTCAACCTTACTCTACGACCTCTAGTTCAAGTCTCACACAACCTCAGTGGAATGGGAACTGATCTTGCATGATTGCTTTAATTGAGACCATGTCACCCAATGGGCACCCTTGTCTTGGATGAAGCTTTATTGTATTTCATTTAAAATAATACAGCAAATATTGAATATAATGCATCTGCTTTTCGATAAACTATTCTCATTTTAAATGTGATCATGTGTTTGACCTCATAGTTGAATATTCTCAGGCAATGAGAATTTTGATACTTTTTTTGTTTTGATTTTGGAACCATTTACAAATCTGAGGACAACAGATTATGAACCACAAAGCATTCAGAAGACGTTGAAGTCCCCAGAAATATTATTACCTACCTACTGTCCATTACGCCACTGGCATTGAGGGCAGCAATGAAATTCCTCAATCTCTGGCAGTGTTCAGTGCTTCCTTCTTGTCTGTAGCTTCTTCTCAGATCTCACTACTGTCAGTCACACAAGTCCTGAATGGAGACTCAGGGATATCATTGCATTCTGATGTAGAAGGATTCTTTATTGCTGTTTCTGTAACAATTTTGTTTTGCCAGTCAGAGTTGTTAGCCCTGAGCTCAATACCTGAACTGGGCAGACCTATGGACCACTCTTAGTCTGGTCTCTACTCTTTGATCTGATTGGTATAGGTGATCCAATTAGGAGCCAAAGCTGGAAGCCCTGACTCCAGCCAACTGAGCTCTCTGGGTCATTGAGGGCCACTGTCCTCCAAATCCATCAACAAGGTTGTGGTCCTCTTGGGGCATAAATACTATTCTTGCAGCATTTAAAGTAAGATATATAAGAAGAATTATGGTTCAAATTATTTTTCTACTTCTCACATGTCAGAGTCAGAATCCACTTGTTAATCATTCTCATACAAGCAGATTTGTGGATGATATGTGAAAACGTAGGTGACATCCTTCTTTTATTTATTTGTCAATATTGTTTATATTCTGACCAATCTCTGGCACCTCCAAACACCAGGAAATTACTGACCACTTCATTTAATGTCAGTTCCAGGAACATGTTTTAGCAGTAATGATAAAAGAAATCTTGCTGGGGCACTGTGGAAAATTTGAAATTATGAGAGAAGTTTAAAATGATTTTCTGAAAGGGAAGTGATGATAGAGCAATGTATTGGAATTTTGAAGTGATGTGCTGTGGATAGAGTGGGTCCGATGAAAACATGGTACTCAGACACATTTACTAAGATGCCTAACGAAAGCTTACTGTGGAAAATGAGAGCTCATTGTAGAGAGGATCATACTGACGTGGGCTGAAGATCAATATTAATAATTATTTTAATAATAATATTCCAAACAGATAACAAACCAAAATCGATAAGTGAAAAACAACAGAAATATGTTGAATTAAAAAAGGAAATTGGAAGACTATGGAACACGAACAAGGTATGCACTGCCCCAATAGTAGTATCTACAACTGATATCACCCCAAAGTCATGACACAAGAGCTTTAAACAAATATGCCTTTGCAGATATTTCTCTTCAGGAAGCCACAATACTGAACATGACTAGAATTGTCCAAAAGCTCATTGCGATTGGGAAATGAGTGTGTTTGGCGGTATCTGCACCTCAGGTTTTACCAGCCTGAGCCGAGATAAGATAAGTAATAATAATAACAGGGATGAGGAGCCCAGAACTGTTCACAATATTCAAGGTGAAGCCTTACAAGTGCCTCTCTCAGGACTCAAACATCTGACATGAAGAACACACAACAGCCATTTACTACACTAGGTACAGTAGGAGAGAAAAAAGTGGAATCTTAACAGAAGCTTACCCAGAGCCAGTGCCTCGTTCCAGCGAAAGCCTCCTTTGAACCAAAGCCTGACACTCCCAGTCTCACCACTGGCCAACTCCCAACAATGGCCACCCTGCCTGTCCCTTCTGTACTTGTAAACAAGCGGCACCGACCCACAAGAAACCTTGTCACTGTGGCCTGATCCTGCAGCTGATTGGACCATTGGAATAAGGCTTGTTTCTCCTGATTGGATCTTTGGATTGTTCATTCTCTCCCTTTCCAGCTGTCAGTTGTTCTCTGACACAGCAGTGGTCGTTCCCATGTAGTGAAGCTCCCTCTTCCCATTTTTTAGATGCAGTTTCTGCAGGGTGATTTTAATATTATCTTTCAAGTGTTTCCTTTGCCCACAATGGACTTGTTGACCTTCCTTCAACTGGGAGTGAATGATTTGTTTGGGGAAACGTGAGTTTGGCATCCAGATGACATGACCTATCTATTGGAGTTGGTGTTGCTTTACCATGGTGGAGATGATGTTCATGTTGGCTCCCTCCAGTATGTGGTGTTACTGTGTTTGGTGTGGGTGTGTCTGCCCTTCCTGTGAATTGTCAAAATCTTTCGTAAGGATTTTTGATGGTATTGATCCAGGACCTTAAGGTGTAGTGTAGGAAGGATGACAGCTCTATTGACCAGAAGTTCTGTATAGACCTGCAGATTGTGGTTTTCAAAGACTATTTTGCTTAATATTTCATTGGCTCCACTTGCACTACTCAGACAGAGGATGATCGCTGAGTCAATGTTTGCTTCCCAATGACTCGTAAAACAACCAATATAGTCAAAGTCCACACCCACCCTGGATATTCTCTTTTCTCAGGGGCCTATCATACACTAAGGATAAGTTTTTTATCTCAGTCTATCACATTAGAACATAGAACATAAAAAATTACTGCATATTACAGGACCTTCAGCACACAATGTTGTGAAGACAATGTAACCTATTCTATAATCTGCCTAGATTTCCCTAGGGCATAGCCTTCTATCTTCCTAAGCTCCATGTACCCATCTATGAGACTCTTACAAAACCCTATCGTATCTGCTTCCACCACTTGCATTGCATTCCATGCACCCACCACTCTCTGTGTGAAAAATTTATCCCTGACATCCCATCGGTTCCTACTTCCAAGCACCTTAAAACTATGTCCCCTTGTGTTAGCCATTTCTGCCCTGGGAAAAAGTCTCTGGCTATCCACATGATCAATGCCCCTCATCATCTTATATACCTCTAGCAGGTCAACTCTCATTCTCCATCACTCCAAGGAGAAAAGGCCAAGTTCACTAAAACTATTCCTATAGGATACATTCTCCAATCCTGTCAATATCCTTGTATCTCTCCTCTGCACAGTCTCTATCGTATCCACATCCTTCCTGCAATGAGGTGACAAGAACTGAACAGAGTACTCATAGTGGGGTCTGACCAGGTTCCTATATAGGTGTAACATTAACTCTTGCTCTTGAACTGAATCCCACGGTTTTTGAAGTCCAAGACAGCATACGCATCCTTAACAACACTGTCAACCTGCACAGCAGCTTTGAGTGTCCTTTGGACACGGACCCCAAGATCTTTCAGATCCTCCACACTGTCAAGTGTCTTACCATTATTATATTCTGTCTTCAGATTGGACCTACCAAAATGAACCACTTCACACTTATCTGGGTTGAAGTCTGTCTGCGAATTCTCAGCCCAGTCCTGCATCCTACCGATGTCCTGCTGTAACCACTGACAACCCTCCAGACTATCCACAACACCCCCAACCTTTGTGTCATCAGCAACTTACTAACCCACCCTTCTACTTCTTCATCCAGGTCATTTATAAAAATCACAAAGAGGAGGGGTCCCAGAACAGATCCCTGCAGAACACCACTGGTCACGGACTTCCATGCAGAATACGAATCATTTACAACCACCCTTTGCCTTCTGTGGCAAGCCATTTCTATATCCACTAAGCAAGGTCTCCTTGGATCCCATGCCTCCTTACTTTCTGAATGATCCTTGCATGGGGAATCTTAACAAATTCCTTACTGAATTACTAGCTCTACCACTCTACCTTCATTAATATGCATTGTTACATCCTCAAAGTATTTGTTCAGGCTCATAAGTCATGACCTGCCCTTGACACAGCTATGCCGACTATCCCTAATCAGATTATGTCTTTCCAAATGCTCATAAATCCTGCCTATCAGGATCTTCTCCAACAACTTGCCCGCCACTGTTCAGACTCACTGGTCTATATTTTCCCGGGTTAGCTGTACTCCCTTATTGTTGAACAAGGGAACAACATTTGCAACCCTCTAATTATCCGGTACTTCTGCTGTCTCTATTGATGTAACGATCAGCACAAGAGGCTCAGCAGTCTCCACCATCACTTCCCACAGTAGCCTGGGATATATCTCATCCAGTCCTGCTGACTTACCTAACTTAATCCTTTTCAAAAGCTCCAGAACATCCTCTTTCTTAATGTCTATGTACTGAAGCGTTTCAGTCTACTGTAAACCATCCCCACAATTGCAAAGGTCTTTTTCCCTGGTGAATACTGAAGCAAAGTATTTATTATGTACCTCCGCTACCTCCTCCGACACCATGCACACATTTCCACTATCACACCTGATTGGTCCTATTCTCACATGGCTTATCCTCTTACTCTTCACATACTTGTAGAATTCCTTGGGGTTTTCCTTAATCCTGCTCACCAAGGCCTTCTCATTGCTCCTTCTGGCTCTCCTAATTCCATTCTTAAGCTCCTTCCTAGCAACCTTGTAATTTTCTAGAGCTCCAACAGTTCCTACTTTCTTGAACCTTCTGTAAGCGTTTCTTTTCTTCTTAACTAGATTTCTACGTACTTTCTACACCATGGTTCTTTAACCCTACCATCCTTTCTCTACCTCAATGTCACATACCTATGCAGAAGTCCATGATAATGTTTCCTGAATATTTGCTATATTTCTGCTGTGTATTTCCCTGGAAACATCAGCTCCCAATTTATGCTCCCAAGTTTCTACAAAATAATTTCCCCCTACCCCAATTAATTGTTTTCCCAAATTATCTGCTCCTATCCCTCTCCAGTTCTATGGTAAAGGAGATAGAATTGTGATCACTACCTTCAAAATGCTCTCGCACCAAGAGATCTGACACCTGACCTGATCCATTTCCCAAAACCAGGTCAAGTACAGCCTCTCTTCTAGCTGGCTTATTTTAGATATGATTTGATCCAACTGTCCTGATGGGAAGCAAACAAAAGTTTCTCACTGGATCTCAGTAAAAGTGATATTAATGATAATAAACCAGAGGAGGTTCTCTGGCCGGTCATCAGGATCAGACAACTCAATGATGGGCAGAGATTGAATAGGAGCAGCTTCTTTTCCCTGGAGTGAAGGAGGTGGGAGGTGATCTGTCAGAGGTATATAGGATTATGAGGAGCAGAAGACAGTCAAGACACTTTTCAGATGGTAGAGATTCAAAAGCAAGAACTGTAGATAAGGGAAAGCAGTTTTGAAGGGAATTGAGTCACAGAACATAGAACACTGCTGTCAAAAACGGATTGACCCAATGCAAAGGCGCAAGTACTGAGGATGCAATAAGACCATTAAACAAATGATAAAACCTTTACTTTTTATTCATAGCATGCAATGGGGGAACTTACAGACTGATCTCCCAAAGAACCAGTCAGACACTGCCCTGCCCTGAACACAATTCCTCACAATTTATAACATGACCATTACTAGAAATATTATAATTACGTGAGTTAATATAGTTTTAAAATAGTTTTGATCAAATGCTAATATACAATTAGATGCAAAATCATCATTGGTTAGTTATAAATATTTTCTGCCAAAACTAGCCTCGATGCAACCTTAGTTTCTCATGTTGACACTTCCGCCTACTCTCGAACGTTCTACCCGCCCCCCATGCCATCCTTCCCCTATTTAGTTATGTTATACCTCAAAATGCTTTGTATGACCAGACAATTCCTTACTTGGAACTATATCTAACATTATTAGGGAACAATGTCTAGTACATCACTTGTCGCTGGGTAAGGTTCCCTTCTGGCTGTTCAGCAACTAAGATAAGGTACCTATAAGGTAATTGATCGTTAGCTAATCATTGTCTTTTAATCTCTTTTAATCAATACCTCTAATTACCTATCCCTATACTCCATCATAACCCTCTTTTATCATATTATGATAACCATCTAAATGTGTGTCAAGAAGGGCATCATCAGCTTTTTCGGAAAAATTCTGCAGCCAGCATTTAGGCAAGTTTTTATCACACAACACACAATAATTATTACAATGAGAACAATGAACCCATGCAGTAAATAAGCCCCCCAAGATCCTCCTGGAACCATCCTATCCAGCCCTCTCCTTCCTTGGAAGCTTGCATGAAGTCATCCAATTGTTTCTTAATAGACTGGATGGCAAGGGTTACATCAATAGCATGGGTGATGCATTTGTCTCTGACTATGGCACAGACTCCTCCCTGCTGGGCCAGCTGATAATTCACAGCATACCTGGTTTGCTGTGCGTAAAGTCGTAACTCCATCAATTCCATTAACAGCCTCCAGACCTTCCACTGTACTGTTTCCCAAAGCCGTTAGCCCACAAATGAGGTAGTTACGGTTCTTTGCAGCTATGGTTCCTGCCGAACCCCATAGGGAGAGAGTGCTCAGAAACCCATAGCCAAGAGAAGAGCCCAGACGAACAAGATTCCTCCAGTCAGCACAGAATTCCTCACTCACGGCTCGAGCTATCAGTTGTTGTCGAGCATGGGCATTCTGGGGGCAAGGAACTGAGAGTGGTCCAATTGTTCCTACTGCAAAGAGGATAGGGAGAGTGGTGGTGGCTGTAGTATAGGTGCCGTTAAACAAGAACACGTATCCGTGTTTGGTCCAATAGGAAAAATTCTTACGTACTATTGTATCATACCATAAGTACTCCTCAGGATACAGGGAGGAGTATTCAAAAGTCCCTGAACCATCTGACACATAAGTCACATTACAATATCCACATACATACTGAATTCCCTTGGAGGGGGGCACGCATTGTTCTTGGATATATTCAGAAGAGAATATTCCATTGTCTACCTATATTGGCAGTCCAAACAATGTCTCTCCAGGCAAGGTATTTTCCGGGGTACCCTGGCAAAAACACATCCTCATCCCTTTCCTGTGAAACAGAAGGGATAATCCCTGGTGCTTTGACAGCATATACTGGGTGCCCACTCTTCCCCATCCCCGTTACATGCCACTCGAGGGCCCCCACACTGTCAGGGTTTGCGGCATAGAAGTCACCACCTACGCCTATCCTCTCAATACAATATCCACTGGCCCCTCTACGAAACTTCCCCTCTATCCCTTTACATTCTGCCCCTGATCTGTCCTCCACTATTAGGTCATGTTCTATCCAGAATAGCCCTGATGGGTTAGCTACAAACCATGCTTCAAACGACTGTACCAAATGATAACATGCAGTACGGTTACCATTCAGCTGTTGGTGGTGCTTGATGAAACATTTTGTCCTCTAAGGAATCAATTGCAACACACAATAAAGAAATGAGTCCACAAATGGTTACTTGTAGCCAGGGAGCCATCTTTTACAGTCACTGAGGTATATCCAACATTCCTGCCCTTGTACTTTAATTGCCGTCAGCATTTGCAGTAGTATCTGGAATGGTCCTTTCTACTGGGGTCTGCGTTTGGGACACTCCCAATCCCTGATCAGTACCAAATCTCCAGTTTTCAAATTTGGCCACTTTCTTGCCCCCCAGAATCCTTAGGGGTATATGTTACTTGGGAGTGGAGAAGCTTTAGAGAGGACGTTAATTGGCAAAACTGCTTCTGCATTCATCCTGCATGACATTAAGGTCAATTTGGGTGGGAGGCTGCATGTTGGTATCCCATGGGGTCCAAACGGGACGTCCACAAACAATTTCAGCTGTAGATAGTGCTGTAGTGGAATGTGGGGTAATTTTCATATGGTATAAAGCTAACTGAAGGACCTTCAGCCAGCTCAGTCCCGTTTCAGACACTAACTTAGCTAGCTTTTTTTTAGGGTGCCGTTAGCCCATTCCTATTCCTGCAGCCTTTGGGTAGTAGGCACAGTGAAACTGCTGTTCAGTGTGCAGCTCCTCACATAGCTCTTTATTTATTTTTCCCACAAATTGAGAGCTATTGTCTGAACTTATCTGTCTGGTTAGCCCAACTCTTGGTATAATCTCTGTAAGCAACACCCTTACCAGCATGGAAGCTTTAATATTAGTAGTTGGAAAAGCTTCAATCCATCTACTGAACACATCTACAACCAGTAAACAATACTTATAACAGTGTCCATGCAGTAATTCAATAAAATCAAGCTGAATGCATTCAAAAGGACCACTTGGCAAGGGGGTTTTACCTTGGGCACATTTTACTCTCTTTCCCGTGTTTGTCTCAGAGACTGTGGAACTGCTATCCATGTAAAGGGCAAGTTGTGCCCCTAGAATTGCTGCATCTGAGAGGTCGGGGTGAAGTGAGGTGAGAAAATGGTTCCGGAGCAGACATTCATGAGGAGGGTCAGTCAACTCAATGGGGGCCATCTCTAAAAATGTAGTGGGGTTGATGGCAATACAGTAATGCACAGCTGAGGAGTGGGTTATTTATTAATGCAATTTCATAGTGACTTAGTTTGGCCTGTGTAAGATGCTGGGTCTGGTGGGAGGTCAGCAGTGCCACAATGGTATGGGACGAATACACAGTAACCGGCTGCTGGAGAGTGATGTTGGAAGCAGCTGTAACTTGGGAGTAAATGGCCGGGAACATCTGTGGGCGGGGGGTGGGGGGCAATACCTGCGCTACAGGATCCAACTTAGTGGAGTAATAGGCAACAGGCCTGCTCCTATCCCCATGAGTCTGAGTGAGGACTGCAGTGGCGCAACCACCTAAAACATTCACCAAAAGCTGAAACGGGTGGTCATAGAGTGGGCAGCCAGGAGCAGGTGCCCTTGAGAGGGATTTCTTCAATTCCTCAAAGGCCTCTTTCTGTTGCTCAGTCAGTTCTTGGGGCCCTTTAAGCGCACTAGACACCAGGGGGGCTCAAATGCCGTGTATATAGGGCAACATTCAGAATCCACTGCCAACAAAAGTTTACCAGACCAAAGAAAGCACGCATGGCTTTCGGCATAGTGGGCGGGGAGGGGTGTCGCAAGAATCGGGGTTACCCTTTCAGGAGTGAGCTGCCTTTCGGTTACACTCAAAACAGTTCTCAGAAATCTCACCTGCCATTGGGTTCTTTTTACCTTTTGTGGTGGGGTTATGTACCCCCATGAGTGCAGAGCATTCAGAAGTGTATTGGTATTGTGTACATTGGACGTCTCCAATGGGCTTGCCAGTAGGAGGTCATCCACATACTGTACAGCCCCCTGGGAAATTGTTAATCTCTAAGTTGCCTATGCAATATCTGCGAGAAAATAGTAGGAGAGTGCACAAAACCTTGGGGTAACCTAGTCCAAGTGTACTGTTGATCTTGAAAGGTAAATGTAAAGAGGTACTGTGACTCAGGAGCAAGGGGAATTGCAAAAAACACATGCGGCGGATCTACTATGGTAAAAATTTGGGAGTCCGGTGGAATGCTGCTTAAAATCGTAGTGGCATTAGGGACTACTGGATGTACGGGGTGTTGGGGGAGCTGATCGGGGTGTCGGAGGAGCTGATCGGGGTGTCAGAGGAGCTGATCGTGGTGTCGGAGGAGCTGATCGGGGTGATCGGGGTTTCGGAGGAGCTGATCGGGGTGTCGGAGGAGCTGATCGGGGTGTCAGAGGAGCTGATTGGGGTGATAGGGATGTCGGAGGAGCTGATCGGGGTGTCGGAGGAGCTGATCGTGGTGATAGGGATGTCGGAGTAGCTGATCGGGGTGTTGGAGGAGCTGATTGGGGTGTTGGAGGAGCTGATCGGGGTGTCGGAGGAGCTGATCGGGGTGTCGGAGGAGCTGATCGGGGTGATCGGAGGAGCTGATCGGGGTGTCGGAGGAGCTGATCGGGGTGTTGGAGGAGCTGATTGAGGTGTTGGAGGAGCTGATCGGGGTGTCGGAGGAGCTGATCGGGGTGTTGGAGGAGCTGATCGGGGTGTTGGAGGAGCTGATAGAGGTGTTGGAGGAGCTGATCGGGGTGATCAGGGTGTCGGAGGAGCTGATCGGGTTGTTGGTGGAGATGATCGGGGTGTTGGAGGAGCTGATCGAGGTGTTGGAGGAGATGATCGGTGTGTTGGAGGAGCTGATCGGGGTATCAGAGGAGCTGATCGGGGTGTTGGAGGAGATGATCGGGGTGTTGTAGGAGCTGATCGGGGTGTTGGAGGAGATGATCGGGGTGTTGGAGGAGCTGATCGAGGTGTTGGAGGAGATGATCGGGGTGTTGGAGGAGCTGATCGGGGTGTTGGAGGAGCTGATAGGGGTGTTGGAGGAGCTGATAGGGGTGTTGGAGGAGCTGATCGGGGTGTTGGAGGAGCTGATAGAGGTGTTGGAGGAGCTGATAGGGGTGATCGGGGTGTTGGAGGAGCTGATCGGGGTGTCGGAGGAGCTGATCGGGGTGTCGGAGGAGCTGATCGGGGTGTCGGAGGAGCTGATCGGGGTGTTGGAAGAGCTGATCGGGGTGTCGGAGGAGCTGATCGGGGTGTTGGAGGAGCTGATCGGGGTGTTGGAGGATCTGATAGGGGTGTTGGAGGAGCTGATCGGGGTGTCGGAGGAGCTGATCGGGGTGTTGGAGGAGCTGATCGAGGTGTTGGTGGAGATGATCGGGGTGTTGGAGGAGCTGATCGGGGTGTTGGAGGAGCTGATAGGGTTGTTGGAGGAGCTGATAGGGGTGTTGGAGGAGCTGATCGGGGTGTCGGAGGAGCTGATCGGGGTGTTGGAGGAGCTGATCGAGGTGTTGGAGGAGATGATCGGGGTGTTGGAGGAGCTGATCGGGGTGTTGGAGGAGCTGATAGGGGTGTTGGAGGAGCTGATCGGGGTGTTGGAGGAGCTGATAGGGGTGTTGGAGGAGCGGATAGCGGTGTTGGAGGAGCTGATCGGGGTGTCGGAGGAGCTGATCGGGGTGTTGGAGGAGCTGATCGGGGTGTTGGAGGAGCTGATAGGGGTGTTGGAGGAGCTGATCGGGGTGTCGGAGGAGCTGATCGGGGTGTTGGAGGAGCTGATCGAGGTGTTGGAGGAGATGATCGGGGTGTTGGAGGAGCTGATAGGGCTGTTGGAGGAGCTGATAGGGGTGTTGGAGGAGCTGATAGGGGTGTTGGAGGAGCTGATCGGGGTGTCGGAGGAGCTGATCGGGGTGTTGGAGGAGCTGATCGAGGTGTTGGAGGAGATGATCGGGGTGTTGGGGGAGATGATCGGGGTGTTGGAGGAGCTGATCGGGGTGATCGGGGTGTTGGTGGAGCTGATCGGGGTGTCGGAGGAGCTGATCGGGGTGTCGGAGGAGCTGATCGGGGTGTCGGAGGAGCTGATCGTGGTGTCGGAGGAGCTGATCGGGGTGTTGGGGGAGCTGATCGGGGTGTTGGAGGAGCTGATCGGGGTGTCAGAGGAGCTGATCGTGGTGTCGGAGGAGCTGATCGGGGTGATCGGGGTGTCGGAGGAGCTGATCGGGGTGTCGGAGGAGCTGATCGGGGTGTTGGAGGAGCTGATAGAGGTGTTGGAGGAGCTGATAGGCGTGTTGGAGGAGCTGATCGGGGTGTTGGAGGAGCTGATAGAGGTGTTGGAGGAGCTGATAGGGCTGATCGGGGTGTTGGAGGAGATGATCGGGGTGTTGGAGGAGCTGATCGAGGTGTTGGAGGAGATGATCGGGGTGTTGGAGGAGCTGATCGGGGTGTTGGAGGAGCTGATAGGGGTGTTGGAGGAGCTGATAGGGGTGTTGGAGGAGCTGATCGGGGTGTTGGGGGTGCTGATCGGGGTGTTGGAGGAGCTGATCGGGGTGATCGGGGTGTTGGAGGAGCTGATCGGGGTGTCGGAGGAGCTGATCGGGGTGTTGGAGGAGCTGATCGGGGTGTCGGAGGAGCTGATCGAGGTGTTGGAGGAGATGATCGGTGTGTTGGAGGAGCTGATCGGGGTATCAGAGGAGCTGATCGGGGTGTTGGAGGAGATGATCGGGGTGTTGTAGGAGCTGATCGGGGTGTTGGAGGAGATGATCGGGGTGTTGGAGGAGCTGATCGAGGTGTTGGAGGAGATGATCGGGGTGTTGGAGGAGCTGATCGGGGTGTTGGAGGAGCTGATAGGGGTGTTGGAGGAGCTGATAGGGGTGTTGGAGGAGCTGATCGGGGTGTTGGAGGAGCTGATAGAGGTGTTGGAGGAGCTGATAGGGGTGATCGGGGTGTTGGAGGAGCTGATCGGGGTGTCGGAGGAGCTGATCGGGGTGTCGGAGGAGCTGATCGGGGTGTCGGAGGAGCTGATCGGGGTGTTGGAAGAGCTGATCGGGGTGTCGGAGGAGCTGATCGGGGTGTTGGAGGAGCTGATCGGGGTGTTGGAGGATCTGATAGGGGTGTTGGAGGAGCTGATCGGGGTGTCGGAGGAGCTGATCGGGGTGTTGGAGGAGCTGATCGAGGTGTTGGTGGAGATGATCGGGGTGTTGGAGGAGCTGATCGGGGTGTTGGAGGAGCTGATAGGGGTGTTGGAGGAGCTGATAGGGGTGTTGGAGGAGCTGATCGGGGTGTCGGAGGAGCTGATCGGGGTGTTGGAGGAGCTGATCGAGGTGTTGGAGGAGATGATCGGGGTGTTGGAGGAGCTGATCGGGGTGTTGGAGGAGCTGATAGGGGTGTTGGAGGAGCTGATCGGGGTGTTGGAGGAGCTGATAGGGGTGTTGGAGGAGCTGATAGCGGTGTTGGAGGAGCTGATCGGGGTGTCGGAGGAGCTGATCGGGGTGTTGGAGGAGCTGATAGGGGTGTTGGAGGAGCTGATAGGGGTGTTGGAGGAGCTGATCGGGGTGTTGGAGGAGCTGATAGAGGTGTTGGGAGGAGCTGATAGGGGCGATCGGGGTGTTGGAGGAGCTGATAGGGGTGTTGGAGGAGCTGATAGGGGTGTTGGAGGAGCTGATCGGGGTGTTGGAGGAGCTGATAGAGGTGTTGGGAGGAGCTGATAGGGGCGATCGGGGTGTTGGAGGAGCTGATAGGGGTGTTGGAGGAGCTGATCGGGGTGTCGGAGGAGCTGATCGGGGTGTTGGAGGAGCTGATCGAGGTGTTGGAGGAGATGATCGGGGTGTTGGAGGAGCTGATAGGGATGTTGGAGGAGCTGATAGGGGTGTTGGAGGAGCTGATAGGGGTGTTGGAGGAGCTGATCGGGGTGTCGGAGGAGCTGATCGGGGTGTTGGAGGAGCTGATCGAGGTGTTGGAGGAGATGATCGGGGTGTTGGGGGAGATGATCGGGGTGTTGGAGGAGCTGATCGGGGTGATCGGGGTGTTGGTGGAGCTGATCGGGGTGTCGGAGGAGCTGATCGGGGTGTCGGAGGAGCTGATCGGGGTGTCGGAGGAGCTGATCGGGGTGTTGGAGGAGCTGATCGGGGTGTTGGAGGAGATGATCGGGGTGTTGGAGGAGCTGATTGGGGTGTTGGAGGAGCTGATCGGGGTGTTGGAGGAGATGATCGGGGTGTTGGAGGAGCTGATCGAGGTGTTGGAGGAGATGATCGGGTTGATCAGGGTGTCGGTGGAGCTGATCGGGGTGTTGGAGGAGATGATCGGGGTGTTGGAGGAGCTGATAGGGGTGTTGGAGGAGCTGATAGGGGTGTTGGAGGAGCTGATCGGGGTGTTGGAGGAGCTGATAGAGGTGTTGGAGGAGCTGATAGGGGCGATCGGGGTGTTGGAGGAGCTGATCGGGTTGTCGGAGGAGCTGATCGGGGTGTTGGAGGAGCTGATCGGGGTGATCAGGGTGTCGGTGGAGCTGATCGGGGTGTTGGAGGAGATGATCGGGCTGTTGGAGGAGCTGATCGGGGTGTTGGAGGAGCTGATCGGGGTGTTGGAGGAGATGATCGGGGTGTTGGAGGAGCTGATCGAGGTGTTGGAGGAGATGATCGGGGTGTTGGAGGAGCTGATCGGGGTGTTGGAGGAGCTGATAGGGGTGTTGGAGGAGCTGATAGGGGTGTTGGAGGAGCTGATCGGGGTGTTGGAGGAGCTGAGAGGTGTTGGAGGAGCTGATAGGGGTGATCGGGGTGTTGGAGGAGCTGATCGGGGTGTCGGAGGAGCTGATCGGGGTGTTGGAGGAGCTGATCGGGGTGTCGGAGGAGCTGATCGGGGTGTTGGAAGAGCTGATCGGGGTGTCGGAGGAGCTGATCGGGGTGTTGGAGGAGCTGATCGGGGTGTTGGAGGATCTGATAGGGGTGTTGGAGGAGCTGATCGGGGTGTCGGAGGAGCTGATCGGGGTGTTGGAGGAGCTGATCGAGGTGTTGGTGGAGATGATCGGGGTGTTGGAGGAGCTGATCGGGGTGTTGGAGGAGCTGATAGGGGTGTGGGAGGAGCTGATAGGGGTGTCGGAGGAGCTGATCGGGGTGTCGGAGGAGCTGATCGGGGTGTTGGAGGAGCTGATCGAGGTGTTGGAGGAGATGATCGGGGTGTTGGAGGAGCTGATCGGGGTGTTGGAGGAGCTGATAGGGGTGTTGGAGGAGCTGATCGGGGTGTTGGAGGAGCTGATAGAGGTTTTGGAGGAGCTGATAAGGCTGATCGGGGTGTTGGAGGAGATGATCGGGGTGTTGGAGGAGCTGATCGAGGTGTTGGAGGAGATGATCGGGGTGTTGGAGGAGCTGATCGGGGTGTTGGAGGAGCTGATAGGGGTGTTGGAGGAGCTGATAGGGGTGTTGGAGGAGCTGATCGGGGTGTTGGAGGAGCTGATAGAGGTGTTGGAGGAGCTGATAGGGGCGATCGGGGTGTTGGAGGAGCTGATCGGGGTGTCGGAGGAGCTGATCGGGGTGTTGGAGGAGCTGATCGGGTTGATCAGGGTGTCGGTGGAGCTGATCGGGGTGTTGGAGGAGATGATCGGGGTGTTGGAGGAGCTGATCGGGGTGTTGGAGGAGCTGATCGGGGTGTTGGAGGAGATGATCGGGGTGTTGGAGGAGCTGATCGAGGTGTTGGAGGAGATGATCGGGTTGATCGGGGTGTCGGAGGAGCTGATCGTGGTGATCGGAGGAGCTGATCGGGGTGTCGGAGGAGCTGATCGGGGTGTTGGAGGAGCTGATTGAGGTGTTGGAGGAGCTGATAGAGGTGTTGGAGGAGCTGATCGGGGTGATCAGGGTGTCGGAGCTGATCGGGGTGTTGGAGGAGCTGATAGGGGTGATCGGAGTGTCGGAGGAGCTGATCGGGGTGTCGGAGGAGCTGATCGGGGTGTCGGAGGAGCTGATCGGGGTGTTGGAGGAGCTGATCGGGGTGTTGGAGGAGCTGATAGAGGTGTTGGAGGAGCTGATCGGGGTGATCAGGGTGTCGGAGGAGCTGATCGGGTTGTTGGTGGAGATGATCGGGGTGTTGGAGGAGCTGATCGAGGTGTTGGAGGAGATGATCGGTGTGTTGGAGGAGCTGATCGGGGTATCAGAGGAGCTGATCGGGGTGTTGGAGGAGATGATCGGGGTGTTGGAGGAGCTGATCGGGGTGTTGGAGGAGATGATCGGGGTGTTGGAGGAGCTGATCGAGGTGTTGGAGGAGATGATCGGGGTGTTGGAGGAGCTGATCGGGGTGTTGGAGGAGCTGATAGGGGTGTTGGAGGAGCTGATAGGGGTGTTGGAGGAGCTGATCGGGGTGTTGGAGGAGCTGATAGAGGTGTTGGAGGAGCTGATAGGGGTGATCGGGGTGTTGGAGGAGCTGATCGGGGTGTCGGAGGAGCTGATCGGGGTGTTGGAGGAGCTGATCGGGGTGTCGGAGGAGCTGATCGGGGTGTTGGAAGAGCTGATCGGGGTGTCGGAGGAGCTGATCGGGGTGTTGGAGGAGCTGATCGGGGTGTTGGAGGATCTGATAGGGGTGTTGGAGGAGCTGATCGGGGTGTCGGAGGAGCTGATCGGGGTGTTGGAGGAGCTGATCGAGGTGTTGGTGGAGATGATCGGGGTGTTGGAGGAGCTGATCGGGGTGTTGGAGGAGCTGATAGGGGTGTTGGAGGAGCTGATAGGGGTGTTGGAGGAGCTGATCGGGGTGTCGGAGGAGCTGATCGGGGTGTTGGAGGAGCTGATCGAGGTGTTGGAGGAGATGATCGGGGTGTTGGAGGAGCTGATCGGGGTGTTGGAGGAGCTGATAGGGGTGTTGGAGGAGCTGATCGGGGTGTTGGAGGAGCTGATAGAGGTTTTGGAGGAGCTGATAAGGCTGATCGGGGTGTTGGAGGAGATGATCGGGGTGTTGGAGGAGCTGATCGAGGTGTTGGAGGAGATGATCGGGGTGTTGGAGGAGCTGATCGGGGTGTTGGAGGAGCTGATAGGGGTGTTGGAGGAGCTGATAGGGGTGTTGGAGGAGCTGATCGGGGTGTTGGAGGAGCTGATAGAGGTGTTGGGAGGAGCTGATAGGGGCGATCGGGGTGTTGGAGGAGCTGATCGGGGTGTCGGAGGAGCTGATCGGGGTGTTGGAGGAGCTGATCGGGGTGATCAGGGTGTCGGTGGAGCTGATCGGGGTGTTGGAGGAGATGATCGGGGTGTTGGAGGAGCTGATCGGGGTGTTGGAGGAGCTGATCGGGGTGTTGGAGGAGATGATCGGGGTGTTGGAGGAGCTGATCGAGGTGTTGGAGGAGATGATCGGGTTGATCAGGGTGTCGGTGGAGCTGATCGGGGTGTTGGAGGAGATGATCGGGGTGTTGGAGGAGCTGATAGGGGTGTTGGAGGAGCTGATAGGGGTGTTGGAGGAGCTGATCGGGGTGTTGGAGGAGCTGATAGAGGTGTTGGAGGAGCTGATAGGGGCGATCGGGGTGTTGGAGGAGCTGATCGGGTTGTCGGAGGAGCTGATCGGGGTGTTGGAGGAGCTGATCGGGGTGATCAGGGTGTCGGTGGAGCTGATCGGGGTGTTGGAGGAGATGATCGGGCTGTTGGAGGAGCTGATCGGGGTGTTGGAGGAGCTGATCGGGGTGTTGGAGGAGATGATCGGGGTGTTGGAGGAGCTGATCGAGGTGTTGGAGGAGATGATCGGGGTGTTGGAGGAGCTGATCGGGGTGTTGGAGGAGCTGATAGGGGTGTTGGAGGAGCTGATAGGGGTGTTGGAGGAGCTGATCGGGGTGTTGGAGGAGCTGATAGAGGTGTTGGAGGAGCTGATAGGGGTGATCGGGGTGTTGGAGGAGCTGATCGGGGTGTCGGAGGAGCTGATCGGGGTGTTGGAGGAGCTGATCGGGGTGTCGGAGGAGCTGATCGGGGTGTTGGAAGAGCTGATCGGGGTGTCGGAGGAGCTGATCGGGGTGTTGGAGGAGCTGATCGGGGTGTTGGAGGATCTGATAGGGGTGTTGGAGGAGCTGCTCGGGGTGTCGGAGGAGCTGATCGGGGTGTTGGAGGAGCTGATCGAGGTGTTGGTGGAGATGATCGGGGTGTTGGAGGAGCTGATCGGGGTGTTGGATGATAGGGGTGTTGGAGGAGCTGATAGGGGTGTTGGAGGAGCTGATCGGGGTGTCGGAGGAGCTGATCGGGGTGTTGGAGGAGCTGATCGAGGTGTTGGAGGAGATGATCGGGGTGTTGGAGGAGCTGATCGGGGTGTTGGAGGAGCTGATAGGGGTGTTGGAGGAGCTGATCGGGGTGTTGGAGGAGCTGATAGAGGTTTTGGAGGAGCTGATAAGGCTGATCGGGGTGTTGGAGGAGATGATCGGGGTGTTGGAGGAGCTGATCGAGGTGTTGGAGGAGATGATCGGGGTGTTGGAGGAGCTGATCGGGGTGTTGGAGGAGCTGATAGGGGTGTTGGAGGAGCTGATAGGGGTGTTGGAGGAGCTGATCGGGGTGTTGGAGGAGCTGATAGAGGTGTTGGAGGAGCTGATAGGGGCGATCGGGGTGTTGGAGGAGCTGATCGGGGTGTCGGAGGAGCTGATCGGGGTGTTGGAGGAGCTGATCGGGGTGATCAGGGTGTCGGTGGAGCTGATCGGGGTGTTGGAGGAGATGATCGGGGTGTTGGAGGAGCTGATCGGGGTGTTGGAGGAGCTGATCGGGGTGTTGGAGGAGATGATCGGGGTGTTGGAGGAGCTGATCGAGGTGTTGGAGGAGATGATCGGGTTGATCATGGTGTCGGTGGAGCTGATCGGGGTGTTGGAGGAGATGATCGGGGTGTTGGAGGAGCTGATAGGGGTGTTGGAGGAGCTGATCGGGGTGTTGGAGGAGCTGATAGAGGTGTTGGAGGAGCTGATAGGGGCGATCGGGGTGTTGGAGGAGCTGATCGGGGTGTCGGAGGAGCTGATCGGGGTGTTGGAGGAGCTGATCGGGGTGATCAGGGTGTCGGTGGAGCTGATCGGGGTGTTGGAGGAGCTGATCGGGGTGTTGGAGGAGATGATCGGGGTGTTGGAGGAGCTGATCGAGGTGTTGGAGGAGATGATCGGGGTGTTGGAGGAGCTGATCGGGGTGTTGGAGGAGCTGATAGGGGTGTTGGAGGAGCTGATAGGGGTGTTGGAGGAGCTGATCGGGTTGTTGGAGGAGCTGATAGAGGTGTTGGAGGAGCTGATAGGGGTGATCGGGGTGTTGGAGGAGCTGATCGGGGTGTCGGAGGAGCTGATCGGGGTGTTGGAGGAGCTGATCGGGGTGTCGGAGGAGCTTATCGCGGTGTTGGAATTGCTGATCGGGGTGTCGGAGGAGCTGATCGGGGTGTTGGAGGAGCTGATAGGGGTGTTGGAGGAGCTGATCGGGGTGTCGGAGGAGCTGATCGGGGTGTTGGAGGAGCTGATCGGGGTGTCGGAGGAGCTGATCGGTGTGTCGGAGGAGCTGATCGGGGTGTCGGAGGAGCTGATCGGGGTGATTGGGGTGTCGGAGGAGCTGGACAGGGTGCAGATCGTGTTGCTACCTGCTACTTAAAAGCATCGGAGATGGTGTGCAAAGGTTCCATGCAGTGTACCCATGGGTGATTGTCCTGGGCGTTTCTCTTGTGATCACGTCCCTGTTGGATTATGATAATTTAAGATGCCGCAGCCTGCTTCCCTTGTTTTGTGGTCCGCAGCCTCAGTTGTAGCGAGGATCAGGCCTCAAGCCTGAGGTGGTACAGAATGGTGTCCATGCTCGGTTGTGAGCTGGCCTCTCCTGTCAGTGCTTCCCTCCAGTGTTCAATCGGTGGAATGACAGGCTGAATTGCAGCGGCTGTGCACAGTACCATTAATTTGTGTACTTGTTGCTCAGGGTCTTGGGCTATACATGTGACAGATTTTTTTTTTTGCTGGCTATTTTGAATGTGCTGTTTATGTTTTTCACCTTGGCCCCAGAGGAACGCTGTTTTGTTCAGCTGTATTCATGTAGGGTTGAATGATAATTAAACTTGTATTCGATTTGAATTGAAGTGACCTGTGCAAAATTGTACGAAACAGCAGGGCGTTGTGGACATAGCACATCCAGGGGAAATCAGTGTCCCTTGAAAGAACACTTTGAGTCTGTGGTGGCCAGTGCTATCATGTTTGCTATTGTGTGCTGGGGCAACAGGCTGAGGGTAGCAAACACCAACAGAATTAACAAACTCATTCGTAAGGCCAGTGATGTTGTTGGGGTGGAACTGGACTCTCTGACGGTGGTGTCTGAAAAGAGGATGCTGTCCAAGTTGCATGCCATCTTGGACAATGTCTCCCATCCACTCCATAATGTACTGGTTAGGCACAGGAGTACATTCAGCCAGAGACTCATTCCACCGAGATGTAACACTGAGTGTCATAGGAAGTCATTCCTGCCTGTGACCATCAAACTTTACAACTCTTCCCTCAGAGTGTCAGACACCCTGAGTCAATAGGCTGGTCCTGGACTTATTTCCACTTGGCATGATCAAATTATTATTATTTAATTATTTATGGTTTTATATTGCTATATTTCTACACTATTCTTGGTTGGTGCGGCTGTAACGAAACCCAATTTCCCTCGGGATCAATAAAGTATGTCTGTCTGTTAAACTGGAAGGCAGAGTAAAGGGTTAATGGCAGGATTCTTAGGAATATGGAGGAAAGAGGGATTTTGGGGTCCAAATACATAGATCCAGCAAAGTTGCTGCACAGTTTGATAGGATTGTTAAGAGGGTGTCTGGTGTGTTGGCCTTCATCAGTCGGATAATTGAGCTCAAGAGCCGTGAGGCAATGTTGCAACTCTGGAAAACTCTGGTGACATCACACATGGAATATTGTGTTTGCTTCTGGCCACCTCATTATAGGAAAAGTGCAGAAGCTTGATAGAGGGAGTAGAGATTCTACCTGGATTAGAGAGCATGTTTATCAGGATAGGTTGAGTGAGCTAGGGCTTTTCTTCTTCGAGTGAACGAGGGTGACAGGCAACTTGATAGAGATGTACAATGTGATAAGCGGTATAGATAGAGTGGTCTGCCAGAGACCTTTTCCCAGGTAAAAATGGCTAATAGGAGAGACAATTAGATCATAAGACATAGGAGCAGGGTTAGGCCATTTGGTCCATCGAGTCTGCTCTGCCATTCAAACATGGCTGATCCTTTTTCCCCTCCTCAACCTGTTGCAAGGGGCAGGACACTGGCACGTTGACTGAGTTGGGGAGGCTGGCGTAGACCTAAACGAAGAACAGGAAATGAGAGAAATCTTGACAAGGAGACAGGATTTACAGGGACTCTCTAGAAATTAGACCAGAACTTAGAACCAATGGTTCTAATCAGACAAGGGAACGAAGTATCACACGAGAACAGACGGACAAACTGGCAACCTGTGATAGAGTCGCCATCGTATTTATTTCAGTCTCTGATGAAAACCAGGTGTACAGTAATTGGGTAAACTGGCAGCAAATGAGGATCAAATGACTGAAATTGGGGCAGAATCAAGGAGAAAGAAGTGTTAAAGGGGAACGGCCAACCGGACTCATGACAGTACCCCTCCCTCAATGGGAGCCTCCAAGCGACCCCCCCAGACTTGTCTGGATGGTCCCGATGGAAATCCCAGATGAGAAAGGGGTCCAGGATGAAGGAGCGGGGGATCCAGGAACGTTCTTCCGGACTGTACCCCTCCCAGTCGACCAGATACTGGAGACCCCTGCCCCGACAGCGGGCATCCAATAACTGCTGGACTGTGTAAGCCGGATGGTCATCAATGATCTGGGGGGGTGTGGAGGGGGTTCAGTCGGAGGGCACAAGGGGCTGACAGAAACCGGTTTTAACTGGGAGATTTGAAATGTAGGATGGATCTGCATTGATGTAGGTAGTTTGAGCCAAACTGCCGTGGGATTGATAATGCTCTCAACCTCGAAGGGTCCCAGGAAGTGGGAGGCGAGCTTCTTGGGCTCGTTCTTCAGAGGAATGTCTCTGGACGAGAGCCAGACCTTCTGCACAGGTCAATACTCGGGAGCAGGGGTACGATGGCGGTCGGCAATTTTTCGGTTGCGGTTGACTGAGCGAAGCAGGGCCGTGCGTGTGTCTACCCAGATTTTCCGGCTCCTGTGTATATGGGCCTGGACTGATGGCACCGCAATCTCCTCTTCCTGAGCAGGAAACAGCGGGGGTCAATACCCAAGAGAGCAATCAAACAGAGATTTTCCGGTAGCGGTGCTGACCAGAGAGTTATGGGCATATTCTCCAAGTAGACAGGTTGTTGGCTGTTATACGACGTAACGCCACCTCCAACTCCTGGTTGACGTGCTCCGTCTGCCCGTTCGTCTGTGGGTGAAACCCGGACGACAGGCTAACTGAAGCATCAAGGGCTCGACGACAGGATCTCCAAACTTGTGAAATGAATTGAGGTCCCCGGTCGGAGACAATATCCAAAGGGATTCTGTGAAGTCGGAAAACGTGGGTGACGAGAAGGTCTGAGGTCTCCTGCACGGAAGGTAGTTTAGGGAGGGCTACAAAATGTACTGACTTGGAGAAACGATCTACCACACTGAGTATGGCAGTGTTTCCATGTGAAGGGCGTAGACCAGTGATGAAATCGACAGCGATGTGGGACCAGGGACAGGTGGGGACGGAGTAATCCTGCAGGTGGCCGATGGGAGGCTTTTCCACGGGTGCAGACGGAACATGCAGAAACATAGGAATGGGTGTCACCGTCTATGGAGGCCCACCAGGGTCGCTATCGTATTTATTTCAGTCTCTGAATAAAACCAGGTGTATGGTAATTGGGTAAACTAGCAGCAAATGGGGATCAAATGACTGAAATTGGGGCATAATCAGGGAGAAAGAAGTGTTAAGGGGGAACGGCCAACCAGACCCATGACACAACCCTGCTTTCCCAGCCTTCTCCCCATAACCTTTAATGCTATGTCTAATCAAGAACATATCAATCTTTGCCTTAAGTACACCCAATGACCTGGCCTCCACAATTGCCTGTGGTAACAAATTCCACAAGTTCACCATCCTCCGGCTAAAGAAATTCCTCTGCATCTCTACTTTAAATGGATCCCCCTCTATCCTGTTTGTGCCCTCTTGTCCTAGACTCTCCCACCATGGGAAACATCCTTTTCACATTTATTCTGTCTAAGCCTTACAACATTTGAAAGGTTTCGATGAGATCCCGCCTCATCCTCCCACCTCACTCCAGCAAGTACAGGCCCAGAGCCATCAAACAGTCCCCGTACGAGAACACTTTCATTCCCAGAATCATCCTTGTGAACCACCTCTGGACCCTCTCCAAAGCCAGCACATATTTTCTTAGATGAGGAGCCCAAAACTTCACAACACTCAAGGTGAGGCCTCACCAGTGCCTTGTGAAGCCTCAGCATCACATCCTTGCTCTTGTATTCTAGACCTCTCGAAATGAATGCTAACATTACATTTGCCTTCCTCACCACTGACTCAACCTGCAAATTAACCTTTAGGGTGTTCTGCACAAGGACTCCCAAGTCCCCTTGCGTTTCAGATTTTTGGATTTTCTCTGTTTAGAAAATGGTCTGCACATTTACTTCTACTACCAAAGTACATGACATTGCATCTTCCAACACTGTATTTCTTTTGCTATTTTCTTGCCTATTCTCCTAATCGGTTTTAAGTACTTCTGCAGCCTACCTGTTGCCTCAACCAATCTTCGTATCTCTGGAAACTTGGCAATAAAGTAATCTATTCAATTCTCTTAACTCATACTTAAAGAGTGAAGCAACATTTGCAACTTTCCAGTCCTCTGGCACCATGCCAAAGACCAATGATTTTTGAAAGATAATTTCTAATGTTGCCACAATCTCTAACACTACCTCTTTCAGAACCCTAGGGTGCAGTTCATCTGGTCCATGTGACTTATGTACCCATGAGCACTTTCTCTCTTGTAACAGTAACTGCACCCACTTCTCTTCCTTCACACACTACAACATCTGGCACACTGCTGGTGTCTTCCACAGTGAATACTGATGCAAAATACTTATTTAGTTCACCTTCCATCTCCTTGTCCCCCATCATTATTTCTGACCTCATTTTCTAGCTGTCCTATATCCACTCTTATCTCTTTTTTTTACATATTTCTAAGAACATTTACTACCCATTTTGATATTGTTTGCTAGCTTGCTTTCATAGATCATCTTTTCCCTTCTAATGATTCTTTCATTTGCTCTCTGTAGGGTTAAAAACTTCCCAGTCCTCTGTCTTCACACTAATTTTTGTTTTGTTGTATGCCCTCTCTCTTGTTTTTTCATTAGCTTTCACTTCCCTTGTCAGCCATGGTTGTACTATTTTGCCATTTGAGTATTTCTTTGTTTTTGGAATACCTTTGTCCTCATTTTCCCCAGAAACTCACGCCATTGCTACTCTGCTGTCATCCCTGCCAGCATCTCCTTCCAATTTACTTTAGCCAATGATGCAGCTCTATGAAACTCTAGTTAGGCCACAGCTGGAGTACTGTGTCCAGTTCTGGTTGCCTCACTATAGGAAGGATGCAGAAGCATGGGGAAGGGTACAGAGGAGATTTACCAGGATGCTGTCTGGTTTAGAGAGTGTGCATTATGATCAAAGATTAAGGGAGCTAGGGCTTTACTTTCTGGAGAGGAGGAGGATGAGAGGAGACATGATAGAGGTATACAACTCATTAAGAGGAATAGATAGAGTGGACAGCCAACACCTCTTCCCCAGGGCACCACTGCTCAGTACAAGAGGACATGGCTTTAAGGTAATGGGAGGAAAGTTCAAGGGGGATACTAGAGGAAGGTTTTTTGCTCAGAGAGTGGTTGGTGCGTGGAATGCACTGCCTGAGTCAGTGGTGGAGGTAGATACACTAGTGAAATTTAAGAGACTACTAGGCAGGTATATGGAAGAATTTAAGATGAAGGTTTATATGGGAGGCAGGGTTTAAGGGTTGGCACAACATTGTGGGCTGAATGGCCTGTACTGTGCTACTGTGCTGTGCTAACTCCTCTCTCATACCACTGTAATTTCCTTTACTCCACTGAAATATTGCTACATCAGACTTTACTTTCTCCCTATCAAATTTCAAGTTGAACTCAATCATATTGTGATCTCTACCTCCTGAGGGCTCTTTTACCTTAAACTGCCTAATTGCTTCTGGTTCATTCCACAACATCCAATCCAGTTTATTTGATCCCCCAGTAGGCTCAATGACAAACTGCTTTAAAAAGCCATCCCATCAGCATCCAACAACGTCATTGTCTTGGGATTCATTACCAACCTGATTTTCTCTATCAACCTGCATGTTGAAATCTCCCATGACTATCATAACGTTGCCCTTTTGACTCAGTTTTTCTATTTCCTGTTGTAACCTATGGTCCACCTCCCAGCCACTGTTCGGTAGCCTGTAGATAACTGCCATCAGGGTCCTTTCACCCTTGCAGTTTCTTAACTCAGCTGACAAGGATTCAACGTCTTCCCTTCTTATGTCACATCTTTCCACTGATTTCATGCCATTCTTTACCAGTAGAGCCACACCACCCGCTCTACTACGGAGCCATGAGGGAAGAGCTGGCCAAAGTTAAATGGGCGGATGCCCTGGCAGGAAAGACAGTGGATCAGCAGTGGCAGATATTCTTGGGGATAATACAAAAGATGCAAAAGCAGTTCATTCCAATGAGAAGGAAGGATTCAAAGAGGGGGAAGGGGCCACAGTGGTTGACAAAGGAAGTCAGAGATTGTATAGCATTAAAGAAAAAGAAGTATGACAGGGCTAAGATGAGTGGGAATACAGATGATTGGGAAAGTTTTAAGGAACAGCAGATCTTAACTAAAAAAGCAATACGGAGAGAAAAAATCAGGTATGAGCTCAGTCTAGCCAGGAATATAAAAGGGGATAGCAAAAGCTTTTTTAGCTATGTGAAGAGAAAGAAGATAGTTAAGAACAATGTTGGCCCCTTGAAGAATGAATTGGGAGAAATTGTTATGGGAAACAGGGAAATGGCAACAGAATTTAATGCGTACTTTAGATCTGTCTTCACCAGGGAGGACACAAGCAATCTCCCAGATGTATGGATGGGCCAGGGTCATAAGATATCAGAGGAATTGAGACAGATTGACATTAGGAAAGAAACTGTGATGAGTAGACTGGTAGGACTGAAGGCTAATAAATCCCCGGGTCCAGATGGTCTGCATCCGAGGGTTCTAAAAGAGGTGGCTCAGGAAATTGCGGATGCATTGGTAATCATTTTCCAATGTTCCTTAGATTCAGGATCAGTTCCTGAAGATTGGAAAGTGGCTAATGTTATCCCACTTTTCAAGAAG
The DNA here is from genome assembly GCF_030144855.1 of Hypanus sabinus. Taxonomy (NCBI): domain Eukaryota; kingdom Metazoa; phylum Chordata; class Chondrichthyes; order Myliobatiformes; family Dasyatidae; genus Hypanus; species Hypanus sabinus. The sequence continues at coordinate 6,834,928 of NC_082717.1, read as the reverse complement.
GGAGGGAAGGAGAAAACGGAGAACTATCGCCCTGTTAGCCTAACGTCAGTCGTGGGGAAGATGCTTGAGTCCATTATTAAGGACGAAATAGTGGCACATCTTGATGGCAGTAATAGGATTAGGCCGAGCCAGCATCGATTTACCAAGGACAAATCATGCTTGACTAATCTGTTGGAGTTTTTTGAGGGTGTAACAAGGATGAGGGTAAGCCAGTGGATGTTGTGTACCTAGATTTTCAGAAGGCATTCAATAAGGTGCCACATAGGAGATTGGTGAGTAAAATCAGAGCTCATGGCATTGGGGGCAGGGTTTCAACATGGATGGAAAACTGGTTGGCAGATAGAAAGCAAAGGGTAGCAGTGAATGGGTGTTTCTCGGACTGGCTGGAGGTGACTAGTGGGTACCACAGGGCTCTGTATTGGGACCACAGCTCTTTACAATTTATGTCAACGATTTAGATGAGGGCATTGAAAACTACAAGTTTGCTGATGATACTAAACTGAGTGGCAGTGTGACATGCGAAGAGGACGTTAGGAGAATACAGGGAGACTTGGATAGGCTGGGTGAGTGGGCAGATACTTGGCAGATGTCATTCAATGTGAATAAATGTGAAGTTATCCACTTTGGAAGCAGGAACAAGAGGGCAGAGTATTGTCTGAACGGTGTAGAGTTAGGTAAGGAAGAAATGCAAAGAGACCTAGGAGTCCTAGTTCACCAGTCAATGAAGGTGAATGAGCAAGTGCAACAGGCAGTGAAGAGGGCAAATGGAATGTTGGCCTTTATTACAAGGGGAATTGAGTACAAGAGCAAGGATGTCCTTTTGCATTTGTACAGGGCCCTGGTGAGACCACATCTGGAATATTGTGTACAGTTTTGGTCTCCAGGTTTAAGGAAGGACATTCTGGCAATTGAGGAAGTGCAACGTAGATTCACTAGGTTGATTCCTGGGATGGCAGGGCTGTCTTACACAGAGAGATTGGAGAGATTGGGCTTGTACACGCTGGAATTGAGGAGATTGAGAGGGGATCTGATTGAAACGTTTAAGATAATTAAAGGATTTGATAGGATTGAGGCAGGAAATATGTTCCAGATGTTGGGAGAGTTCAGTACCAGAGGGCATGGATTGAGAATAAGAGGTCAGTTATTTAAAACAGAGTTGAGGAAGAGCTTCTTCTCCCAGAGAGTTGTGGAGGTGTGGAATGCACTGCCTCGGAAGACGGTGGAGGCCAATTCTCTGGATGCTTTCAAGAGAGAGCTAGATAGATATCTGATGGATAGGGGAATCAAGGGATATGGGGACAAGGCAGGGACTGGGTATTGATAGTGAATGATCAGCCATGATCTCAGAATGGCGGTGCAGACTCGAGGGGCCGAATGGTCTACTTCTGCACCTATTGTCTATTGTCTATTCCTATCCCTTCGATACAATGGGTAACCTTGGATATTCAGCTTCCAACTTTCCTACAACTATCCTTCAGCAACGATTCGGTGATGGCCACAACATCACCCCTGACAATCTGTAATACTGTACCAAGATCATCCGCCTTATTTCTTATACTTCTTGCATTGAGATATAACATGCTGAGTGCTATATTTGCTACCCATTTTGATTTTGCATTCCTAATGGACTAGTACTCAACCTGTTGACTGGAATTTTGTCCTATCATCTGCCTGTCTTTCCTGATGTTCTGATTGCATGCTACCTTTGCTTTTTTTTTACCATCTATCCTAGCCTGTGTCCCTTCATTCTGGTTCCCACCCCGCCCTGCCAAATTAGTTTAAACCCTCCCCCAATAGATTTAACAAACCTGCCCATGAGAATATTGGTCCCACTTGGGTTCAGGTGCAACTGATCACCTTTGCACAGGTCATACTCCCACTAGAAGAGATCCCAATGATCCAAGAGTCTGAAGTCCTGCCTCCTGCACCAGCTTCTCAGCCATGCATTTATCTGCCAAATCATTCTGTGTCTACCCTCAGTGGCATGTGGTGCAGGTAGCAATCCAGAAATTACTATCCTGAAGGTCCTGCTTCTCAGCTTTCTGCCTAGCTCTCTAAATTCTCTCTTCAGGATCTCATTGCTCTTCCTTCCTATGGCATCGATATCAATATGTACCGAGACATCTAGCTGCTCTCCCTCCCTCTCCAAAATACTGTAGATATGATCCGAGATATCCCTGACCCTGGCATCTGGGAGGCAACATACCATCTGGGTGCTTCAATCACATCCACAGAATCTCCTGTCTGTTCCCCTGACTATTGAGTTCCCTTCACTACTGCGCCCCCTTCTCCCTCTTTACCTTTTGCGCCACAGACCCATGTTCAGTGCCAGTAACCTGGTTTCTGTGGCATTCCCCGGGAGCTCTTACCCCACAACAGTATACTTATTTTTGAGTGGAATGGCCACAGGAGTGCTCTGTGCTAGCTGCCTATTCACATTTCCATTTCTGCTGATGGTATCTCAGTTACCTGCCTGCTGCAGCTTCGTGGTGACTACTTCCCTGTAACTTTGATCAGTGATCGCCTCACCCTGTTTTTCAAGCTGCTGCTCCAGATCACTAACACGGTCGTCAAGAAGCTGCAGCCGGGTACACTTCACGCAGATGTAGTTCTCTGGAGCCTCTGCGTCTCCCAGGGCTCCCCCATCTGGCATGAAGATTGCACAACAGCCATTTACTTCACTCGGTACAGTAACAGGAAAAAAAGGGAACCTTAACAGAAACTTACCCAGAGACAATGCCTCTTCCAAGCTTGACACTCCTACTCTCAGCACTAGCCCATTCCCAACGATATCTGCCCCGCTTGATACTTCTATACCTTTATTTAATTTGCTATGATCTGTTCCTGCCACTGATTAGGCCTCCGGAATGTCTGAAGACAACGAGCTCTCCTTTTAAACAAGCGTTGCCGACCTGTGAGAAACTTCATCGCTGTGTTCTGCGCCTGCTGCTGATTGGGCATTAGACATAGGAGCAGAAATAGGCCACTCGGCACTTCAAGTCTGTTCCACCATTCGATCATGGCTGAATTATTATCCCTCTCAATCCCATTCTCCTGCCCTCTCCCTGTAACCTTTGACACCCTGACTAACAAACATCTACTAAGCTCCACTTTAAATATATATTCACAGCCGTACATGACCAGATTTGGCATGTCATCTGAAACATGGAGAGAATAGTTACTGCTTGCATCACAGCCGAATATGATAACCCTTGAACAAAAAAGCCTACAAAATGTGGACTGTTTATTCCCCTCCATAGACTGCCTAACCTGCTCAGATCCTTCGGCATTGTGTGTGAGTTGCTCTGGATTTCCAGTACCTGCAGAGTCTCTTGTGTTTACAGAAGTGGATACAGCCCAGTCCATCACAAGTAAAGCCCTCCCCACCAATGAGCTCATCTAGAAAGACCACTGTCGCACGAAAGCAGTGTCCATCATTAAGGGCCTGTTCCTGTGCAGTACTGTTCTACATTCTAGGTTAAGTTCTTCAGTGATGGATTATCTGCTGAGCCAGAGTGAGCTGAAGTTAGAAACAGCCAGTTACCATTCATTCTATACAGAGTATGTCTTAGACTCTCCGATAGCTACAGAGACACTGAGGAGCAGATCAGGAGGCAGATTTTGGAAAGGTGCAAAACAACAAGGCTGTTGTTTGGGGTTACTTCATCTTCCTTATATTGATAGGCACCTACAAAAGGTTGAGATGGGGCAGAATTTGTTAGGAGTACCTAGAAGGAATCCTGACACAGTAATCGTGTAGGTCAGCTAGAGGAGAGGGAATACTGGATTTGCCTAAAGAGTTGATGTAGGAAGGAGGGCATAAGATTTTTTGGATTATTCGGCTCTCTTCCAGGGAAGGTGGGACCTGTACAGAAAGGGACAGTTTGCACCTGAACTGGTGTGGGACTAATATCCCAGCAGAAAGATTTGTTATTGCTGCACCACACACAAAATGCTAGTGGAACACAGCAGGCCAGGCAGTATCTATAGGGAGAAGCACTGTCGACGTTTCGGGCCAAGACCCTTCATCAGGACTAACTGGAAGGAAAGATAGTAAGTGACTTGAAGGTAGGAGGGGGAGGGGGAAATGCAAAATGATAGGAGAAGACCGGAGGGGGTGGGGTGAAGCTGAGGGCCGGAAAGGTGATTGGCAAAAGGGATACAGAGCTGGAGAAGGGAAAGGATCATGGGATGGGAGGCCTTTCAAAACAGCATTTTGTTAACGTTGTTTGAATTTCCAGCATCTGCAGATTTCCTCGTGTTATTGCTGCATGGTGGGGCTTAATCTAGAGTTGCAGGAGGATGGGAACTAGAGTGCCAGAACAGTTAGCGGAGGTAGATGTTGGGAAGACCTCAAAGTTAGGAATCGAAAGGTTGAGCATGGTATGATGAGTAGAATAGAGAGATAATAACACTGAAGGTAAGATAGCTGGTTTACAAACAGAGGTAATGTGTAGTGAGAAGCTGTTGATTGACAAATTTGCAGAAACAGAATGAGCTGCAATGTACAAGGTGGTCAAAATCAAAAAAGGTAGGCATCACTGAATCATGGCTGAAAGAAGATTATATCTGAGAGATTAAGGTCCATGGATACATATTATACCGAAAGGACAGGCAAGAGGGCAAAGGGGATGGCATTACTCTGTTGGTAAAAAGTTAATTCAACTCATTAGAAAGAGGTGACACAGGGTTGGAAGGAGTTGAATCATTTTGCATTGAGCTAAGGAGCTTCAGGGGTTAAAAAGAACCCAATAGGAGTTGTATTTGAACCCCCAAACAGTAGTGAGGATGTGGTCTACAAATTACAATGGGAGATAGAAAATGCATGCCAAAAGGGCAATGTTACAATAGTCATGGGGGATTTCAATCTGAAGATAGATTGGGAAAATGAGCTTTGTGCTGGATTCCACGAGGGGGAATTTCTAGTGTGCCTACAAGATGGCTTTTTAGAGCAGATTGTGGTTGAGCCCACTAGGGGATCAGCTATTCTGGATTGGGTGTTGTGCAATGAACCAGAATTGATTTGAGAGTTTAAGGTAGAAGTAATATAGTACAACCATGGCTGAGAAGGGAAGTCAAAGGAATTGTGAAAGCAAAAGAAAGGGCATACAACAAAGCAAAAATTAGTGGCAAGACAGAGAACTGGGAAGTTTTTTTAAAACCAACCAAGAGCAACCAAAAAAATCATTATACTGTTGGTGGCCAGTAAAAAGACTCTTACTAAGAAATGGTTATCGCAGGAGAGCCCAACTTTAAATGCATGGATGGAAATTACAATGGACATTTACAAAATGGAGAAGATAACAGCATCTGTTAGGCATAAGCTGGAACAGTTTGATTCATACTGGTTTAACTTCATATTGCCTCATAGGCCTGATTTTATTCTCACAAATCAATGAATATGTTGTAAAAAAAGATCACTCCCTACTTGTATGTAGTTTTTTTCCTTTTGCTTGTTTTCTCTTTCCACTTTTTTCTTTAAGTGTATACCTCAGATAAATACTATATGAAGATTTGTGACATATATGACTATATGATATATATGTACAATGTCTGAAATACATCTTATGGAAATGTTTGTTTGATGATGAACTTCAATAAAAAAATTACAAAAAAGGGAAAAGAAGAAATATGAATTTTGGAAGGAAAAACCAAGGTAGAACATACAAGGTAAATGCTAGGGCACTGAGAAGTGTAGTAGAACAGAGGGATCTGGGAATACAGATACAAAATTCCCTAAAAGTGGCGTCACAGGTAGATAGGGTAGTAAAGAGAGCTTTTGGTACATTGGCCTTTATAAATCAAAGTATTGAGAATAAGAGTTGGAATGTTATGGTGAGGTTGTATAAGGCATTGGTGAGGCCGAATTTGGAGTATTGTGTGCAGTTTTCATCATTGAATTACAGGAAGGATATTCTTTGGCAGTTTAATGGGGGCATGACTGCGCAAGCGCGTGTAAGTCGGACCGTGAGGCAGCAGGAGTATTTAAAGAGACCAGTTAGACGGAGCGGGCGACGGAGTAGGGGGAGACAGAGTAGGAAGGCTTTGTCTCGGGAGGCTTCGACGAGCAGAGGCTGAGGACGAGCTTCATTTCAAGTCGGGTAAGGCCGGGTAAGTTCCTTTAAAAGGAGAACGTTTCAAAAGTTATCTGAACTTTGAACACAGCTAACTGTGAGGTTTTCACCTGGGGAGATCAAATATAAAGACTGTTTTGACAAGACCCTTGATGAGCAGAGAGCAGCTCCCTGAAAGTGGCTACAAAGGTAGACAGGGTGGTAAAGAAAGCATGTGGCATCCTTGCCTTTATTAGTCAACGAACTGAGGTCAATAGTCTGGAAGTTATGTTGCAGCTTTATATAAAATCCCCTTTGAGCCTCTGGCTAGGTGATATTAAACCTGATTCAGAATCTGACCTGGGAACTGCACTGAGTTCTGGTTGGAGTTCAGTTGACATTTGGAGAGGGTACAGAAGGTGTTTCCCAGGACACTGCTTGAATGAGAGGGGATGCACCATAACAAGAGTTTGGACAGATTTGCTTCTTTTCTGAGACAACGACAGCTGAGTACAGATCATGATATAAGATTATGAGGGGCATAGATAGATTACCCAATATTATCTTTTCCTGGTTTGTGAAAGTCTTATACTGGAGGGCATGTATTTGATATGAGAGGACACAAGCTGAAAGGAGATGTGTGAGGCATGATGTTTTTTGCACACAAAGATCTGTGGGTGACTGGAATGTGCTGTCTCAGGAGGTATTGAAGACAGGGGTATTGAAGAGGTTTTTAGTATGTGAATGTATATGAAATCAGAGGATGTGGCATTGCATAGCAGAGGCGATTAGCTTAGTTTGGCATTTCATTAATTGACTTGATTAATCTGGCACAATAAGGAGGGAGAAGGACTTTTTCCTGTACTGTACCCTGCTGTTCTATGTTCAAAGGTTTTTATAGCAGAATAGATGTTTCCTGTTTATTAGTTTGCAGCTGCAAACTAATGATACCAAAACGGAAATAGAATGTTGCTGCTTTTCCGAGAAACTGCAGCAGCCAGGTTTAATCTCGTTTACAAGAAAACAAAACTCTCACTCTTGTGTTTACTCCTGATCGCCTCACTATAGGAAGGATGTGGAAGCATGTTCCGACAGAGACATGTTCCCAGGGCAGAAATGGGTAATGCAAGAGATCAAAACTTTAAGGAGATTGGAAGAGAGTATTGTGAAGATATCATGGAAAAGTTTTTTTAAAGTAAAAACAGAAAGTGTCAGTGCATTTCATTCACCCACCTGGGGATGTGGTATATTCACTGGGGATGGGGTATATTCAGATGCATTAACGACATTTAAGAGTCTCACACACACACACTTACAATTTTTCAGTCTGTACAATCTCTTCAGCCATTTCCTTCAGAGCCCTGGGCTGTATAGCAGCTGGTCCAGACCTTTCAGTTTGCCAGGAATCTTCTCGCTAGTAATGGCAACTTCACATATTTCTGACCCGACACTCTCAAACCCAGCAAACTGCTAGTGTCTTCCATGGTGAAGACTGATGCAAAATACTCATTCAGTTCATCCACCATTTCCTTGTCCCTCATTACTACCTCTCCAGCATCATTCTCCAATGTGCACACTTGCCTTTCTTTTACACGTTACGTATCTGAAGAAGCTTTTAGTATCCTCTTTAAGATTATTGGCGAGCTAACTTTCGTATTCCATCTTGCCTTCTCAATGTTTTTTCAGTTGCCTTCTGTTGGTTTTTGAAAGCTTTCCAATCCTCTAATTTCCCACTAATTTTTGCTGTTATCTGCCTTCACTTTGGCTTTTATTTTGGCTTTGACTTCACTTGTTAGCCACAGTTGTGTCAACTTTCCATTAGAATAATTCTCCTTTTTGGAATGTACATATCCTATGCCTTCCAAGTTGCTTCCAGTAGTTCCAGCCATTGCTGCTCTGTTGTCATGCCTACCAGTGTTCTTTTCCAATCAATACTGACAAACCCCTCTCATGCCTCTGTAATTGCCTTTACTCCACTGTGATACTCGTACATCTGACTTCAGCTCTACTTCTCAAATCTCAGGGTGAATTCCATCATATTATGATCACTTGTCCCTCAGGGACCATGAAACTAGGTTCAGAAGCCCCTTTAGAAGCCTACTCTGGGCTCTCTCCAATGACAGCAAAATAATGAGGGGTATCGATAGGGTAAATGCAATCAGGTTTTTTCCACTGAGGTCGTGTGAGACTTGGATCAAGGGTTAAGGGTGAAAGGTGAAATGTTTAAGGGAAACAGGAGAGTAACAGTTGTAGCAGGCAACGGAGTAGAGGAGACAGAGTAGGAAGGCTTTGTCTTGAGAGGCTTCGATGAGAAGAGGCGGAGGACGAGCCTCACTCCAAGTGAGGTAAGGCCGGGTAAGTTCCTTTCAAAGGAGAAAGTTTCAAAAGTTGAGGCAAGTATTGGGTAGGTTATGGCAGCTGAGATCGGCCCTGTGGTTTGTTCATCCTGCAGCATGTGGGAAATCAGGGATACTTCCAGTGTCCCTGACGACTATGTGTGCAGGAAGTGTGTCCAACTGCAGCTTTTGGCAGACCGCATTGAGCGTCTGGAGCTGCAAGTGGATTCATACTGTAGCATCCGCGATGCTGAGAAAGTCGTGAATAGCAAGTTCAGTGAGTTGGCCACACCGCAGGTAAAGGCTACACAGGCAGAAAGGGAAGGAGTGGCCACTAGACAGCGTAGCAGTAGGCAGGTAGTGCAGGAGTCCCCTGAGGTCATCTCCCTCCTAAACAGATATACTGTTTTGGATACTGTTGGGGGAGATGTCTCATCAGGGGAAGGCAGCAGCAGCCGAGTTCATTGCACCATGGGTGGCTCTGTGGCACAGGAGGGAAGGAAAAGGAGTGGCAGAGCTGTAGTGATAGGGGATTCAATTGTAAGGGGAATAGATAGGCGTTTCTGCGGCTGCAAACGAGACTCCAGGATGGTATGTTGCCTCCCTGGTGCAAGGGTCAAGGATGTCTCTGAGCGGCTGCAGGACATTCTGGAATGGGAGGGTGAACAGCCAGTGGTCGTGGTGCAGGTAGGTACCAACGATATAGGTAAAAAATGGGATGAGGTCCTACAAGGTGAATTTAGGGAGTTAGGAGGTAAACTAAAAAGTAGGACCACAAAGGTAATAATCTCTGGATTACTACCAGTGCCACGTGCTAGTCAGAGTAGAAATAGGAGGATATTTCAGATGAATATGTGGCTTGAAAAATGGTGCAAGGGGGAGGGATTCAAATTTCTGGGGCATTGGAACCAGTTCTGGGGGAGGTGGGACCAGTATAAACAGGACGGTCTGCACCTGAGCTGGACTGGAACCAATGTCCTAGGGGGAGCGTTTGCTACTGCTGTTCAGGAAGATTTAAACTAATGTGGCAGGGGGATAGGAACAAGAGCAGAGAGACAGAGGTGTGTAAAATGAGGGTAGAAGCAAAAAGTAGTAAGGTGAAAAGTAAAAGTGGCAGGCAGGTAAATCCAGGGCAAAAAGCAAAAAGGGTCACCTTACAACATAATTGTATAAGGGCTAAGAATGTTGTAAAAACAAATCTGAAGGCTTTGTGTGTCAATGCATGGAGCATTTGTAACAAGGTGGATGAACTGAATGTTCAGATAGTTACTAATGAATATGATATATAGTTGGAATCACAGAGACATGGCTCCAGGGTGACCAAGGATGGGAGATCAACCTCCAGAGATATTCAATATTCAGGAGGGATAGACAGGAAAGAAAAGGAGGTGGGGTAGCATTGCTGGTTAGAGAGGAGATTAACGCAATAGAAAGAAAGGACATTAAAAAAAAATTAAACGATATACTTTATTCCAAAATAAAATTATATACAATAACCATTCAAAGACTTTCAATTCTTTACAGTTGGTACCATTACTGTCCTTACATTTTCCAAGTTCTAATGTTTTGCCACCCACGTGGCACTTTGTTCTTTCATATTTACATTCGGGGGTATACCCCCAACCCCCCACCCCTCAACTCCCACGGGAGAAGGACCCTAGACTGTGGTCCTTCCCCACCAGGCCCTTGCTGTGGCTGCACCGAGTTTGAGTGCGTCCCTCAGCACGTACTCCTGCGGCCGAGAATGTGCCAGTCGGCAGCATTCCCCCACGGACATCTCCGTGTGCTGGTAGGTCATCAAGTTTCGGGCCGACCAAAGAGGGTCTTTGACCGAGTTGATGATCTGCCAGCAGCACCGGATGTTTTTCTCGGTGTGCGTCCCCGGGAACAGCCCGTAGATCAGAGAGTCCTCTGTTACGCAGCTGCTGGGGATGAACCTCGCCACAGCCCCTTCCATCCTCCTCCACACTTTCTCCGCGAACCCACAACGTGCAAGGAGGTGGGTCAACGACTCCTCCTCTCTGCAGTCCTCCCGTGGGCAGAGGGGTGTGGAGGCGATGTTCCGGGCGTACAGGAGGGATCGGACTGGGAGGGCCCCTCTCACCGCCAGCCAGGCGAGGTCTTGGTGCCTGTTGGTGAGGTCTGGCGATGAGATATTTTGCCAGATGAACTGGACGGTCTGCTCAGGGAACCACCCCACTGTGTCCATCACGTCCTTCTCCTGCAGTGCCTGCAGGACCTTACGTGCTGACCACTGCCTGATGGCCCTGTGGTCAAAAGCGTTGACCTGAAAGAACTTCTCTACGAAGGACAGGTATGGCGGCAACGACCAGCTGACAGGGGTGTTGCGCGGGAAAGGGGCCAGACCCATCCTTCGTAGCCAGTGCGACAGGTAGAACCTGGGCACGTAGTGGTACTTGGTGCCCACGTACCTGGGATCCACACACAACCTGATGCAGCCACACATGAAGCTGGCCATCAGGATGAGGGTGACATTGGGGACGTTTCTGCCCCCGTTGTCCAGGGACTTGTGCATGGTGGTCCATCTGACCCGCTCCATCTTGGATCCCCAGACAAATCTGAAGACGGCTCAGGTGATGTCTGAGCTGAAGGGGCGGGGGTCTGGCCACACCTGTGCCAAGTACAGCAGCCCTGAGAGCACCTCACACCTGATGACCATGTTCTTGCCCGCTATCGATAGGGAGCACCCTCCCCACAGTCCCAGTTTCTGTTTCACCTTGGCAGTCCACTCCTGTCAGTTCTTGTTGCACGCCTCGGCCCCTCCGAACCAGATCCCCAACACCTTCAGGTGATCGGCTAAGATCAAGTGGAGTTCCCTTGGGTTACGCAAGGATTGGAAGGCGGAAAAGGTTTTGCGCTGATGCAGGGGTGGATCCTAATGCTGATTGGCTCCCAATCTAACACCCCTTTCCAGTGACAACAACGACAGTGGTGAAGAGGATGGCTGAAGGCACATCAGCCTGAGGCCTGGGCATCAAGAACACTGTCCGGCTGACGGTGCGATGCCAGAGCGAGGGCAATGGATTTACGAGTGACCTTCATCCAGAAGGTCCTGATGGACTGTTGTGGATTCACGATTGACGACATCTACTGTGTCCAGGACTTTGCTGGGTGCTGACGCCACTTTCCGACGACCCGCAGGGTGGCAGAGGTTGCTCCGGCTATTCCAGGAGAAGGGGAGAGAGGCGCCGCCGTCCCTGCTGCAGGCACAGCCCCTCTTGCTGCCCCCCAGCAGGAATGGACTGCCAACGTGCACATGTTCAACCGGTACGTGCCGGTGGCCGATGTCCTTACATTCCTAGCTCGGTACGTGGAGAGCGTAGGAGCTTGTCTAGACGTGGAGGTCAGCCTGGGGTGCTGGACCAGCAAACGGCAGGTGAAGGTGAAACTGAGGGTCGACTCGAACGGCTGCGTCGTCCACCCGCCCTCGGTCTTCGCCATCGGAGGGAACCGAGGCTACCTGGTCTACGCCGGGCAGCCCAGGGTGAGCCGCAACTGCAGCAAAGCGGGACATGTCGCAGCCCAGTGCAGAGCTACAATCTGCAAGAACTGCAAGGTGGAGGGCCACCTCACCAAGGACTGTACACAGGCCAAGTCCTGCAGTCTCTGTGGAGACACCAACCACCTGTAGAGGGCCTGTCCGAAACGTGCCGGCACCTATGCACAGGTGACCGGGGAGGTGCTGGCACTGGAAGGGCCCCGGCAGGATCGGATGTACCCACCACCCCTGCAGAGGCAACGCCCGAAGTGACGGAAGACGCCAGCAGAGGAGAAGGCGCAGCCACACCGAGAGCCCCCACCCCCTTGCAGACCCTCCACAGGAAAAGGAGGAGGAGTCCATGGAGGAGGGGAGAGCCGAGGGGGAGGAAGGTAGGAGCGTTGTGGGCAAATGAAAAAAGGCCCAAAAAGCTCCGGCCAAACGACAGAGGGCAGAACTGAAGGAGCTTGTGAAGAGAAAGGCAGGGGACCAGGCAGCCTGCAGCAAACTGTCCACATCAGGCGAGGAGGGAGTTGGGGGAGGTCAGCAGCAGCCCCAGAAGACGAAGCGGCGGGCAAAGCCAGTGGAGAGGAGGGGAGAGGGTGGGGAAAGTCTGCTGGCCACCCCCAAGCACAAGCGCGGGAGGCGGAGACCACCAGAGACCCCCAGCTCCGGGAACCCGGCAGCGGAGCCACGTATGGTGCCTCACAGCCTGAAGGGGCAGCAGGCCTGGGGGACACCAAGCCCCCAGGCACAGAACAGGAACTGCCACACCCAGGGGAGAATAACCTGCAGTTCCTGAGCCCACAGAAGATGAAGGACTTCACAAAAGCCGTGGGCATGAAGGCTCAGGACTGCGAAGGTAAGGACAGTGTGCTGTTAAAATAAAGAACTTTAATGGCGGACATTTCACTGGCATCTATCAATGTGCACAGTCTGAAGAGTACCGGGCGATGTGTCAGCACACTCCAGTACTTGGACTCGGTAAAGGCCGACGTGACCTTCCTGCAGGAGTGCGGACTGCCACACCTCCGCAACTACCGGAGGTGGTCACGTTGATGGACCAGGGGGTTGTCGGTGTGGTCGGGGGGCAACGACTGTTGCGCTTCCGGCCCGGGGATTCTGCTACGGGGAGGCAACTTCGCATTCACCCAAGTCAAAGAGGTGGTTGCGGGGCGCCTCCTGGTAGCAGACGTCAAATTCCGGGGCACTCCGCTCCGACTGATCAATGTGTACAACTCCCCCGTGCGGAGCGAGCGGTTCCCACCGCTGCTGGTGACGGCCCGGCCGGTCGTTCTGGCCGGAGACTGCAACTGCACCATTGCTGCGGCGGGACGATCCGGCGGTGCCGACGGCAGGCTGGACGGTACCTCCAGACTCCTGATGGATACGGTGAAGACAGCCAAGCTGCGCGACACCTTCGGCGCCCCCACAGGTGCAGCTCAGCCGCAAGCCACCTGGACACGATGGGACGGCTCAGCCCGATCCCGGATCGACCTCCTCTTCCTGTCAGAGTCCCTCACGGTCAGATCCACCGATGTCACGCCGGTGTTCTTCTCTGACCACTGCCTCCTGCGAGCCACCAGCCACCTGCGGGAGGTCCGGAAGGCAGGGAGGGGGACGTGGAAGCCGAATGTTAAGCTGCTGACTCCAGAGAACATCGAGGAACTGGAGGAGGAGTACACAGGTTGGAGAACTCTGAAAGCCGTCTTTGATTCCCCGGTTCACTGGTGGGAAGCCACCAAGGAGAACATCAAGAGGTTCTTCATCCGCAAGGGCATCCAGAAAGCAAGGCAGGGGCAGAGGGAACTGCGTAAACTCCAGACAGAGTAGCAGCAACTCCTCCTTCTGCAGTCGAGGGGGGTGGATGTCAGGGAGGAACTGCGGGAGGTGAAGGGCCGGCAAACCCAGCACTTTGCCGTCGAGTCCTCCAAGATCATCTTCCGATCGAGGGTCCGAACCGTGGACCAGGACTAGACGTGCTCACGATTCTTCTTCCGTAAGGTGCACAGGGGGAGCTCTGTGATCCACAACCTTAAGGAAGAGGACGGCTCAGTCACATCCTCGCAGACAGATATACTGAGGATCTGCAGGTCCTTCTATGCCGGTCTGTACGGAGAAAAGGCCACAGACTCCACAGCCTCCCGCAACTTCCTGTCGTCTATCACGCAGGTCTTAGACGACGGCAAGAGGGAGAGTCTGGAGCAGCCACTGACCCTGGACAAGCCACTGACCCTGGACGAGCCACTGACCCTGGACGAGCCACTGACCCTGGACGAGCTGACTGATCCTGGACGAGCTGACTGACCCTGGACGAGCTGACTGACCCTGGACGAGCCGACTGACCCTGGACGAGCCACTGACCCTGGACGAGCTGACTGACCCTGGACGAGCTGACTGACCCTGGGCGAGCCGACTGACCCTGGACGAGCCACTGACCCTGGACGAGCTGACTGACCCTGGACGAGCCACTGACCCTGGACGAGCTGACTGACCCTGGACGAGTCACTGACCCTGGACGAGCTGACTGACCCTGGACGAGTCACTGACCCTGGACGAGCCGCTGACCCTGGACGAGCTGACTGACCCTGGACGAGCCGCTGACCCTGGACGAGCCGCTGACCCTGGACGAGCCACTGACCCTGGACGAGCCACTGACCCTGGACGAGCCGACTGACCCTGGACCAGCCGACTGACCCTGGACGAGCCGACTGACCCTGGACGAGCCACTGACCCTGGACGAGCCACTGACCCTGGACGAGCTGACTGACCCTGGACGAGCCGACTGACCCTGGACGAGCCGACTGACCCTGGACGAGCCACTGACCCTGGACGAGCCACTGACCCTGGACGAGCTGACTGGCCCTGGACGAGCTGACTGGCCCTGGACGAGCTGACTGACCCTGGACGAGCTGACTGACCCTGGACGAGCTGACTGACCCTGGACGAGCGGACTGACCCTGGACGAGCCGACTGACCCTGGACGAGCCGACTGGCCCTGGACGAGCTGACTGATCCTGGACGAGCCACTGACCCTGGACGAGCTGACTGACCCTGGACGAGCTGACTGACCCTGGACGAGCCGACTGACCCTGGACGAGCCGACTGGCCCTGGACGAGCCACTGGCCCTGGACGAGCTGACTGGCCCTGGACGAGCTGACTGACCCTGGACGAGCTGACTGACCCTGGACGAGCTGACTGGCCCTGGACGAGCCGACTGACCCTGGACGAGCCGACTGACCCTGGACGAGCCGACTGGCCCTGGACGAGCCGCTGACCCCGGACGAGCTGACTGACCCTGGACGAGCTGACTGGCTCTGGACAAGCTGACTGACCCTGGACGAGCCGACTGGCCCTGGACGAGCTGACTGGCCCTGGACGACCCACTGACCCTGGACGAGCTGACTGGCCCTGGACGAGCCGACTGGCCCTGGACGAGCCGACTGGCCCTGGACGAGCCCGCTGACCCTGGACGAGCCACTGACCCTGGACGAGCCACTGACCCTGGACGAGCCACTGACCCTGGACGAGTCACTGACCCTGGACGAGCTGACTGGCCCTGGACGAGCCACTGACCCTGGACGAGCCACTGACCCTGGACGAGCCGCTGACCCTGGACGAGCTGACTGACCCTGGACGAGTCACTGACCCTGGACGAGCCGACTGACCCTGGACGAGCTGACTGACCCTGGACGAGCTGACTGACCCTGGACGAGCCGCTGACCCTGGACGAGCCGACTGGCCCTGGACGAGCCGCTGACCCTGGACGAGCCGACTGGCCCTGGACGAGCCGACTGACCCTGGACGAGTCGACTGGCCCTGGACGAGCTGACTGGCCCTGGACGACCCACTGACCCTGGACGAGCCGACTGGCCCTGGACGAGCCCGCTGACCCTGGACGAGCCACTGACCCTGGACGAGCCACTGACCCTGGACGAGTCACTGACCCTGGACGAGCTGACTGGCCCTGGACGAGCCACTGACCCTGGACGAGCCACTGACCCTGGACGAGCCGACTGACCCTGGACGAGCCACTGACCCTGGACGAGCTGACTGGCCCTGGACGAGCTGACTGGCCCTGGACGAGCTGACTGACCCTGGACGAGCTGACTGACCCTGGACGAGCTGACTGATCCTGGACGAGCCACTGACCCTGGACGAGCTGACTGACCCTGGACGAGCTGACTGACCCTGGACGAGCCGACTGACCCTGGACGAGCCGACTGGCCCTGGACGAGCCGCTGACCCTGGACGAGCTGACTGGCCCTGGACGAGCCGACTGACCCTGGACGAGCTGACTGGCCCTGGACGAGCCGACTGACCCTGGACGAGCTGACTGACCCTGGACGAGCTGACTGACCCTGGACGAGCCGCTGACCCTGGACGAGCCGACTGGCCCTGGACGAGCCGCTGACCCTGGACGAGCTGACTGGCCCTGGACGAGCCGACTTACCCTGGACGAGCCGACTGGCCCTGGACGAGCTGACTGGCCCTGGACGACCCACTGACCCTGGACGAGCCGCTGACCCTGGACGAGCTGACTGACCCTGGACGAGTCACTGACCCTGGACGAGCCACTGACCCTGGACGAGCCGCTGACCCTGGACGAGCTGACTGACCCTGGACGAGTCACTGACCCTGGACGAGCCGACTGACCCTGGACGAGCCGACTGACCCTGGACGAGTCACTGACCCTGGACGAGCCACTGACCCTGGACGAGCCGACTGACCCTGGACGAGTCACTGACCCTGGACGAGCCGACTGACCCTGGACGAGCCGACTGACCCTGGACGAGTCACTGACCCTGGACGAGCCGACTGACCCTGGACGAGCCGGCTGACCCTGGACGAGCCGACTGACCCTGGACGAGCTGACTGATCCTGGACGAGCTGACTGACCCTGGACGAGCCACTGATCCTGGACGAGCCGACTGGCCCTGGACGAGCCGCTGACCCTGGACGAGCTGACTGGCCCTGGACGAGCTGACTGGCCCTGGACGAGCCACTGATCCTGGACGAGCCGACTGGCCCTGGACGAGCCGACTGGCCCTGGACGAGCTGACTGGCCCTGGACGAGCCACTGATCCTGGACGAGCCGACTGGCCCTGGACGAGCCGCTGACCCTGGACGAGCTGACTGGCCCTGGACGAGTCACTGATCCTGGACGAGCCGACTGGCCCTGGACGAGCTGACTGACCCTGGACGAGCTGACTGACCCTGGACGAGCTGACTGGCCCTGGACGAGCCGACTGACCCTGGACGAGCCGACTGGCCCTGGACGAGCTGACTGGCTCCGTCCGTTCCTTTGAGTCGGGTCGGACTCCCGGAAGCGATGGCTTACCGGTCGGGTTGTATTCGGCTCTGTGGAACCGGATGGGCCCCGACCTGCTGGAAGTGGACAACGCTACGCTCCTGGCGGGCAGCATGTCCGAATCCATGAGGAAGGGCATCATCACCCTCATCCACAAGCAGAAGGGGGGAGAGGGAAGATGTTAGAAATTGGAGGCCCATCTCACTCCTGAATGTGGACTACAAGATCCTGTCCAAGGCTATCACCAACAGGGTCAAGTCTGCACTGGAGCATGTGATCCATCTGGACCAAACCTGTGCTGTACCGGGCAGGAAGATCTCAGACAGCCTCGCGCTGCTGAGGGACACCGTCGCCTACCTGCAGGACAGGGGGGTGGACGCCTGCCTGGTCAGCGTGGACCAGGAGAAAGCCTTCGACAGGATATCGCACACGTACATGGCGGATGTACTCTCCAAAATGGGATTTGGGGAGGGAATCCGGAATTGGATCAAACTGCTCTACACGGACATCTGTAGCGCAGTCCAGGTCAACGGGTGGGAAACAGACAGCTTCCCCATCAGGTCTGGAGTCAGGCAGGGCTGCCCTCTCTCCCCAGTCTTGTTCGTGTGCTGCATAGAACCCTTTGCCGAAGCCATCAGGAGGGAAGGGGGCATAAGAGGGGTGACGCTGCCAGGCAGCGGAGGGACACAAGTCAAAACCTCCCTTTGTACATGGACAATGTCACCGTCTTCTGCTCCGATCCGAGGTCAGTTTGTAGAAAGGAAGGACATTAGCCTGGAGGATGTGGAATCGATATGGGTGGAGCTGCATAACACAAAGGGGCAGAAAATGTTGGTGGGAGTTGTGTACAGGCCACCTAACAGTAGTAGTGAGGTTGGGGATGGCATTAAACAGGAAATTAGAAATGCGTGCAATAAAGGAACAGTAGTTATAATGAGTGACTTCAATCTACATATAGATTGGGTGAACCAAATTGGTAACAGTGCTGAGGAAGAGGATTTCTTGGAATGTATGTGGAATGGTTTTCTGAACCAACATGTCGAGGAACCAACTAGAGAGCAGGCCATTCTAGGTTGGGTATTGAGCAATGAGGAAGGGTTAGTTAGCAATCTTGTCATGCGAGGCCCCGTGGGTAAGAGTGACCATAATATGGTGGAATTCTTCATTAAGATGGAGAGTGACATAGTTAATTCAGAAACAAAGGTTCTGAACTTAAAGAAGGGTAACTTTGAGGGTATGAGATGTGAATTAGCTAAGATAGACTGGCAAATGATACTTAAAGGGTTGACACTGGATATGCAATGACAAGCATTTAAAGATCGCATGGATGAACTACAACAATTGTTCATCCCAGTTTGGCAAAAGAATAAACCAGGGAAGGTAGTGCACCCATGGATGACAAGGGAAATTAGGGATAGTATCAAATCCAAAGAAGAAATATATAAATTAGCCAGAAAAAGTGGCACACCTGAGGACTGGGAGAAATTCAAAGTCCAGCAGAGGAGGACAAAGGGCTTAATTAGGAAAGGGAAAAAAGATTATGAGAGAAAGCTGGCAGGGAACATAAAAACTGACTGTAAAAGCTTTTATAGATACGTGAAAAGAAAAAGATTGGTCAAGACAAATGTAGGTCCTTTACAGTCAGAAACAGGTGAATTGATCATAAGGAACAAGGACATGGCAGACCAATTGAATAATTACTTTGGTTCTGTCTTCACTAAGGAGGACATAAATAATCTTCCGGAAATAGTAAGGGACCGAGGGTCCAGTGAGATGGAGGAACTGAGAGAAATACATGTTAGTAGGGAAGTGGTGTGAGGTAAATTGATTGAATTAAAGGCAGATAAATCCCTAGGGCCAGATGGTCTGCATCCCAGAGTGCTTAAGGAAGTAGTCCAAGAAATAGTGGATGCATTAGTGATAAGTTTTCAAAACTCCTTAGATTCTGGATTAGTTCCTGAGGATTGGAGGGTGGCTAATGTAACCTCACTTTTTAAAAAAGGAGGGAGAGAAAAACCGGGGAATTATAGACTGGTTAGTCTGACATCTGTGGTGGGGAAAATACTAGAGTCGGTTATCAAAGATGTGATAATAGCAGAGTTGGAAAGAGGTGAAATCATCGGACAAAGTCAGCATGGATTTGTGAAAGGAAAATCAAGTCTGACGAATCTTATAGAATTTTTTGAAGATGTAACTAGTAGAGTGGATAGGGGAGAGTAAGTGGATGTGGTATATTTAGATTTTCAAAAGGCCTTTGACAAGGTACCACACAGGAGATTAGTGTGCAAACTTAAAGCACACAGTATTGGGTGTATGGTATTGATGTGAATAGAGAATTGGTTGGCAGACAGGAAGCAAAGAGTGGGAGTAAACGGGACCTTAATGGCAGGCAGTGACTAGTAGGGTACCGCAAGGCTCGGTGCTGGGACCCCAGTTGATTACAACATATATTAATGATTTAGACGAGGGAATTAAATGCAGCATCTCCAAGTTTCCGGATGACATGAAGCTGGGTGGTGGTGTTAGCTGTGAGGAGGATGCTAAGAGGATGCAGGGTGACTTGGATAGGTCAGGTGAATGGGCAAATTCATGGCAGATGCAATTTAATGTGGGTAAATGTGATGTTATCCACTTTGGTTGCAAGAACAGGAAAACAGATTATTATCTGAACTGTGGCCGATTAGGAAAAGGGGAGATGCAACAAGACCTGGGTGTCATTGTACACCAGTCATTGAAGGTGGGCATGCAGGTACAGCAGGCAGTGAAAAATGCAAATGGTATGTTGGCATTCATAGCAAAAGGATTTGAGTACAGGAGCAGGGAGGTTCTATTGCAGTTGTACAAGGCCTTGGTGAGACCGCACCTAGAATGTTGTGTGCAGTTTTGGTCCCTTAATCTGAGGAAAGACATTCTTTCCATAGAGGGAGTACAAAGAAGGTTCACCAGATTGATTCCTGGGATGGCAGGACTTTCATACGAAGAAAGATTGGATCGACTAGGCTTAAACTCACTGGAATTTAGAAGATTGAGGGGGGATCTTATAGAAACATATAAAATTCTAAAGGGATTGGACAGGCTGGATGCAGGAAGATTGTTTCCAATGTTGGGGAAATCCAGAACGAGGGGTCACAGTTTAACGATAAAGGGGAAGCCTTTTAGGACCGAGATGAGGAAAAACTTGTTCACACAGTGAGTGGTGAGTCTGTGGAATGCTCTGCCACAGGAAATATTTGAGGCCGGTTGATTGGCTATATTTAAGAGGGAGTTAGATATGGCCCTTGTGGCTAAAGGGATCGGGGGTATGGAGATAAGGCAGGTACAGGGTTCTGAGTTGGATGATCAGCCATGATCATACTGAATGGCTGTGCAGGCTCAAGGGGCTGAATGGCCTACTCCTGCAGCTATTTTCTATGTTTCTATAGTTAAGATAACAATGGGATTACATAGGATTCAGCAACGGAAATAGAAAGAACACACACACCAGTCATTATCCAGGGCAACACACACAAACTGCAGGAGGAACTCAGCACGCCAGGCAGCATCGACGGAAAAGAGTAAACAGTTGATGTTTTGAGTCAAGGCCCTTACTGAGGACTGGGAATGACAAGGTGAAGTCAGCGTAAGAAGTCAGGGGAATGGAAGGAAGACCTACAACATGGTAGGTGATAGGTGAAACTGGTAGAGAGAGAGGGGTTGGAAGTCGATTGGTGGAAGAGATAAGGGGCTGGAGAAGGGGAAATCAGATAGGGGAGGACATAAGACCATGGAAGAAAGGGAAAGGGAAAAGCACCTTGCTTGAAATGTCTGGTACCAGAGGGCAAGCATTTGACATGAGAGGACACAAGTTGAAAAGAGATGTGTGGGGAAAGGTTTTTTTACAAAGAGCTATGGGTGACTGGAATATGCTGCCTCAGTAAATACTGAAGAAAGGGGCATTGAAGAGGCTTTTAGATAAGTATGTGAATGTACTTGAAATCAAAGGATGTGGCATTGCACAGGCAGAGGGGATTTGTTTTTGCATTTGTTTAAGTTGGTACAATATGGAGGAAGAAGTACTTCTTACTGTACTGTACTCTGCTGTTCTATGTTCAAAGGTTTTTATAAATGAAGACATGTTGTTTTTGTATTTTTGCAGCTGGAAACTAATGATATTAAAAGTGAAACAGAATGTAGAGCTGCCTTTCCGGGAAACAACAGCAGACAGTTTTAACCTCATTTACAGGAAAACAAGACTCTTACTCTTTTGTTTAGTCCTGATCACCTCATTATAGGAAGAATGTTCAGCCAGAGGCATTTTCCCAGGGCAGAAATGGGTAATGCAAGAGGACATAACTTTCAGGAGATTGGAGGAGTATATTGGAGGGACATCAGGGTCAAGTTTTTTTTTACTCTGAGTGGTGGGTGCATGAAATGTACTGCCAGGGACGGGGATACATTCAGATGCATTACGGACATTTGAGAGTCTGTTAGATACACACACACACACACTCACACACACACACACACACACACACACACACACACACACGCGCGCGCACGCACGCACGCACGCACACACACACACACACAAACACACACACACGTGCAATCAGCATCTCGTATGTTTGGTGGGGGGGGGGGGGTGAAGGGGGAAGCTACTGCGCAGGATCCAAATAAGATGCAAAAACTGATCTCTTGCGTCTTGCTCTTTTCCCTCACAATTAATTCTTCCCAACGTGTGTTCATATGATGAAATCTTAACCATTTCCTTAGTCCATTTCTATTTTTTCACGACTTATTTAATTTAGCTATTTCTTATATATATATACATATTTACAGTAACTCACAGTTCTTTTTCTCTTCGTTGTTACGTATTTCATTGTACAGCTGCCGCAAAGTTCGTGACATATGCTGGTGACATTAAACCTGATGTGGAAGCTTTAGAGAGGGTGCAGTAGTCGTTTCTGTTGATCAATGTCAAAAAAAAGCCAAATTAAATCCAAACAACACACGCAAAATGCTGGTGGAACACAGCAGGCCAGGCAGCATCGATAGGGAGAAGCGCTGTTGACGTTTCAGGTCAAGACCCTTCATCAGGCCTGGAAAGGAATGGGAGGACTCTGGAATAAAAAGGTGGTGGGAGGGGAAGGAGGATCGCTGGAAAGTGATAGGTGAAGCCAGGTGGGTAAGAAAGATATAAGGCTGGAAAGGAAGGAATATGATAGGAGAGGAGAGTGGACCAGAGAAAAGGAAGGAGGAAGGGATCCAGGAGGAAGTGAATGGCAGGTGAGAAGAGATAAGAGGCCATGGTTGGAATAAGATAAGAGGGGAAAGGGATGGATTTTTTTTACCAGAAGGAGAAATTGATATTCATGCCATCAGGTTGGAAACTACCCCGGTGAAATAAGGTGTCGCTCCTCTACTCTAATGGTGGCCTTATCTTGGCCGTGGACTAAAATGTCAGTATGGGAATGGGAACTGGAATGAAAATATTTGGCCACTGGGAAGTTCCACTTTGGCCGATGGAGGGGAGGGTCTCAGTGAAGCTGTTCCCCAGTTCACGAATGTAGAAGAGGCTGATCTGGGAGCACCAGGCACAATAGACAACCCTAGCCTCATCTGGAAGGACTGTCTGGAGTCCAGAGTGGAGGTGACGGGAGAGGTGACTGGGCAGGTATAGCACTTAGGCTGCTTGCAGGGTTAAGTGCCAGGAGGGACGAGTGGATAAGGGGGTCATGGAGAGAGTAATCACTGTGGAGAGTAGGGGGAGGAGGTAAAGGTATTTTTGGTGGTAGTCCCTTTGGAGGTGGCATAAGTTGTTGAGGATGATGTGTTGGATGCGGAGGCTCAGGTGAGGTAAATAAGGACAAGTGGACTCTGTCATGGTGAAGGTGGCTGAATGCAGATATTTGGTGAATGGAGGAGATGCAGGTGAGGGCAGTATTAATGATGGAAGAAGGGAAACCCCATCCTTTGAAAAAGGAAGACATCTCTAATGTCCTGGAATGGAAAGCCACATCCTGGGAACTGATGTGGCAGAGACAAAGGAAATGGGAAAAGAAAATTGCATTTTTACAAGAGACAAGGTGGGAAGATAACTTTGGGAATCAGTAGGTTTATAGCTAAGATAACTAAGGAATTCCACAGGGTTCAGCAAGGAAAGTAAAGGAAAGCATACACCAGTGATTATCCAGGGCAACACACACAAAATGCTGGAGGAACTCAGCACACCAGGCAGCATCGATGGAAAAGAGTAAACAGTCGATGTTTTGAGTCAAGACCCTTACTCGGGACTGGGAATGAAGAGAAGTCTGCGTAAGAAGACAGGGGAATGGAAGGAAGACATACAAGAAGATAGGTGAGAGGTGAAACCGGGAGAGGGGGAGGGCCGAAGCAAAGATGTTGGAAGTCTATTGTTGGAAGAGATAAGGGGCTGGAGGAGGAGTAATCAGATATGAGAGGACATAAAACCATGGAAGAAACGGAAAGAGAAGAGCACCTGGCTTGAAATGTCTGATACTAAAGGGCATGCATTTGACATGAGAGGACACAAGTTGAAAAGAGATGTGTGAGGCAAGGTTTTTTTACAAAGAGTTGTGGGTGACTGGAATATGCTGCCTCAGTAAATACTGAAGAAAGGGGCATTGAAGAGGCTTTTTAGATAAGTATGTGAATGTACTTGAAATCAAAGGATGTGGCATTGCATAGGCAGAGGGGATTTATTTTTGCATTTGTTTAATTTGGCAGAGTATGGAGGGAGAAGTACTTCTTACTGTACTGTACTGTACCCTGCTGTTCTATGTTCAAAGGTTTTTATAAATGAAGACATGTTGTTTTTGTATTTTTGCAGCTGGAAACTAATGATATCAAATTGAAACAGAATGTAGAGCTGCCTTTCCGGGAAACAACAGCAGACAGTTTTAACCTCATTTACAGGAAAACAAGACTCTTACTCTTTTGTTTAGTCCTGATCACCTCATTATAGGAAGAATGTTCAGCCAGAGGCATTTTCCCAGGGCAGAAATGGGTAATGCAAGAGGACATAACTTTCAGGAGATTGGAGGGGTATATTGGAGGGACATCAGGGTCAAGTTTTTTTTTACTCTGAGTGGTGGGTGCATGAAATGTACTGCCAGGGACGGGGATACATTCAGATGCATTACGGACATTTGAGAGTCTGTTAGATACACACACACACACACACACACACACACACACACACACACACACACACACACAAACACTTGCAATCACCATCTCAAATGTTTGGGGGGAGGTGAAGGGGGAAGCTACTGCGTAGGATCCAAACAAGATGCAAAAAGTTGAAAACTTAAGTCAGTTCCATCATGAGCACAAGCCTCTGTAATACCCTTGACTTCATCAAAGAGCGATGCCTCAAAAAGGCAGCGTCCATCTTCAAGGACCTATCATCACCCAGATCTCATTGTTACCATCAGGAAGAGCCTGAAGGCAGACACTGAACGATTCAGGAACAGCTTCTTCCCCTCTGCCATCTCATTTCTGAATGAACACTACCTCACTACATCTTTCATTTCTTTTTTTTGTGATTCAAATTTTTATTATTATTTATTCTTATTTTACAAAGCAGCACAGCATATACCAGAGCAGATATAGTACAGCATATTTACACAGCCATCTCATGACAGGAAAACATATAAAAAAAGTAATCACTGTGGAGTGTGTTGGGGGGTCGGGGTAAAGATATTTTTGGTGGTAGTCCTTTTGGAGGTGGCGGAAGTTGTTGAGGATGATGTTGAGAATTCTCCAACCGGTAATTTCCTCCCTCTCCCTTCCCCCATCCCACTTTCACTCTGCCTCCTCTTCCAGCTGCCTATCATCTCTCTCATGATTCTGCCTTCTTCTACTACCCATAGTGCTTTTCCCTTACAATCCTTCTTAACTTCTCCTGCCTATGCCCTCCCTGCTTCCCCTCCCCCACCCCTTGATCTTCTCCCTAACTGGCTCCTACCAGCCTTCTCGTTCCCACCCACCCCCACACCTTCTTTGTAGGGCCCTGCCCCCTCTCTCTTCAGTCCTGACAAAGGATCTCAGCCCAAAATGTTGACTGTTCGCTTCCACAGATGCTGCCCCACCAGCTGAGTTCCTCCAGCGTGTTGTACGTGTGCTCTCTTCCCATTCTGACTCCTGTAAAAATGCAGTTTTCTTTTCTCATTTCCTTTGTCCCTGGCACATCAGTTCCCAGGATGTGGCTTTCCATTCCAGGACATTAGAGATGTCTTCCTTTTTCAAAGGATGGGGTTTCCGTTCTTCCATCATTAATGCTGCCCTCACCTGCATCTCCTCCATTCACCAAATATCTGCATTCAGCCACCTTCCTGCCACCTTCACCATGATAGAGTCCACTTGTCCTTATTTACCTCACCTGAGCCTCCGCATCCAACACATCATCCTCAACAACTTATGCCACCTCCAAAGGGACTACCACCAAAAATACCTTTACCTCCTCCCCCTACTCTCCACAGTGATTACTCTCTCCATGACCCCCTTATCCACTCGTCCCTCCTGGCACTTAACCCTGCAAGCAGCCTAAGTGCTATACCTGCCCAGTCACCTCTCCCGTCACCTCCACTCTGGACTCCAGACAGTCCATTTCTGAAACCTGGTTGAGAGAAGGGCAGGAATGGGTGATTTATGTACCAGGTTCTCAAAGTTTGCAGAAATGATACAGAGGAGGTAAAAGGGGGGGGGGGGGGGGTTGGGGAGTTGCACTGTTAATGAGGGATAATATCACTGCTGAACTCAGGGGAGCCATAATGCTACCCGTTTGGGTAGAAATCAGGAATGGGAAGAGTGCAATCTCATGGATGGGATTTTACCTCCTCCCCCGCCCCCCAGTAGCCATTATATGTAAACAGGTTGGGGAAATGTGGAAATATAATACATGGGGCAGAATTTGTTAAGTGTATCCAGGAGGGTTTCTAAAATCAGTATGTAGATGGTTCATTGAGAGGAGGGACTGGGTGTTGGGTAATGAGTCTGGCCAGGTGACTGACCTTTCAGTGGTGAGGAATTAATGAACGGTAACCACAACTCCTTAACTTTCAGGATAGCTATAAATAATGATATCTTTAGATGAAAAAAAAGAATTTCAGAAATATATTATACACTTTTCTTGACAAGAAATGTGCCTATTGAAACATATTGACTTGCAGGAGAGGTTTAAATTAGTGTAGGGAAAATTACAAGAGCATTAGGCAGGAACAAAGAAGAGTTCATTGGGAACACTTTTGCTCTGGCAAGTCCACATCAGACATGTGGAGGGTTTTCAAAGGTCAGCTGCACAGAGTACAGGAAGGTTATGTTCCTGCTGGAAGGAAGGACAGAGCTGGAAAGTTAAGAGACCCTTGGATGTCCAGAGAGATGATGAATTTAATCAAGAAGAGAGAGGAAAGGTATGTAAAGCTTCAGAAATTACAATCAAACAGAGCACATGAGGAGTATAAAGAAGCCAGAAAAGAGCAAAGGAAGGGAATTAGGAAAGCCCAGAGGGGCCATGGAAGGTAGGATTAGGGTGAATCCCGAAGCATTCGATACATACATCAGGAGCAAGAGGA
The DNA here is from genome assembly GCF_030144855.1 of Hypanus sabinus. Classification (NCBI taxonomy): domain Eukaryota; kingdom Metazoa; phylum Chordata; class Chondrichthyes; order Myliobatiformes; family Dasyatidae; genus Hypanus; species Hypanus sabinus. The sequence goes on along the minus strand of NC_082717.1, from coordinate 6,808,153 downwards.
TAACTGCGAAGAGGGTAGGACCACTCGAGGATAAAATGGGGAACATTTGCTTGGATGTGGAGAATGTAAGTGAGGTACTTAATGAGTACTTTGTTTTAGTATTTACCAAGGAAATTGGTATGGAGGACCAATAGGTCAGTGCTGAGTGTATAAATATGATAGGGTGTTTAGAAGTCAAGGAAGAGGAAGTGTTGGGTATCCTAATGTGCATTAAAGGGGTTAGGTTCCCAGGGCCTGATGGGATTTATCTCAGGTTCTTGGAGGAGGCAAGAGATGAGATTGCTGAATGGTTACCCAATATTATTATGTTCTCTCCAGCCACAGCTGATGTCCTGAAGGACTAGAGAGTGGCTAATGTACTTCTATTTAAGAAGAGAACAAGGGAAAATAATGGGAAATGTGGACCGCTGAGTCTCATGTCAGCCATAGGGAAATTGCCGGAGAAAACTTTTAGGCATAGCTTATACAGTGTGAGTAATTGGAGACCCATGACCAAATTCAGGAGAACCAGCATGGCTTTGTACAGGGCAGGTTGTGCCTTACCGACGTGATTGACAAGGTGATTTTTTGGCAAGGTGATGAGAGAGATTGGTAAAGGTACCGAAGTGGATGTTGTCTACAATGATTTAAGTAAGGCATTTGACAAAGTCATTCATGGAGGCCAATCCAGAAGATTAAGATGAACATGTAACACCCTGGTTAAGATTTTTACTGCTATGCTGTAGGGGTTCTGTTTTAACAGTTCTGCAAGAGCAGTCTGTTCTCCCTTTAGCTTGTTTGCTTTAAGTTGAGATAAGAGGCTTGTTGTTCAATTTAGTAATTTGGTATCAGCCAATCAGGATGGTAGAAGTAGGAAGGAAGATGGCTGAGGATACCGTCCCTGTTGCACAAGGTGCTTTCAACAGATGAATGGCTTCGAGAGGAAGGACCGATATTCCCACGGGAGACCCGTTTGTTCGAGATGGTTTTCAAGCGACCTTCGGAAGGTGGTGTGTGTTTTCACATGGACCGAGGGTCTAGTGCGTGAGTTGCAGACAAGTTCAACATGTTACGTGGTTTACTTGGGGTTTCACTTTAAAATGCCTGGATGAGGCAGGACTATGACATCAGTATAACAAGCTGAGACAGACCCCGGGATTTTTAGAGAAGACAGGGAGGGAGGTGGGGAGCAAGAGAGAGGGAGAGGGGGATGGAGGGAGGGGGAGAGAGAGAAAGAGAGAGAGAGAGAAATCATGAATGAACAAACTTTGGACCACAGGCTGCTGGCAGGGGCTTGCTGTAAAATGGGTAAAGTCTCATACTTTCCCATGCCTAAAGGATTGCTTTGAGTAATGGCACACAGTGCACACTGGATGTGTGACTGTCGGTTTGTATAATCTATACATGGATTTTTGATGGAGTATCCTGTGGCGACCACTGTTGTTAATCCCTACCGAGATTCGGATGTGTTATGTGGTAACCACTTGTGTGCACAAGACAAGTCACGGAGTTGGCAGGACCAAAGTTGTTTACACCTTACTTCTACAAAGCCTGAGGAAGGTGGGTTTTCTGCTGCAGAATCCGGAGGCTGTTGAAGAGATGCCCGGTAAAAGGGAGTTTCACATGGATCCACAGCAAATTGGCTTCTGGATTCAGAACTGCATTCTGCATGGAAGACAGGACAGTCGTTGAAGGGAATTATTCAAGCTGGAGATCTGTAATTAGTGATATTGTGCAGGGATCTGTGCTAGAACCTCTCCTGTTTGTGATGTATACAAATGACCTGGATGGAAATGTAAATGCATAAACATGAAAAAATCTAAAGATGCTGGAAATACAAAGTAACACACACAAAATGCTGAAAGAAATCAATGGGCCAGGCAGCAAAAATGGGTAAGAGTAACCATTCAACATTTGAGCTGAGACCCTTCAAAAGAACTGGTAAGGACAGAAGATCCTAAGGAACAGGAGCAGAATTAGGCCATTTGGCCCATTGCCTGCCTTCTCTCTGTATCTATTTCTGCTCTGACCAATCAAGAATCTATCAACCTCTACCTTAAATATACATAAAGACTTGGTCTTCGCAACTGCCTGTGGCAGGGAATTGCAGTGTCACCACACTCTGGTTAAAGAAATTCCTCCTCATCTCTGTTCTAACAGGACATCCCTCTATTCTAAGGCTGTGTTCTCTGCTCTTTGACTCTCCCACCATACGAAACATCCTCTCCACAGCCACTCGATCAAGGCCTTTAACGATTCAATAGGTTTCAATGAGGTCACCCCTCATTCTTCTGAATTCTACTAAACAGATGCGCTGAGCTAACAAATGCTCTTCATATGACGAGCCATTCAATCCTGGAATCATTTTCTCGTGAGTGCCCTCTGAGCCCTCTCCAGCTTCTGTTCTAAGAAAGCAAGTGAAGAAGTCAGACTCAGAAGTTGGGGAGAGAGGGAGGAAGAAGTAGAAGGTTGTTGGTCATAGGTGAAGACGGGAAAGGGGGAGGTGGTGCAGTAAAGAGCTGGGAATTGATTGTTGAAATAGATAAAGGGCTGGAGACAGGGGAATCTGATAGGACAGCACAGAAGACCATGGAAGAAAGGGAAGTGGAAGGAGCACCAGAGGGCGGTTATGGTCCAGGCGTGATTATGTATTTGGTAAGTTTCTGTTCTTATTTGTATATTACTCATCTGTTAGGACATGGTAGTGTAGTGAAGTTGGCTCTGGGGGCAGTGTTTTGTATTGTGTGATGGATGCGGGAAGACTGGGAGATCTCCAGTCTCCCAGAGAAACACACCTGCACCAGGTGCATCGAGCTATGGTTCCTGACAGAATGTGTATTCTGCAGCTTAATGACCTTCAATGCAAATGGAAGAATGAAGAGATTATTGACAGAAGCCACAGGGAGATAGCCACCCCTAGATTGCAGGAGACAGGAGACTATCAGGAGGAGGATGGGAAACACAGCCTGTGCAGAGTATACCTGTGTCATTGCCCTCGATCATAAGTATATAACTTTCACTACTATTAAGTAGAACAAGTTGCCAGGGGGAGGCACAGTGACCGGGTCCCTGGCACTGAATTTGGTGTGCGGCTCAGAAGAGCAAAGAAGTGAAGAGGACTACAGTGTTTATAAGAGATTCCCTGGTCAGGGGAACAGAGGCAGTGCACAGAAAACTGAATAACGCCGATGTTATTAGGAAAGCAAAATGAAGGCTAAACAGCAAATGTTGTTTCCATGGACTTTAGTTAGGCATTTGACAAGATCCCGTGTGGGAGGCTGGTCAAGAAAGTTCAGTTGCTCAGAATTCAGAATGAGGTAACAAATAGCATCAGATGTTGGCTTCGTTGGAGAAGCCAGAGAGTGGTAGTAGAGGATTGTTTTTCTGACTGGAGTTCTGTGACTAGTGGTGAGTAGCAGGGATTAGTGCTGGGACTTTGTTGTTCGTCATTCATATCAATGATCTGGATGATAATGTGCTTAAGTGGATCAGGAAATTTGCAGGTGACTCCAAGATTGGCGGTGTAGTGGACAGCAACGTAGGTTACCATGGCTTGCAGAGAGATCTGCATCAGCTGGAAAAATGGGCTGCAAAACGGCAGATGGAATTAACGCAGCCAAGTGCAAGGTTTTGCACTTTGGTAGCCCCAACCAGGGTAGGTCTGACATAGTAAATGGCCGGGTACTGAGGAGTGTGGTAGAACAAAGTGATCTCGGAATACAATGACATAATTCACTGAAAGTGGCATAACAGTAGATAGGGTCGAAAAGAAAACTTATGGCACATTGACCTTCATGAACAATGTTTTGAGTGCAGAAGATGGGATGAGATACCGAAGATGTATCAGACATTGCTGAGGCCTAACTACGAGGATTGTTTGCAGCTTTGGTCAGCTACCTACAGGAAAGATGTAAACAAGTTTGAAAGAGTACAGAGAAAATTTACAATAATGTTGCTGGGTCTGGAGACCTGAGTTATACGATAAGATTGAATAGTTTATGACTGTATTCCTCAGAAAGTAGGAGATTGAGAGGATGTTTGATAGTGGTGCAGAAAATCATGGGGTGTATAGATAGGAAAATGCAATCAGGCTTTTTCCACTGAGGTTCAGTGAGATACAACCAGAAGCCATGGCTTAAGGGTGAAAGGTCAATGTTTAGGGAGAACATGAGGGGAAACTTCTTTACTCTAAAGGTCTTGAAGAGTTGAATGAGCTGCCAGAACAAGAGGTTGCTGTGAGCTTGATTTCAATGTTTAAGAGAAGTTTAGATAGGTGTATGGATAGCTGAGATATGGATAACTATTTCCCTGGTGCAGGTTATTGGGAGTAGGCAGATTAATGACAAGTAGATAGAAGGGTAGCATTGCTCTACTGGTAGAATATGAAATCAGATCATTAGAAAGAGTTTACATAGGGCAAGAAAGTATTGAATCACTGTGGAAAGAGCTAAGGAACTGCAATGATTAAAAACAAACATAAACACTCATGAAAGTGATTCCAGGATTGTGTGGTTTGTCATATGAATAGAATCCAAAGGCTCTGGTTGTTATTCATTAGAATTCAGAAGAATGAGGGGTGACCTCATTGAATCTTATCAAATGGTGAAAGGCCTTGAAAGAGTGGATGTGGAGAGGATGTTTGGTGTGGTGAGAGAGTCTCTAATCAGAGGGCACAGTCTCAGAAATAGAAACATTGAAAACATACAGCGCAATACAGGCCCTTCAGCCCACAAAGCTGTGCCGAACATGTCCCTACATTTGAACTACCTAGGATTTACCAGTAGCTCTCTATTTTTCTAAGCTTCATGCACCTATCCAGGAGTCTCTTAAAAGACCCTATCGGTTCCTCTGCCACCATCACCGCCAGCAGCCCATTCCATGCACTCAGCACTCTGTGTAAAACATTTAGCTCTGACATCTCCTCTGTACCAATTTCCAAGCACCTTAAAACTATGCCCTCTCATACTAATCATTTCATCCCTGGTAAAAAGCCTCTGACTATCCACACAATCAATGCCTCCCATTATCTTGTGCACCTCTATCAGGTCACCTCTCATCCTCCGTTTCTCCAAGGAGTAAGGGCCAAGTTCACTCAACCTATTCTCATAAGGCATGATCCCCAATCCAGGCAACATCCTTGTAAATCTCTGCTGCAACCCTTCTATGGTTTCTATGTCTTTCCTATAGTGAGGCGACCAGAATTGAGCACGGTTCTCCAACTGGGGTCTGACCAGGGTCCTATATAGCAGCAACATTACCTCTCGGCTCTTGAATTCAATTCCACCATTGATGAAAGCCAATGCACCATAAGCCTTCTTAACCATAGAGTCAATCTGAGTAGCAGCTTTGAGCGTCCTGTGGACTCAGACCCCAAAATCCCTCTGATCCTCCACACTGCCGAGAGTCTTACCATTAATATTATATTCTGTCATCATACAGAGGAGCTTCCTTTTAGAATGGAGATGCAGTGCAATTTCTTCAGCCATATGGTATTGAATCTGCAAAATTCTTTGCCATAGGCAGCTGTAGAAGCCAAGGTGTTCTGTATATTTAAGGCCAACATTGATAGATTCTTGATTGGTCAGAGCATGAAGGAATATGGGTGAAGGCAGGAGATTGGTGCTCAGAGGAAATTTGGATTAGACGTGGTTAAATGGCAGATCAGAGACAAATGGCCTAATTTTGCTCCAAAATCCTACAGGGGTCTTATTAGGATAGGCAGGTAAGGAGGGAAGGCGAGAGAGGTTAACAGGAATGGGGAATTGTGAAGCAGAGGAGTGGGCTGGAAGTTCAGGAAGTCGATATTTATGCTATTAGATTCCAGATGGAATATAAGGTGTTACTCCTCCAACCTGAGTGTGGCCTATTGCAGCAATATCAAAGACCATGGAATGACATATCAGAATGGGAATTGAAATGGGTGGCCAGCGGGAGTTCCTGCTTTTTGTGGTGGACAGAGTATGAGTGCTCAGCAAAGCGGTCTCCCAATCTACATCAGGTCTCCCTGATATACAGGATACCACACCAGGAGCACTAGACACTGTATATGACCCCAACAGGCTCACAGGAGAAGTGTTGCCTCACCTGGAATGACTGTTTGGGACCCTGAGTGTTAGTGAGGGAGGAAGTGTGGGGACAGGTATGGTATTTGTTTTGTTTGCAAGGGTAAGTGCAAGGAGAGAGATCAATGGGGAGGGGGCAAATGGACAAGGGAGTCAGGTAGGGAGCAATCCCTGTGGAAAGTGGAATATAGGGTGGAGGAAAAGTCGTGTTTGGTAATGGGATCCCTTTGAGATGGTGGAAGTTATGGAGTATTATGCACTGGACATGGAGGCTAGTGGGTGGTAGGTGAGGACAAGAGGATTCGTATCCCAATGTTAACGATCTATCTCTCAAACTAATTTCTTTGTATCTGCACAGCTTGCCTTCTTTTGTATTAGTGTTTGTCAGTCTTTGTTTGGGTGTAGTTTTTCACTGACTATTGTATTTAACTGTAATTGCCTGCAAGAAAACGTACCTCAGGACACTGTATGGTAACGACTGTTCATTCATTTCTATCGATGCTGTTGACCTGTTGTGTTTCTCCAGCATTTTCTGTGATGCTGATAAAGGATTTCCAACACCAGCAAAATATCTTTTGTGTTTATGGTATCATATATGTACTTTGATAATTATCTTACCTTGAACTTTAAAAATCAGATCAAAGATCCAAACTAAAGGTGTAGCCTTGGGCACCCGCATGGGTCCTAGCTATACCTGCCTTTTTGTCGGCCATGTGGAGCAATCTATGTTCCAAGCCTACACCGGTATCTGTCCTCCTCTTTTCTTACGTTATATCAATGACTGAATCAGCGCTGCTTCCTGCACACATGCTGAGCTCATCAACTTCATTAACTTCGCCTGCAACTTTCACCCTGCCCTCAAATTCACCTGGGGTCTATTTCCGACACCTCCCTCCCCTTTCTATGTTTCTACCTTTGGAGACAGCCTATCCACCGATGTCTACTACAAACCTACAGACTCCCACAGCTACCTAGACTATTCCTCCTCTCACCGTCTCCTGCAAAAATGCTATCCCTTTCAATTCCTCTGCCGCATCTGCTCTCAGGATGAGGCCTTTCATTCTAGGACAAAGGAGATGTCTTTCTTTTTTAAAGAAAGGGGCTTCCCTTCATTCACTATTAACTCTGTCCTCCATCGCATCTCCCGTATTTCACGCACCTCTGCCCTAACCCTATCCCCCCACCAGGCCACCAGGGATAGAGTCCCCCTGATCCTCACCTATCACCCTACAGATCCAACGCATAATCCTCCGTAACTTCTGCCATCTCCTACGGGATCCCACCACCAACCACATCTTCCCCTCACCCCCACTCTTGGCTTTCCGCAGGGATCATTTCCTACGAGCCTCCCTTGTCCATTCATCACCCCCATCCCTCCCCACCGACCTCCCTCCAGGCACTTATCCCTGCAAACGGAAGAAGTGCTACACCTGCCCCCATAACTCTTCCCTCACAACCATCCAGAGCCCCAGACAGTCCTTTCAGGTGAGGCACCACTTCACCTGCAAGTCAACTGGGGTGATATACTGTATCTGGTGCTCCCGATGTGGCCATTTATACATTGGGGAGACCAGCCACAGACTGGGAGACCGTTTCGCCGAACACCGGCGCTCGGTCCTCCAGCAGTGGCGGGATCTCCCTGTGGACACACTCAATTCCACAGACTTCTCCCACTCCGATATGTCTGTCCATGGCCTCTTCTACTGTCAAGATGAGGCCACACACAGGTCGATGGAGCAATACCTTATCTCCAGCCTAGGTAGCCTCCTGCCTGCCAGCATGAACATTCAACTCATAGACTTCCGTTGATACCCCACTTACCCCATCCCTATCTAATATTTTAGTCTGGTTCTCTTTCTCTTTTTCCTGCGTCACTACAATCACCCCCCCCCCCCCGCACTACCTTTCTTTCTCTTTTATTTCCCAGAATTCTCCACCTTACCCCTAGCCCACTTCCCTCCAGCCTATCATTTCCCATCTCTCTACTTCATCCCTCCCCCCACCCCTTGACCATCCCATGTTACTTCACTCCTGATGAAGGGTTTCGACCCGAAACGTCGTCACTCCCTCCTCCCAGGAGGTAGATGCTGTCTTGCCTGCTGAGTTCTGCCAGCATTTTGTGTTTTCAACGATACCTTGAAGCTTTTGTGTGCTTTACAGGAAAACAGCAGCTCTAGTTTCTCTTTCGTCTTCTTTGCAGCAGTAATGAAAGTGGCCATCTGCTATTGGCTAACTGAAGTCACATGACCCCAAAGGAATGCAACTGACACATATAAATCCAGGGCTCCCTGACTGCACCAGCTGTTTACTCTTGAATTGCCAGAGTTCTTTATCCAAGGAGAGTTTGGTAAGTAAGAGAAATCAGAGAGGTATGTTTGTTTGGAATTTATCATAGTAACTCAATTGATTAAATTAATTACCACAAGTTTTACAAATGATAATGCTCTTGCTGTGCCTTGCAAACTTTGGCAATGGGAAGATGGTACAGAAAGGAGTTGGGCTTTAAAAGCAACATGTTGGGAGGGATGGCCTACCTGGGGAAGCAACAGTGTCTCGACCTGTGGCTCAGAAGGGTAGGAAAAGGAAGAAGGTAGAAGTAATAGGAGTTCAAAGACGTGATTCTGTGGATGCAGGAAATAAACTCGGATGGTAGTTTGCCTCCCAGGTGCCAGTGTCTGGGATATTTTTCATTGTGTCCAGGTTATCCCGAAGTGAGAAGGAGAACAGCCAGAGGTCATGGTACATATTCGTACCAACGACATGGGTAGGAAAAGGGAAGAGGTCCTGAAAACAGACTACAGGCAGTTAGTAAGGAAGTTGAAAAGCAGGACCCCAAAGGTAGTAATGTCAGGATTATTACCTGTTCCACATAGTAGTGACTATAGGAATAGAGGAAGGTGGAGGAAAAATGAGTAGCTGAGGGATTGGAGCAGGGGGCTGGGATTCAGATTTTTGGATCATTGGGACCTCTTTTGGGGCAGGTGTGACCTGTACAAAAAGGACAGGTTGCACATCAATTCAAGAGAGACCAATATCCTAGTGGGAGGAATATCCGAGTAGGGGAGATTCAAACAAGAGGACATGAGTTGAGACTTAGGGGACAAAAGTGTAAAGGTAACATGAGGGGGAATTTCTGTACTCAGAGTGGTAGCTGTGTGGAACGAGCTTCCAGTAGTAGTGGTAGAGGCAGGTTTGGTATTGTCATTGAAAGCAAAATTGAATAGGTATATGGACAGGAAAGGAATGGAGGGTTATGGGCTGAGTGCAGGTCTGTGGGACTAAGTAAGAGTAAGCATTCGTCATGAACTAGAAGGGCCGAGATGGCCTGTGTCTATTCTTTAATTGTTATTTGCTTATATGATTTAAACTAGAATTGCTGCGGGGGTGGGAACCGAACTGAAGAGAGGGAGGAAGCAGCAGTGGCTCACAGAAAGAGAAAACTTCTTAAAAAAATATTTTTATGAAAGGAATGACACAATACAGAATACATAATGGATTATATTTTCCTCCATTTTGCTTTTATATATTGCCCCTATACAAACCTCCCCTCACCTGCCCTCCCCGAACATACCATGGCAGTCAATATAGTTACAATACAACATTTCACAAATACAAATACAGACATTTCACAGCCATACCCCCACACTACTTCAAGACGAAGGCCCACACACTTCCATAACATGTCAGATAATCCAAGATACACTTATATTACAATTCATCAACCACCCTGTGAGGTAAACCAGATATGTGTTAGAAGGGAGGCAATAGTGAAAACTTGGAGACAGTGTGAAAGGGAGAATAGGCCGGTGCTAGAGAAGGGAGACACTCAGACCGATGGTTTGATACATGTTCGGCAGAGCTTTGTGGGCCGAAGGGCCTGCATTGTGCTGCAGGTTTTCTGTGCTTCTGTTTCTATATCGTTTCCTCAGAAATTTTTTTGTGATAGACTGCATGAGGCTGAACGGAAATATAACTTCAGACTACTTAGGAATTAGGAAATACAATAAATCAACTTTTATTGAATATAAATTATTTAATTGCAAAATGGTGCTAATGCTTTGCAATAGTTCACTCAGCTAAAAATATTTTGTTAATGCTTTGCATTGGTACTCAGTGTCTTAGGCTTCTTGTTTAAGTGTTCAACAATGATCAGCCAGCATTGATGGATTCCACTTGCCCTGATACCGTTTCTCCATGACTGAAACGTCCTAGTGAAACATTTCACTGTGCTTGTTACTGACAGCACCAAGAATTGCAGGGAAGAATTCTAAATGTGAATGCAGAAAATGAATCTTTAGTGACATGATGCACTTCATAGGTTTGTTTGCTTGAAACATATTGTCAACCAGCTGCACGTAGCTTGGTTCTCTGTGGTTAAGAAGGCAGGCAGTCCATTGGCCTTCATCAACCATGGGATTCAGTTTAAGAGTTGAGAGTTAATGTTACAGCTATATAGGAACCTGATCAGACCCCACTCGGAGTACTGTGCTCAGTTCTGGTCACCTCACTACAGGAAGTACGTGGAAACCATAGAAAGGGTGCAGAGGAGATTTACAAGGATGTTGCCTGGATTGGGGAGCATGCCTTATGAGAACCGCTTGAGTGAACTCGGCCTTTTCTCCTTGGAGCAACAGAGGGTGAGAGGTGACCAGACAGAGGTGTATAAGGTGATGATGAGAGGCATTGAACTTGTGGATAGTCAGAGGCTTTTTCCCAGGACTGAAATATTCAGGGCTGAAGATTTCTGGCATTGGAAAGGGTCCAGAGAAGTTTCACAAGAATGACTGCAGGAATAAATGAGTTAACATGTGTGGCATGTTGGCATGTTTGATGGCTCTGGGCCAGTACTCCCTGGAGTTTAGCAGAATGGAGGGGGTGGATCTGATTGAGAGCTATGGTATATTTTAAGGCCAGGATACTGGATGTGGAAAGGATATTTCCTGTAGTGGGTGGTAGGGTCTAGGACCAGAGGACAGAGGGTCAGATTATCAGCATATTCTCTTAGAACATATGGGAGGAAATTCTTCAGGCAGAGGGTGGGGAATGTGTGGAATTCACTGCCACAGATGGCAGTGGAGGCCAAATCAGAGAGTAATTTAAAGCAGAGCTTGATAGGTTCTTGATTATTCAGGGTGTCAACATGTGACAGGTTGACAGGAGAATTGGGTTGAGAGTTAAGATAAATCTGTCATGATCAAATGCCAGAGTAGACTTGATTAGACAGAGTAGCCTAATTCAACTCCTATGTTTGAAATGAAGGTGGGCTGACTGAAGAAGGAAGCATTTCAGGTGAAATTTGGTGGAGCTGTGGAGAGTGAAGACGACAAAGGACAGATCAAGATTGAGGTGAGTAGGAAATGTGGGCAGGGAAATGGCAGATGAAGGTTAATCTGGGTAGGTGTTGGTGAGCTGTTGCACTTTGGGAGGTCAAAAGTCAGAAGAAATCACACTGTAACTGATATGACCCTGAGGTGCATTAATGTACAGGAGGAGGGAGGTCATGGGTACAAGCCTCAATGTGGTAATGCCTGTAATTTGGCAAAGAAGGGATAAGGTATGCTAGTCTTCATTGTTTAGTGTGGGAAGAGAAAGGTGGGAAGTGCTGCTACAGGCTCCCTACTTCCACAACACTTCCTGCTCTTCCACCTATCTTCATATCATCCACAAATTTGACCACAAAGCCATCAATTCCATCAGCCACATCATTGACATGTAATATGAATAGAATAGAGGTGTCCCAACACTTACCCCTGTGGAACACCACTAATCAACCCGAACAGGCCCATTGAATTTCCATTTTTGTCTCCTGTCAGTCAGCCGATCTTCAGTCCATGCTGGGGTCTTTCTTATAGAAACATAGAAAACAGTTGCAGGAATAGACCATTTGGCCCTTTGAGCCTGCACCGCCATTCAGTATGATCATGGCTGGTCATCCACCTCAGAACCCTGTACCTGCTTTCTCTCCATACCCCCTGATTCCATTAGCCACAAGGGCCATGTCTAACTCCCTCTTGAATATAGCCAATTAACTGGCCTTAACTGTTTCCTGTGGCAGATTCCACAGATTCCACAGATTCACCACTCTCTATGTGAATAAGTTTTTCCTCATCTCGGTCCTAAAAGGCTTCCCCTTTATCCTTAAACTGTGACCCCTCGTTCTGGACATCCCCAACATCGGGAACAATCTTCCTGCATCTAGCCCAGGGGTGGGCAAACTTTTTGACATGTGGGCCACAAAGGGTTCTAAAATTTGACAGGGGGGCCAGACCAGGAGCAGATGGACGGAGTGTTTTGGTAATACACCTCATAAGAGAAAATAAAATATCATGGGATATGTAGAAAACATGTGCGTTAATTTCAATTGAAAATGAACAAATGCATTACAACAAAATATCTGTCTTTGAAGTCCCATGGTATTTAGCTATTTATTGAAATGACTTTTAAAACACTGAAAGTTAAATGAATAAAATACAGCTTTTTTTAATAGTAACAGTTATTATTTTAAAACACTGAAAATTCTGTTATCCTTCAAGATATTATCATCATCACTCTCCTCCTGACTGTCTTTATTTCAAAAACGGTAGGAGATGCAGGTCTACTTGTCCTTCTTATTCAATTGTCCCCTGTGCCAAAAATGACCAGCACAAAGACAGAACCCTGACAGCGCGCCAGTATGCGGAGCGCGTTATTTGATCTGGAGCACATTTTTTATTTTCAGAACGTACATGCACCTGTGCAATACTCATGTCCATCACTTAACAGAGATGACACGTAACATGTAAGGCTTATTGAAAAAAATATTTTCAAATGCATTTTTTACATAACACAACGAAGAAACTTATTTTTAATTTCAGTGGGAACAGTGTTGTTGGTCTCCCTTTTTAGCCAGCTCATCAAAGTCTGGATTTAGTTTTGTTGTGGCGATTCTCAGGATGGATCTGAGGTGTTGGTCAGTTAACTTGGATCTGTGGCTGGCTTTGTTGATGTTCATGACGCTGAATGCCTGTTCACACAAATAGGTCGAGCCGAACAAAGAGTAAAGCGCAAATGTGGAGTAATATGCTGCACCTCAACAAAGGTCAATGTATTTAGAGTGCGTCATCTATTGGGAAAATGCCAGAATTGCAGGGAAAAAATGTAAACAAGGTTTATTAATATAATTTCATCAAGTTCTGCGGGCCGGATTAAAAAGCTTAGCGGGCCGCATATGGCCTGCGGGCTGTAGTTTGCCCATGCCTGATCTAGCCTGTCCAATCCCTTTAGAATTTTATACGTGTCAATAAGATCCCCCCTCAATCTTCTAAATTTCAGTGAGTATAAGCCTAGTCGATCCAGTCTTTCTTCATATGAAGGTCCTGCCATCCCAGGAATCAATCTGGTGAACCCTATTTGTACTCCCTTTATGGCAAGAATGTCTTTCCTCAGATTAGGGGACCAAAACTGCACACAATACTCCAGGTGTGGTCTCAACAAGGCCTTGTACAACTGCAGTAGAACCTACCTGCTCCTGTACTTGAATCTTCTTGCTATGAAGGCCAACATACCATTTGCCTTTTTCACTGCCTACTGTACCTGTATGCCCACTTTCAATGACCGGTGTACAATGACACCCAGGTCTCATTGCATCTCCCCTTTTCCTAATCGGCCACCGTTCAGATAATTATCTGTTTTTCTGTTTTTGTCACCAAAGTGGATAACCTCACACTTATCACATTAAATTGCATCTGCCATGAATTTGTCCACTCACCTAACCTATCCAAGTCACCCTGCATCCTCTTAGCATCCTCCTCACAGCTAACACCGCCGCCCAGCTTCATGTCATCCGCAAACTTGGAGATGCTGCATTTAATTCCCTCGTCAAAATCATTAATATATATTGTAAACAACTGGGGTCCCAGCACTGAGCCTTGCGGTACCCCATTAGACACTGCCTGCCATTCTGAAGAGGTCCCATTTACTCCCACTCTTTGCTTCCTGTCTGCCAACAAATTCTCTATCCACATCAATACCATACCCCCAGTACTGTGTGCTTTAAGTTTGCAAAATAATCTCCTGTGTGAGACCTTGTCAAAAGCATTTTGAAAATCCAAATATACCACATTCATTGGTTCTTCCCTATCCACTTTACTAGTTACATCCTCAAAAATTCAATAAGATTCGTCAAATGTGACTTTCCTTTCACAAATCCATGCTGACTTTGTCCGATGATTTCACCGCTTTCCAAATGTGCTGTTATCACATCTTTGACAACTGACTCTAGCATTTTCCCCATCACCAATGTCAGACTAACTGGTCTATAATTCCCCAGTTTCTCTCTCCCTCCTTTTTTAGAAAGTGGGGTTACATTAGCCACCCTCCAATCCTCAGGAACTAATCCAGAATCTAAAGAGTTTTGAAAAATTATCACTAATGCATCCACTATTTCTTCGGTGACTTCCTTAAGCACTCTGGGATGCAGACTATCTGGCCCTGGGGATTTATCTGCCTTTAATCTCTTCAATTTACCTAACACCACTTCCCTACTAACATGTATTTCTCTCAATTTCTCCATCTCACTAGACCCTCGGACCCTTCTATTTCTGGAAGATTATTTATGTCCTCCTTAGTGAAGACAGAACCAAAGTAGTTATTCAATTGGTCTGCCATGTCTTTGTTCCCTATGATCAATTCACCTGTTTCTGACTGTAAAGGACCTACATTTGTCTTAACCAATCTTTTCTTTCCACATATCTATAAAAGCTTTTACAATCAGTTTCTATGTTCTCTGCCAGCTTTCTCTCATAATCCTTTTTCCCTTTCCTAATTAAGCCCTTTGTCCTCCTGGGCTAAACTCTGAATTTTTCCCAGTCCTCGGCTGTGCTGTTTTTTCTAGCTAATTTGTATGTTTCTTATTTGGAATTGATACTATCCCTAATTTCCCTTGTCAGCCATGGGTGCACTACCTTCCTGGTTTGTTCTTTTGCCAAACTGGGGTGAACAATTGTTGTAGTTCATCCATGCAATCTTTAAATGCTTGCCATTGCATATCCAATGTCAACCCTTTAAGTATCATTTGCCAGTAAATCTTAGCTAATTCACATCTCATACCTTCAAAATTACCCTTCTTTGAGTTCAGAACCTTTGTTTCTGAATTAACTATGTCACTCTCCGTCTTAATGAAGAATTCCACCATATTATGGTCACTCTTACCCAAGGGGCCTCGCACCACAGTATTGATAACTAACCCTTCCTCATTGCTCAATACCCAATCTAGAATGGCCTGCTCTCTAGTTGGTTCCTCGACATGTTGGTTCAGAAAACCATCCCGCATACATTCCAAGAAATCCTCTTCCTCAGCATCCTTACCAATTCGGTTCACCCAATCTATATGTAGATTGAAGTCACCCATTATAACTGCTGTTCCTTTATTGCACGCATTTCTAATTTTCTGTTTAATGCCATCCCCAACCTCACTACTGCAGTTCGGTGGCCTGTAAACAACTCCCACCAGTGTTTTCTGTCCCTTTGTTTTATGCAGCTCTACCCATATCAATTCCACATTGTCCAAGCTAATGTCCTTCCTTTCTATTGCGTTAATCTCCTCTCTAACCAGCAACGCTACCCCACCTCCTTTTCTTTCCTGTCTATCCCTCCTGAATATTGAATATCCCTAGATGTTGAGCTCCCATCATTGGTCACCCTGGAGCCATGTCTCTGTGATCCCAACTAGATCATATTCATTACTAACTATCTGCACATTCAATTCATACACCTTGTTACGAATGCTCCTCGCATTGACACACAAAGCCTTCAGGCTTGTTTTAACAACACTCCTTTAACCCTATACAATTATGTTGAAAAGTAGCCCTTTTTGATTTTTACCCTGGATTTGCCTGCCTGCCACTTTTACTTTTCACCTTACTACTTTTTGCTTCTACCCTCATTTTACAACCCTCTGTCTCTCTGCACTTGTTCCCATCCCCCTGTCACATTAGTTTAAATCCTCCTGAACAGCAGTAGCAAACGCTCCCCCTAGGACAGGGGTCAGCAACCTTTACCACTGAAAGAGCCACTTGGACCCGTTTCCCACAGAAAAGAAAACACTGGGAGCCGCAAAACCCGTTTGACATTTAAAATGAAATAACACTGCATACAACGTTTTGTTTTGCCTTTATGCTATGTATAAACAAACTATAATGTGTTGCATTTATGAAATTGATGAACTCCTGCAGAGAAAACGAAATTACATTTCTGCATGCAACAAAAACATTTTGACCTCCGAAAAAAAGACGTTGGGTTGAAGGTTACTTTTAAGTAAAATACTCGACATCTATTTGAGTCCTTCTTGTATTTATGAAAAACGCCAAACTTAAATTTGCCGCCAGCAGCAAACCAAAAATAACGTCAGCCAGCTGTCAACCTGAAAAATAAAAGGACTATTTCACTGAACAATGAAAACATATGAATATACGTTAAATAATAGGCAATTAAAATATTTATCATCCTTGTTCAGGTTGACTCACACCTGACAATGCAGTCGTATTCAGTAGGGATGGATCGATGCTTAGGGAAGGATAATGAACTCTCTGAACTCACAGAAGCGTTTCCCAAACGATGTTTGCATTGCGATGATTGCAGAATGTAAATACTCCGAATTTATCATGTCGTGACCTTGTTTGAACTCTCTCAAATTGGGGAAGTGAGACAATGTGCCTTTCTGTAAATCTCTGGCAAGCACTGTCAACTTGCGCTCGAATGCCAAAACATCCTCCAACATGTGCAGGGCTGTACGTCCTTACCCCGTTGAAGAGCTGTGTTCAGCATGTTCAGGTGCGCTGTCATGTCTACCATGAAGTGTAGCTTTTCCAGCCACTCTGGCTGTTCCAGCTCAGGAAAGGTGAGCCCTTTGCTGCCCAGGAATGTTTTCACTTCTTCCAGACACGCGACAAAGCGTTTCAGCACCTCCGCTCTGGACAGCCAGCGATAAAAACACGTTGTAGCGGTGTGCTACAAGCAGACAGTAAACTGCAGTCAAAGATAGCTTTATTTGAACTAAACAGCCTTGCTTTTAAGCCTCCCTCAACCCGCCCCCCATGGGCGCGGATGCTGCAAAAGACACGTACTCACAAACCCCCGTAGGCTATCTCCCTTAGCCTGAACGCTGGCTAATTGTGAGCCGGTTCGGATGTGTCAGGAAATGGGTCGCCCGCCACAACGTCTTATTTAGATTGTACAAGATCACAATAATCTTCAAATTTAGATTTACATTTCAAAAACTAACAAACTAACATAAAATACATTTTAATTAAATACTGACCATGTAGCGGTGTGCTACATGCAGCGCTAAAATTACGACACGGAGTCGGTAACTGCAGTCGAAGGAAAAAACTTTATTCGAAATCTTCAGCCTCACTTTTAAGCCTCCCTCAACCTGCCTCCCATGGCGCAGAGGCTCCAAAGCTCTGTGCTTGCAAACCCCCGTAGGCTATCTAATTGTGAGTCGGTTCGGATGTGCCAGGAAAAGGGTCGCCACAACCAATTATTTCCCAAAGCAACAGGGAGCCACAGCACAGACGTAAAAGAGCCACATGTGGCTCCGGAGCCGCGGGTTGCCGACCCCCGCCCTAGGACATTGGTTCCAGTCCAGCCCAGTTGCAGACCGTCCTGTTTATACTGGTCCCACCTCCCCCAGAACTGGTTCCAATGCCCCAGAAATTTGAACCCCTCCCACTTGCACCATTTTTCAAGCCACATATTCATCTGAAATATTCTCCTATTTCTACTCTGACTAGCATGTGGCTGTGGTAGTGATCCAGAGATGATTACCTTTGTAGTCCTACTTTTTAGTTTATCTCCTAACTCCCTAAATTCACCCTGTAGGACCTCATCCCATTTTTTACCTATGTCGTTGGTACCCATGTGCACCACGACCGCTGGCTGTTCACCCTCCCATTCCAGAATGTCCTGCAGCTGCTCAGAGACATCCTTGACCCTTGCACCAGGGAGGCAACATACCATCCTGGAGTCTCATTTGTGGCTGCAGAAACACCTATCTATTCCCCTTACAATCGAATCCCCTATCACTACAGCTCTCCCACTCCTTTTCCTTCCCTCCTGTGCTGCAGAGCCACCCATGGTGCCATGAACTCGGCTGCTGCTGCCTTCCCCTGATGAGACATCTCCCCCAACAGTATCCAAAACTGTATATCTGTTTAGAAAGGAGATGACCTCAGGGGACTCCTGCACTACCTGCCTACTGCTATGCTGTCTAGTGGCCACCCCTTCCCTTTCTGCCTGTGTAGCCTTTACCTGCAGTGTGGCCAACTCACTGAATGTGCTATTCACAACTTTCTCAGCATCACGGATACTACAGAATTAATCCAATTGCAGCTCCAGCTGCTCAATGCGGTCTGCCAAAATCTGCAGCTGGACACACTTCCTGCACACATAGTTGTCAGGGACACTGGAAGTATCCCTGTTTTCCCACATGCTGCAGGATGAACAAACCACAGGGCCGATCTCAGCTGTCATGACCTACCCAATATGTTGCCTCAACTTTTGAAACGTTCTCCTTTTAAAGGAACTTACCCAGCCTTACCTCACTTTGAGTGAAGCTCATCCTCAGCCTCTGCTCACCGAAGCCCCTGGAGACAAAGCCTTCCTACTCTGTCACCCGCTCCTTCAAACTGCTCTCTTTTAAATACTCCTGCTGCCTCACGGTCCAATTTACACGCGCTTGCGCAGTCGTGCCCCGTTAAACTGCCTAAGAAATTGTAATACCATGGGCTCTTGTCGTGTTTAGCAGCCTCATATGTGGAACCATGTCAAAGGCTTTCTGACTTCTAAACAAACAACATCTACTGACTCTCCTCTGTCTGTCCTGCCTGTCATTTTCTTAAAAAATTCCAGCAGATTTGTCAGGCAAGATTTCCCCAAAAGAAATATTAATTTTTACCCTATTTTATTCTGTGCCTGTAAGTATCTTGAAAGCTCATCCTTCATTTTGGACCCTGGCATCTTCCCAAACACTGAAGTCAGGCTATCTGGACAATAATTTCATGACTTTTGCTTCACTCACTTTTGCAAAATGGAGTGACATTTGCAATTTTACAATCTTCTAGGAACATTCCATTGTCTAATGTTTCTTGAAAGATCTTTACTAATGCCTCAACAATCTCTTCCGCCACCTCTTTCAGAAACTTGGGATGTTGTTCATCAGATTCATGTGATTATCTACTTTCAGACCTTTCAGCTTTCCAAGCACCACCTTAGTAACTGCAATCACTTCTGCCCCCTGACCCTCTTGAATTTCTATCATATTGCTGGTGACTTCCATTGTGAAGACTCAATCAAAATACTAATTACATTCATCCGCTCTTTCTTTGTCCCCAATAACTCCGTCAGCATAATTTTACAATGGTCTGATATTCACTCTCAACTCGCTTTTACTCTTCATATATCTGAAATAACATTTGGTATCCTCTTTTATATTACTGGCGAGTTTACCTCCATATTTCATCTCTTCTCTCCTTATTGTTGTTTTAGTTGCCTTGTGTTGGTTTTTTAACATTTTCCCAATTGTCTAAATTCCCAACAATATTTGCTATATTATATGCCCTCTACTTTGCTTTTATGCTGTCTTTGACTTCTCTGTCAGCCTCAGATTCATCCTCTCTTTCAAGTTCCCAGTCATATTTGAGATGTATCTATCCTGCACCTTCCAAATTTTCCAGAAAATACAGCCGTTGCTGTTCTGCTGTCACCCACAGAGAGTTCTGTCTGGAAAGTGGAGAGGGGTGGGGTGGGAGAGAGAAAGCAGCTTTGTTGGAGATGGCAGAAGTTGTGGAGAATGATGTATTGGGTACGGAGGTTAATGGACACACATACACCTCTCCACATCTACTTTATTTAGACCTTTCAATATTCAAAGCTTTCAATGAGATCCGACCTTCATCCTTCTCAGCTCCAGTGAGTGCAGGCCCAGAGCCATCAAATGCTTTTCATACCCAGAATCACTCTCAGAAACCTCTGTCATGTTTTGTAGCTTCAAAACATTAAACTAATTCAAAGGAAGACACAGGAGTCTGAAATGTGGGTCTAGATTCGAGTATTATTTTAAGTGAGGCACTCATGTATCACGTGGTAGCGTGATGATGTATGCATTTCATGGATTTTACATTATCACCCATAATTAATTATTTAAATGAACAGGATTGCTCAATCAATCAATACATATACAAGATTACTTAAATGTTAAGTATTTTAAATTATTTTATGAAATATTTTATTTTATTAATTTTATTTATTATTTTATTAAATATTAAGTATCTACTTTTTGCGAAGGCTGAGGGAAGTCCATCTCCCACCCGCCATCCTCATCACATTCTACAGGGGTTTTATTGAGAGCATCCTGAGCAGCTGCATCACTGCCTGGTTTGGAAATTGCACCATCTCAGATCGCAAGACCCTGCAGTGGATAGTGAGGTCAGCTGAGAAGATCATTGGGGTCTCTCTTCCCACCATCAAGGACATTTACACTACACACTGTATCCGCGAAGGAAACAGCATTATGAAGGACCCCATGCACCCCACATACAATCGCTTCTCCCTCCTGCCATCTGGCAAAAGGCTCAGAAGCATTTGGGCTCTGTTGACCAGACTATATAATAGTTTCTTCCCTCAAGCTATCAGACTCCTCAATATCCGAAGCCTAGACTGACACCTTGCCCTACTGTCCTGTTTATTATTTATTGTAATGCCTGCACTGTTTTTGTGCACTTTATGCAGTCCAGTGTAGGTTTGTAGTATAGTTTTCTGTTTTTTTTTTAATTACGTAGTTCGGTCTAGTTTTTTGTACTGTGTCATGTAAACCATGGTCCTCAAAAACATTCTCATTTTTACTATGCACTGTACCAGCAGTGAAAGTCAAAATGACAATAACAGTTGACTTGATATTAAATACACAACACTCCTCCTTGCATGGCTATAAAATCCAATTGAATAGAGAATGCATCTCAACTAGATACACACTCTATATAATACAACTACCATACAAACATCCACAGCATAGTGCATTTTAAATTGTCCTATTCGGACCTAAAGATTTAATTGCTCTGGATGACTTTTTACTCCTGTGGGATACCATCCTGTGAGAAGGAGAATCACTTGGCAGGTGAGACTTGTGGCTGTGAAACAATCTCAGGTGCTGGTTCTTTCTCTGTGGTGGCTGTCTTCTAGTTTCTGCATCTTGACCTTGGGAAAGTGCACTTAGTTCACTGAAGTATTCTGGTATTAATCCATCTCGATCTGATCTCTCCACTTTGTTTCCTCATCTACAACATCAAGTCATTAAATCCTCTGTGCTCATCTCTCCATTGACTCTTTTCATTTTGTCTTACCATTCATCCAGCTGGGATTTGGTCTTTGCATCTACTTTTGCAAGAAGCTTTCCTTTTCCAGTTGAACTTCATGTTATAATCTTCATGCAATCTTTATACTCAGAAAAGCCAAATGCTTGTAACTTTCCTGAAGCTCCTTCAAATCTCTTCCAGCTTAAAACCTTATTTCTCAAGTAACTGCCTGTTTAATATACCAGAAGATTTCTCAGTTGTTACCTCTAGAAATTGTTGTAGTTCGGCCACTGCTTTCATCACTTTCATGGTTCCTCTGAGCGGTATGCTCCTTCCTTGGACCAATATGCTTTCCAACTAGAGGCAGAGGTTGGCCTTTTTGCCCTCTGTTGTTCATAGAGTTTGGCATGGAGACATCCAGTACCTTCCATAATTCCTGCCAGTTGACTTTATTGTAGGTGATGTGGCATGAAAATGGTGGCTGGATCTGCAATCAAGTTGTAGTTGTCTCTGCCAATCACATTCCCCACAATGCTGGTCCTCCTGTTTATCCCAAATAGTAACTCAATTTGCCTGTAGCTGTTGTGTTTCACTGTTACGAATGTCATTCTCACAGGATTTGCCTTTACTCTAATATAAGTATATGGAAGTGTTGAATAAAAGGTCTCCAAGTCTGATCAAATTTAATAGAAGGGTCATATATAACACTTCTAATTTTTTCTAAGTTTAAACATAATATAGTTTGAGAGAACCCATGAAATGTAGTGGGAGTATTAATTTCCTTCCAATTCAACAAAATCGATCTTTTGGCCACTAATGTGAGAAATTGAATCATCCGATACGTTGAAGAGGTTAAATGGTGTGGTTCTATCATCGGTAAACCAAAAATTGCCATAATAGGATGAGATTGTAAATCAATATTCAAAACCGTTGAAATACATCTATCACAAACTGGACTTGTATGAGAATAATAATGGGCTAATTTATCCTTGGACATGTGGGCCCTATGAACTACTTTGAACTGTATCAAGGAATGTTTAGCACATATAGAAGACGAATTAACTAATTGGAAATTTTTTCCCATTTTTCGATAGGTAAGGCAAGCTTAAGTTCCCTTCCCCAATCATTTTTAATGTTATTAGATGCATCTGAACGAATTTTTGTAATTATGTTGTCGATAGCTGATGTTGCACCTTTCTGAGAAGGATTTAAATCTAAGATTTTTTCCAGACTATCTGTAGCATATGAGTTCAGGAAAGTAGGAAGGATAGTATTTTAAAAGTTTCTAATCTGTAAATACCAAAAAAAGAGATCTAGGTAAATTATATTTGTTAGACAATTGCTCAAGTGACATGAAAAATTATCCAAAAATAAATCATAAAACCATAAAATACCTTTAGTTTTCCAAATCCTATAGGCTTGCCCTATAGTAGATGGATAGAAAAAATAGTCAAATATAATAGGACTTGCTAGAAGAAATTGATTCAGCCCAAAAACTTTCTGAAATTGAAACCATATTCATAAGGTATATTTAACTATTGGATTATCTAATTGTTTATACAATTTAGAAAGAGCAAAGGGAAGCAAAGTCCCTAGAATAGAACCCACTGAAAACCCTTGTACTATTATATTCAAGATTTACCAATGAGGGCTTAAAGTTGTATCCGAGTCCCATAACCAAAATTTCAAATAGCAAATATTAATAGCCCAATAAAAATCTAAAATTTGGCAATGCCAGACCACCCTCCTTTTTAGACTTATGTAAATATTTTTTGCCTATCCTTGGATTTCTATTCTGCCAAATATAAGAAGCGATTTTAGAATCAACACTGTCGATCAAAGATTTCGGAATAAAATTTGGTACCATATAACCATATAACAATCACAGCATGGAAACAGGCCATCTCAGCCCTCCTAGTCCATGCCGAACTCTTAATCTCACCTAGTCCCACCTACCCGCACTCAGCCCATAACCCTCCACTCCTTTTCTGTCCATATACCTATCCAATTTTACCTTAAATGACACAACTGAACTGGCCTCTACTACTTCTACAGGAAGCTCATTCCACACAGCTATCACTCTCTGAATAAAGAAATACCCCCTTATGTTTCCCTTAAACTTCTGCCCCCTAACTCTCAAATCATGTCCTCTTGTTTGAATCTCCCCTACTCTTAATGGAAACAGCCTATTCATGTCAACTCTATCTATCCCTCTCAAAATTTTAAATACCTCGATCAAATCCCCCCTCAACCTTCTACGCTCCAATGAATAGAGACCTAACTTGTTCAACCTTTTTCTGTAACTTAAGTGCTGAAACCCAGGTAACATCCTAGTAAATTGTCTCTGCACTCTCTCTAATTTATTGATATCTTTCCTATAATTCGGTGACCAGAACTGCACACCATATTCTAAATTTGGCCTTACCAATGCCTTGTACAATTTTAACATTACATTCCAACTTCTGTATTCAATGCTTTGATTTATAAAGGCCAGCATTCCAAAAGCCTTCTTCACCACCTAATCTACATGAGACTCCACCTTCAGGGAACTATGCACTGTTATTCCTAGATCTCTGTTCCTCTGCATTCCTCAATGCCCTACCATTTATCCTGTATGTTCTATTTGGATTATTCCTGCCAAAATGTAGAACCTCACACTTCTCAGCATTAAACTCCATCTGCCAACGTTCAGCCCATTCTTCTAACCGGCATAAATCTCCCTGCAAGCTTTGAAAACCCACCTCATTATCCACAACACCTCCTACCTTAGTATCATCGGCATACTTACTAATCCAATTTACCACCCCATCATCCAGATCATTTATGTATATTACAAACAACATTGGGCCCAAAACAGATCCCTGAGGCACCCCGCTAGTCACCGGCCTCCATCCCGATAAACAGTTATCCACCACTACTCTCTGGCATCTCCCATCTAGCTGCTGTTGAATCCATTTTATTACTCCAGCATTACTACCTAACGACTGAACCCTCTTAACTAACCTTCCATGTGGAACTTTGTCAAAGGCTTTGCTGAAGTTCCATATAGACTACATCCACTGCCTTACCCTCGTCAACATTCCTTGTAACTTCTTCAAAAAATTCAATGAAACCATTAAGCATTAATCCGGCCTATCAATGACAAAGAAATTGGGGACCACTTAGTGAATAACTGTTTAATCTCATCAATGAAAGATAAAAAGTTAACCTTAAATAAATCTGTTTTTTGGTAATTTTGACTCTTAAATATATAAAATGGTCAATTTGAACCAATTTGAAAGGTAAACATCCATATATTGGGACGTTTGTATTTTGAGGAAATAATTCGCTCTTATTAAGGTTCAGTTTGTAACCTGAAAAGTTACTAAACTGAGCCAACAAAGATAGAACTGCAGGAATAGATTTCTCAGGATTAGAGATAACACAATAATAAATTGTCTGCATATAATGATAGTTTATGTATCTCATTCCTATGGGTAATACCAAAAGTATTAGATGATTCCCAAATAGAAATTGCTAAAGTTTCCAGAGCAATATCAAATAGCAATGGACTAAAAGGACAAACGTACCTGGAACCCCGAAATAAACAAAAAAAGGGAGATCTTTGATTACTCGTGATGAACAAAGCTACTGGGGTATGATATATAAATTTAACCCAAGATATAAATGTCAAACTAAAATTAAATTTCTCAAATACAGTAAATAAATATGGCTATTCAACTGTCAAATGCTTTCTCAGCATCTAATGAAATGACACATTCTGGAATACTACATGAAGGAGTGGAAACAATATTTATTAATCTCCTAATGTTAAGAGTACCGGTTTTTAATAAATCCAGTTTGATCCACAGAAATCATTCAAGGTAATACCTCCTCTAACCTAGTCACCAATATCTTAGAAAAAATCTTGGAATCTACGTTCAACAAAGATATCAGTCGATATGATGCACATTTGGTGGGTTCTTTATTCTTTTTTAATATTAAAGAAACAGAAGCCCTATAAAAAGATTATGGTAATTTACCCAATTTAATTCCTTCTTTAAAAACTCTACCTAACCAAGGAGAGAGAGAAGAAGAAAAGCATTTAAAAAAAATTCTACTGTATAACCGTCTGGACCTGGTGCTTTACCAGAATTCATTGAATGAATGGCGCCTTTTATTTCTTCATCTGTAGTGGGAGTTTGTTTCTAATATTAGATGTTCATCAAGTGATAATTTCAGAAATTCAATTTCCTTAAGAAATCATGCATAATATTAGAATCATTAGGAAAATCAGAATTATATAAAGTGGTATAAGAATCTTGAAAATATCTGTTTTTATCATGATTAACTGTCAAATTGCCAGCTTGTTTACGAATCTTAATAATTTGGCATTTAATTGAGGCAGTTTTCAGTTGATTAGCTAATAATTTACCCAATTTATCACAATGTATGTAAAAGTCACTTCTGGTTTTTGTTAATTGGTTTGCAATCAAAGATGAAAATAATAAATTAAATTCCATTTGAAGCTCGACTCTCAGTTTATAAATCTCCTTGTAAGTTCTCAGTTAAATATCTGCATGCTTCAGTTCAGTATCTCTGAAATGCCTTTCAAGCTCATTTTGTGGAATGACTGAAACAGCTGAACAAGTGTCAAATTCCATTTTAATTACTTTGCTGTTTACTTCTGTTGTAAGCCATATTGTTTGTCCATAATTAATTTTCACATTGTAAATCTCAAGGGTACCCAGTTCTGTTTCACTCTCATCATAATCAGATCCTTCATTAACAGTATGTAAATTAGTGCTCTTTTTGAAACTGCAACTTGAGTTTTTAGTTTTTTCTCTTCCCTGCGTAGTTGATTTATTTTTGTCTGTCCAACATTCTCTTTGGAATGTATCCTACTTTGTTGCATTTTCTGAAAGTTTTGCCCTTGTATCTGCATTGGTCTGGAGTATGTGAGCCCCTACTACAATGGTAAATTCATTTTGTTTGGCCAGGCCAGTTTCTGTTTAGATGTTGCAGTTTTGTTCATGCTCCCTTTTATTCCCCACTGTAACTGAGGTTCCGTCAATACTAGAACGTATAGTTTTGAAAACGGCAGTTTCACGTAAAAACGATAGGCGTCCACACCAAGCATTTTTAAAAATACCTCCATCCACATTAAAACAGTATTTGGGTGAATCTCCTCCTACTGGACATGCGCAGGACACATCTACAGAAAACAAGCCACCAACATCCTTGCAGTGAGGATTGTTAGTGCTATTGGGGGGGTTGTTTAAGTTAGATTTGCAGGGGGATGGGAACCAGAGTGACAGAGATAGTGGTGTGGAGATGAAAATGAATTATATTAAAGTTTCATTGAAAGTCACAAATTGATGGGTTGTGTGTGGTCGTAATAATCTTCTGAGATGTATCTATTTCAATGCGAGGAGTACCGTGGGGAAGGCTAACGAGCGTGAGGCCTTGGTTTAACATATGGAATTATGACATTGTAGCCATTAGTGAAACTTGGCTACAGAAGGGGCAGGACTGGCAGCTTAATGTTCCAGTGTTCTGATTTTTCAAATATGATAGAGGCAAGAGGGATGAAGGGTGGGGGGGGGGGGAATGTCAGGGAAAATGTTACAGCAGTGCTCAGCAGGACAGATTAGATGGCTTGTCTACCAAGGCCATATGGGTGGTGATAAGAAACAGGAAAGGTATGACCACGTTAATGGGGTTGTATTATAGACCACCCAATAGTCAGTAAGAATTGGAGGAGCATATCTGCAGAGATAGCAGACAACTGCAGGAGATGTGATGAGGATGTTAGGAGAATTCAGGGTGACTTGGATAGGCTGGTTGAGTGGGCAGATACTTGGCAGATGGCGTTTAATGTGAATAAGTGTGAGGTTATCCACTTTGGGAGTAAGAACAGGAAGGCAGATGATTATCTGAACGATTTAGAGTTGGGTAAGGGAAAAATACAAAGAGATCTCCGAGTCCTTGTTCATCAATCACTGAAGGTGAATGAGCAAGTGCAGCAGGCAGTGAAGAAGGGTAATGGAATGTTGGCCTTTATTACAAAGAGAATTGAGTACAAGAGCAAGGAAATCCTCTGGTATTTGTACAGAGCCCTGGTGAGACCACACCTGGAGTATTGTGTACTGTTTTGGTCTCCAGGGTTAAGGAAGGACATCCTGGCTGTAGAGGAAGTGCAGCGTAGATTCACGAGGTTAATTCCTGGGATGTCTGGACTGTCTTACGCAGAGAGGTTAGAGAGACTGGGCTTGTACACGCTGGAACTAAGGAGACTGAAAGGGGATCTGATTGAAACATATAAGATTATTAAGGGATTGGACAAGATAGAGGCAGGAAATATGTTCCAGATGCTGGGAGAGTCCAGTACCAGAGGGCATGGTTTGAGGATAAGGGGTAGGTCATTTAGGACAGAGTTAAGGAAAAACTTCTTCTCCCAGAGAGTTGTGGGGGATCTGGAATGCACTGCCTCGGAAGGTAGTGGAGGCCAATTCTCCGGATGCTTTCAAGAAGGAGCTAGATAGGTATCTTATGGATAGGGGAATCAAGGGATATGGGGACAAGGCAGGAACTGGGTATTGATAGTAATTGATCAGCCATGATCTCAAAATTGTGGTGCAGGCTCGGAGGGCCGAATGGTCTACTTCTGCACCTATTATCTATTGATATAAAGTTGTGAAAGCAGGGGATTTTAATTTTCCACATTGATTGGGACTCCCATACTGTTAAAGGTCTAGATAAGGTAGAGTTTGTAAAATGTGTTCAGGAAAGTTTTTTAAATCAATATATAGAGATACCGAATAGAGAGAATGCAATATTAGATCTCCTATTAGAAAATGAGTTAGGACAGGTGATGGAAGTGTGTGTAGGGTAACACTTCCGTTCCAGTGATCATAACACCATTAGTTTCAACTTAATCATGGATAAAGATAGATCTGGTCCTCAGGTTAAGGTTCTAAACTGGAAAAAGGCCAAATTTGAAGAAATGAGAAAGGATCTAAAAAGCAGGGATTGGGACAGGTTTTTCTCTGTTGTTGGTAAATGAGAGACCTTTAAAGGAGAAATTTTGAGAGTGTAGATTTTGTATGTTCCTGTCAGAATTAAAGTCAAAGTGGGTAAGAATAAGGAACCTTGGTTCTCTGGGGATATTAGAACATTGATAAAGAAGAAGAGAGAGAGGTATGACATGTATAGGAAACAGAGAGCAAATAGGGTACTCGAAGAGTATAAAAAGTGCAAAAAACTACTTAAGAAAGAAATCAGGAGGGCTAAAAGAAGACGTGAGGTAGCTTTGACAGTCATGGTGAAGGAAAATCCAAAGAGCTTCTACAGCTATATTAAAAGAAAAAGGACAGTAAGGGATAAAATTGGTCCTCTTGAAGATCAGGATGGTCAGCTATGTATGGAACCAAAAGAAATGGGAGAGATCTTAAATGTGTTTTATGCATCTGTATTTACTAAGGAAACTGGCATGGAGTCAATGGAAATGAAGCAAACAAGTAGTGAGGTCATGGAACCTATACAGATTGAAGAGGAGGAGGTGCTTGCTATCTTGAGGCAAATCAGAGTAGATAAATCCCCAGGACCTGACAGGGTATTCCCTTGGACCTTGAAGGAGACTAGTGTTGAAATTGCAGGGCCCCTGGCAGATATATTTAAAATGTCAGTATCTGCGGGTGAGGTGCCAGAGGATTGCAGGATAGCTCATGTTGTTCCGTTGTTTAAAAAAGGCTCAAAAAGTAATGCAGGAAATTATAGGCTGGTAAGTTTGACATCTGTAATAGGTAAATTTTTGGTAGGAGTACTAAGAGATAGGATCTACAAGTATTTGGATAGACAGGGACTTATTAGGGAGAATCAACATGGCTTTCTGCGTGGTAGGTCATGTTTAACAAATCTATTAGAGTTTTTCGAGGAGATTACCAGGAAAGTGGATGAAGGGAAGGCAGTGGATGTTGTCTACGTGGACTTCAGTAAAGCCTTTGACAAGGTCCCGCATGGGTGGTTAGTTAAGAAGATTCAGTCGCTAGGTATACACGGTGAGGTAGTAAATTGGATTAGACATTGGCTCAATGGAAGAATCCAGAGAGTGGTAGTGGAGGATTGCTACTCTGAGTGGGGGCCTGTGACTAGTGGTGTGCAACAGGGACAGTGCTGGGTCCATTGTTATTTGTCATCCATATCAATGATCTGGATGATGATGTGGCAAATTGGATCAGCAAATTTGCTGATGATACAAAGATTGGAGGTGTAGTGGACAGTGAGGAAGGTTTTCAAAGCTTGCAGAGGGATCTGGACCA
The DNA here is from genome assembly GCF_030144855.1 of Hypanus sabinus. Lineage (NCBI taxonomy): Eukaryota > Metazoa > Chordata > Chondrichthyes > Myliobatiformes > Dasyatidae > Hypanus > Hypanus sabinus. The sequence goes on along the minus strand of NC_082717.1, from coordinate 6,778,483 downwards.
GCTGGAAAAATGGGCTGAAAAATGGCAGATGGAGTTTAATACAGACAAGTGTGAGGTATTGCACTTTGGAAGGAAAAACCAAGGTCGAACAATAGAATGTAAATGGTAGGACACTATGGAGTGCAGTAGAACAGAGGGATCTAGGAATACAGGTACAGAATTCCTTAAAGGTGGTGTCACGGGTAGATAGGCTAGTAAGGAGAGCTTTTGGTACATTGGGCTTTATAAATCAAAGTATTGAGTACAAGAGTTGGAATGTTATGGTGAAGTTGTACAAGCCATTGGTGAGGCCGAATTTGGAGTATTGTGTGCAGTTCTGGTCACCAAATTACAGGAAGGATATTAATAATGTTGAAAGGGTGCAGAGAAGGTTTACAAGGATGTTGCCAGGATTTGAGAAACTGAGTTACAGGGAAGGGTTGAATAGTTTAGGTCTTTATTCCCTGGAGTGTAGAAGAATGAGGGGAGACTTGATTGAGGTATATAAAATTATGATGGGTATAGACAAAGTGAATGCAAGTAGGCTTTTTCCACTGAGGCTAGGGGAGAAAAAAAACAGAGGACATGGGTTAAGGGTGAAGGGGGAAAAGTTTAAAGAGAACTTTATTGGGGGGGGGGGTGGTTTCTTTACACAGATTGGTGGCAGTGTGGAATGAGTTGCCAGATGAAGTGGTAAATGTGTTTCACTTTTGACATTTAAGAAAAATTTGGACAGGTACATGGATGAGAGGTGTTTGGAGGGATATGGGCCAGGTGCAGGTCAGTGGGACTAGGCAGAAAAATAGTTTGGCACAGCCAAGAAGAGCCAAAAGGCCTGTTTCTGTGCTGTAATGTTCTATGGTTCTATGGTTTGATGTCAAATCTCGCTGTGAAATTGTGCATTTGTGCAGTTACAGTGTAGAAAAACTTAAAAGGAAATTGCCAAATGATGGACAGCTGTTGGCTCTCGTGCAGTAGGACTTAAAAATAAAAAAAAAAAGCAAAATACTGGAGAGTATGGAGGCAACCGACAGGGAGTTCACGGACAGCATGACCCAGCTAATGACAAAGATTGAAAAACTGACTAACTCTGTTGCATTAATAAAGCACCTTGTTAAATGTATAAAACATGTCTGCATCCGTGTTATCTTGTATTTCCATACAATGTTACATTAGGCTGTTACACCTCTATTGTCAGAGAAGTACTTGCATAAATTGGTAAAGCACGTTCACACAATCAAGGACAGAAAACAGGGCAAAGTGAGTACACTCATTTATTCAGTAAGTTATGGGTCAAGTATTTGGTGAATACATTTCTAACTCTTCTGGCTTCAGTCTTGTTGCCGTCTGCTCTGAAATTGTTAGGTTGTGTGGTGGGTCGCATTCAAGAAAACAATGAAATGCCACGCTACCACCACAATCTGTTCCGGCATGTCAAGACAGCATTTTTAGAAATCTCCGTTTACCCTGTCCACACTGCTCTGCCCAATCGGCCTTTTCAAATTTACATACTCTGGAGGGCATTTTAGAAAAGTTTTGTTTTTGGGGGAGGAAAATTGCCATTTCCCTGTGGATGGAGTGTCAAAACAAAGAGAAAAAACTTTGGTTGCGGATTTATCTGGTCAAGTGTGGACATAGCCTCAGTTTGTCTCTGCCTGAGGTTTCCATTGAAACAGATATTTCAACTGCTCTTCTAACTGAGGCACAACTTACATTTAGAAGTTATTTTTGAATGCCTTCTTGTAAGATTCCATGATCTAAACAATCTCTTAATTGCATCATTGAGCCCATAATTGGGCTAACAATGCTTGGGCAATCTCTTCAATTCAGCCACATTAGCTGAAATGTATTTCCCTTACTTTGGTTTCCACTTTTAAAACCTGAAGTGTTTGCCTTTGGTTTTCGTTGTTCCTGCATCACTTCTACAATAGATTAGATTAGATGAGATTATGCAATATTTGCAGTATGTGCTGCTTTGGTTGGAGCAGTCAAACTTCAAAGCAAACTATATGCCTGGAATCTCAATGTACTTAGCAAAATTGGTTCTTGTTTCTTCTTGGTTACTTAATTTACTACAAAATATTGTTGAATTTGTTCAGTATATGACACTCAGAAATCTGTTGTGTAATCAAACATGCCAATCTTTCTGATGTAGCCAGCCATTTTTGTTTTATTTATGATTATCACCTGGTACTCACTCTTTATGTGCCTGTGAATCCTTCCTTTCCCATAATGAACTGATGAATTCTTCTGTTTTCTGACTTTTTTTAAGAACTCAGTCATGTCTTCCCTTCTGAAGAATATATGCTGCATTGCTATTTGTTAACTTGACAGTCTGCACATGCTGGGCTGTGTATTTTACTCTAAGTTCCTTGCTGCATTTTTTTTAAGTTTGAATGTCTCACTGCACATTAACAGGTCATATAACCGTGTCAAGTTCCTTTTAAAAATACTTTGCCACCATTGTTATGTTTTGTAACTTTGGAACATTAAACTAATTCAAAAGAAGACATGCATGTCTAAAATGTGGGTCTAACTTCAAGTTTTAATTTAAACAAGGTACTCGCGTATCATGAGGTAACATGACCATGTAGGCAATTCACGTATTTATACGTATAACCCATGGTAAATTAATTCAATAAACAAGGTAGCTTAATCAACATAAATAGTGTGGCAAGCACTTGGTTCATAATGATAGATGAGAAAGCTTTTAACTCAACAACAGTTTTATTGTGATACACAAACAGACCACCCACCATGACCCAGAGTGTGAACCCAACCAGTCTCATACAGATGGGGGAGGTGATCATCACACACCCTGATTACAGTCAGGGTGATCCACAAATACACAAGCAAATACAGTAACTGTATAACTCAAGCTAATATGTAACAATAAATGAACTGGAACTTCCCACCATAATCCCACAAAAGCATTTTAACACAAGAACAATAAACAAAACTGGTCATTGGAAATTTATACAGTGGCATGCAAACATTTGGGCACCCCTGGTCAAAATTTCTGTTACTGTGAATAGTTAAGTTAGCAGAAGATGAACTGATCTCCAAAAGTCATAAAGTTAAAAATGAAACATTCTTTTCAACAGTTTAAGCAAGATTATTATTGTATCATTGATAGTGTATTATTCTTGTTTTGTACAATTTTAGGGTGAAAAAAGGCAAGGAGCACCATGCAAAAGTTTGGGCACCCTAAGAGATTTGAGCTCTCAGATAACTTTTACCAAGGTCTTAGACCTTAATTAGCTTGTTAGGCTATGGCTTGTTCACAGTCAGTGTTAGGAAAGGCCAGATGATGCAAATTTCAAAGCTTTATAAATACCCTGACTTCTCAAATGATGTCCCAACTATCAGCACCCATGGGATCCTCAAAGCAGCTGCCTAGCACTCTGAAAATTAAAATAAATGATGCCCACAAAGCAGGAGAAGGCTATAAGAAGATAGCAAAGCATTTTCAGGTAGTCGTTTCCTCAGTTCGTAATGTAATTAAGAAAAGGCAGTTAACAGGAACGGTGGAGGTCAAGTTGAAGTCTAGAACACCAATAAAACTTTCCGAGAGAACTGCTCATACGATTGCTAGAAAGGCAAATTAAAACACCCGTTTGACTGCAAAAGACCTTCAGGAAGACTTCGCAGACTCTGGAGTGGTGGTGCACTGTTCTACTGTGCAACAACACCTGCACAAGTATGACCTTCATGGAAGAGTCATCAGAAGAAAACCTTTCCTGAGCCCACACCACAAAATTCAGCGACAGAATTTTGCAAAGGAACATCTAAATAAGATTGATGCATTTTGGAAAGAAGTCCTGTGGACTGATGGAAGTTAAAATAGAACTTTTTGGCCACAACGAGCAAAGGTATGTTTGGAGAAAAAGGGTGCAGAATTTCGAGAAAAGAACACCTCTCCAACTGTTAAGCACAGGGGTAGATCGATCATGCTTTGGGCTTGTGTTGCAGCCAGTGGCACGGGGAACATTTCACTGGTAGAGGGAAGAATGAATTCAATTAAATACCAGCAAATTCTGGAAGCAAACATCACACCATCTGTAAAAAAAAAAGCTGAAGATGACTTCCACAACAGGATAATGATCCTAAACACACCTCAAAATCCACAATGGGCTACCTCAAGAGGCACAAGCTGAAGGTTCTGCCATGACCTTCACAGTCCCCTGACCTAAACATCATCGAAAATCTGTGGATAGACCTCAAAAGAGTAGTGCATGCAAGACAGCCCAAGAATCTCACAGAACTTGAATCCTTTTGCAAGGAAGAATGGGCAAAAATCCCCCAAACAAAAATTGAAAGTTTCTTAGCTGGCTACAGAAAGCATTTAGAAGCTGTGATACTTGCCAAAGGGGGTGTTACTAAGTACTGACCATGCAGGGTGGCCAACCTTTTGCTTCGGGCCCTTTTCCTTTTTTGTTATTTTGAAACTGTAAGAGATGGAAATAAAAAAGTAATCTTGCTTAAAATATTAAAGAAATGTGTCATCTTTAACTTTATGCCTTTTCGAAATCAGGTAGTCTTTTACTTGCTTAGCTATTCACAGTAACAGAAATTTTGACCGGGGTGCCCAACTTTTGCATGCCACTGTATGTGTGTGTATATATATCTATATAGCCTTCTTGTTTATTGAAATAATACATAGAGTGCTCCAAGTGTGGTCTGACCAAACCTTATAAACATTCAGCATTCCATCATTGCTTTTACATTCTAGTCTTCTCAAATTGAATGCCAACATCGCATTTCCCTTCCTTCCCACCAAATCAATCTGCAAGTTAACCTTTAAGGAATCCTGCACAAGGACTCTCAAGACTCTTTGCACATCTGAGGTTTGAAATTTCACCCTGTTTAGAAAATAGTCGATGCCTTTATTCCCACTACCTAAGTGCATGAGGATCACTTCCCCAGACTATATTCTATCAGGCACTTCTATGTCTATCCTACTAATCTGTCAAGTCCTTCTGCAGACTCGCTGGTTCCATAACATTAACTGCCCCTCCATCTATGTTTGCATCATCTGCAAACTTGACCACAAAGCAACCAATTTAATCAAACAAATCATTGACATATAACATGAAACAAATCAGACCCAACACTGACCCACGCAGAACACCAGTAGTCACTGGCACTCAACCAGGAAAGAATTGCTTCACTTCTGCTGTCTGCCTTGTTACAGTCAGCGAGGCTTCTATCAATGCTGGTATCTTTCCTGTCACTCCATGAACTTTTCTCATGTTTAGCAGCCTCATGTGGGGCCCATTTAACAGTTGGTTGAGATCCCACTAAGCTTTGATAGGATTCCTCACTGTCCACTACACCCAGCTCTTTAGTTTTGGACTGAGGGGATGGTTGTTATCAAGACACCATGTCACTGAGTATCTCCAAGAACACACAGGAAATCAAAATCAAAGTCAAATTTGAGTTAATATTCAAGTGCACTGGTGCTCATTGAAATCTTACTTGTAGCAGCATCACAGGAATACAGCACCACATCAGCATTATTCACAAGAAAAGCAAAAAATTAACAAGAATTACACACAGGTTTTTTCAGAAAAGGAAACATTAGAACCAAGAGAAACAAGAAACAAGTTTATTTTTGCGTCAATGTGATGGCTTCTTCTCTGTAGGCTGCCTTATTATTGCCTGAGATGACAAGCTACACAAGGCAGGATGAAGGCAGAGGTCTCTGAGCTTCTTGTTGAGCCTGGAGGGAATTAGGGTGTTGAATGCTGAACTGTAGTCCAAGAACAGCTTTTTAAGTATATAAAGGGTAAAAGAGAGTGGAGGGTGGATATAGGACCAATACAAAATTATGTTGGAGATATTGCAATGAGAGATGCAGAGATGACAGAGGACCTGAATATGTATTTTGTATCAGTCTTCATAGTGGAAGACGTCTGCTGTATACCGGACATTCAATACAAGAGTGTCAGGGAAGTGAAGTTTGTGCAGTGAGGAGAAGAAGATGGCGGTGCAACACAGCGCGTGCAGCCTCTCTAGAGATTTGATATCTGTTTTGTGTAAGTAGGGATCTGTGCACAATCCTGATTTGATGGAGGCAGACGTGACAGCATGGAGGAACATCTGGAGAAACTTCTGAAATGCCCGCTTCGCTGCCACTGCTACTGTGCGGTCCGGAATCTCTGGAGGAGAAGACTTCTGAGACCTCGGCTTTGCCTGTTTCGGTGGCCGGGATGAGGTTGAAGGCGCTCGGCAGAGAATGGAGCTCAGGAGGCTGTATCGGAGGGGCTGGTTAGAGGCTCGAAGTTTTCGGACGGACTCAGAGATTGCTGTCGTCGGGTACTTCTGAGGCATTAATTGTCAGTGCCTGGAAGCTCGCTGCCTGACGATCGGATTATTGGTGTCAATCGGGGACTTTGAGACTTTTTTAAAACCGCGTCCATTGTCTGCGTCTATCAAATTACAGTATTGCTTTGTACTGCTGTAAATAATGTTATAATTATGTGGTTTTGTCAGTGTGGGTCTTAGTTTGTCCTTTTTTAAATTTTGTGATATCACTCTGGAGGAACATTTTATCATTTTTTAATGCATATGCATTTCTAAATGACAATAAACGAGGAGTGAGTGTCCTCATAATCTTAAAAAATCTAAAAAAAAATTTACAAATGAGAAATTGCTCAGGATGTCATGGTCTGAGGGTGGATAAATCTCCAGGAACTGATGGAATGCACCCGCTGCTTCTGAAGGAAGTAGCTGGAGAGATTGCGGAGGCATTAATGCTGATCGTTCAAGAATCAATAGATTTTGGCATTGTAGTGGATGACTAAAAAATTGAAAATGTTACTCCGGTATTTAAGGAAGGTGGGGGGCAGCAGAAGGGAAACCGTAGACCCGTTAGCCTGGCATCAGTGGTTGGGACGTTGTTGGAATCGGTTGTTGGGGATGAGATTGCGGAGTACCTGGAGGCACATGACAAGATAGGCCAAAGCCAGCATGGTTTCCTGAAAGGAAAATCCTGCCTGACAAACCTACTGCAAGTTTTTGAGGAAGTTACAAGCAGAGTAGACAAGGGAGATGTAGTAGACGTGGTGCACTTGGATTTTCAGAAGGCCTTTGACAAGGTTCTGCACATGAGGCTGCTTAGCAAGATAAGAGCCCATGGAATTACAGGGAAGTTACCAGTGTGGGTGGAGCATTGGCAGAAAACAGAGTAGGAATAAAAGGATCCTATTCTGGCTGGCTGCCAGTTACCAGTGGAGTTCCACAGGGGTTGGTGTTGGGCTGCTGCTTTTTACAATGTACGGCAGTGATTTGCACTATGGTATTAATGGCTTTGTGGCTAGATTTGCCAGTGATACAAAGATAGGTGGAGGAGTGGGTAGTGTTGAGGAAACAGAGAGCCTGCAGAGAGAATCAGATAGTTTAGGGAAATGGGCCAAGAAGTGGCATATGAAATACAATGTTGAAAAGTGTACGGTCATGCACTTTGATGGAAGAAATAAACAGGCAGACTATTATTTAGATGGGGAGAGAATTCAAAGTGCAGAGATGCAAAGAGACTTGGGAGTCCTTGTGCAGGATACCCTAAAGGTTAACCTCCAAAAGTTGAGTTGGTTGTGAAGAAGGCAAATGCAATGTTGGCATTCATTTTCTAGAGGTATAGAATACAGTATAAGAGCGGGATGTGATGTTGAGGCTTTATAAGGTACTTGTAAGACCACACTTGGAGTATTGTGTGCAATTTTGGGTTCCTTATTTTAGAAAGTATATACTGACCTTGGAAAGGGTTCAGTGAAGCTTCATGAGAATGCTTCCAGGAATGAAAGGGTTACCATATGAGGAACATATGACAGCTCTTGGGCTGTATTCCCTGGAGTTCAGGAGAATGAGGTGGAATTGCATAGAAGCATTCCGAATGTTAAAAGGCCTGAACAAATTAGATACAGCAAATTTATTTCCCATGGTAGTTGATTCTAGGACAAGAGGGCACCACTTCAGGACTGAAGGACATCCTTTTAGAACAGACACATGGAGAAATTACTTCAACCAGATGGTGGCAAATCTGTGGAATTAGTTGCCATGAGCGGCTGTGGAGGCCAAGTCATTGGGAGTATTAGATAGGTTCTTGATTAGCCAGGGCATCAAAGGGCATGGGGTGAAAGCAGGGGAGTAGGAATGACTGGAAGAATTGGATCCACCCATGATTGAATGGCAGAGCAGACTCAATGGGCCAAATGGCCTACATCTGCTCCTATGTCTTATGGTCTAACAGCATTCTCACATAAGCACCCTTCTTCTCCAGATGTATATGGATGATGTTAAGAGCTGTGGCTATTGTGTCATCTGTCAATTGGTTGTGTCAGTAGGCATATTGTAGGGTGTCTAGTTTGGGTGGTAGCGTGCTGCAGATGTAGTCCTTGACCAGCCTCTCAAAGTATTTACTTATCACTGAGGAGAGTGGGACAGGACACCAGTTGTTCAGAAATGTTACCTTGGTCTTAGGTACAGGGACAATGGTTGATGTTTTGAAGCAGGAGGACACTCTACACTGGGAGAGAGAGAGATTAAAATATCAAGGAGAATAATAGTACGAACCTAACTTAAGCTGTAATTGCAAAACCCATTGCTAAATTTTGGATAGTAAACCATCATCACCAAAATGTCAACAATCCAGCAGGATGCTGTGGATGAGCTTAATATTAAAAAGAAGTGAAAAATGCTAGTGAGCTATTACATCTCCTATTTCACCTCTCTCCTTCACCTCTGTAAACAGTCGAACCCACAGATTGAGCCATTAGGTAATTCAGTGAGATCCCCAGTCACCAGGACATCCCAACACCCTCCCAGTGGAGATCAGGAGGATGTGAATTACTCCTGTCTGTGAGTCACTCTGTCATTGGGTGGGGGTGGGGGGTGAGTGGTGCAACATAACTGACCCCTGTAACATCCCTCAACCCAAGTCAGGACAGAATTAAATTTGAGGAGGAGCGTAAGAAGTTTGGATCAGACTGTCAGGCAGCATCAGAAGCCATTGAAGATCTTGTAAAGAAGAATAAAAACCATTATAAAGAGAGAGTGGATGCGAGAATAGACAGAATCAAGAACACTGTGATGCCTTTGCTACCCCCTGCCACATCTGAAGAAATTGAAGATGCTGTGCAAGCAGGCACACAAGAAGCAATTGAGGAAACGTCAGAGGAAGACTTGGATCAATTTGCCTAACAATCCCTTTCCTCACACACATTGACTTTCCAGCATTTCCCAGAGATCATTGTCATTTATTGATGGTATCTTGATTGGCTTTTGTCTCTGTTACTTTGACCCCCCGCCCATCTCATGTACTCACCTCTGGGCAGTAATGATCCACTTGTTTGAAGTTCCCTTCTGAATCTTTCTGAGTCCCTTTGATTTGACAGTTATGGGGCAAAAGTTTAGGGGTAACATGAGGGGGAATTTCTTTACTCAGAGAGTGGTAGCTGTGTGGAACGAACTTTCAGTAGAAGGGGTAGAGGCAGGATCAATTTTTGTCATTTAAAACAAAATTGGATAGGTATATGGACAGGAAAGGAATGGAGGGTTATGGGCCAAGTGCAGTTAGGTGGGACTAGGTGAGAGTAAGCGTTCGGCACAGACTAGAAGGGCTGAGATGGCCTGTTTCTGTGCTGTAATTGTTATATGGTTATATGGAGTCCTCAACAGCCTGCGAGGCAGTTTTCTGACATCAGACCTAAAGTGCATTTCTCCCTCAGGCTGTGTCTGTAACCTGACTGTGGAATATTTACCAAAGCTGTACCGTTTGATCTGCTCTGCTGTCTTTAGATCTGGTGTTGTAAGAAAACACGGAGTGCTCCTTTTCCTCCCAATCTCCAAAATATGGACATCCAAACCATTCCCCAAGTAAATCACTCTAAATGTCTCCCGATATTATCCTGTCCTCAAAGCTGATGACATGGGCTAATGGCCAAGTGCCATATACCTATCCAATTTTAGTTTAATTGACAATATCTAACCTGCATCTACCACTTCTACTGGAAGATCGTTCCACACAGCTACCACTCTCTCAGTAAAGAAGTTCCCCCTCGTGTTACCCCTAAACTTTTGCCCCTAAATCTCAACTAATGTCCTCTTGTTTGAATCTCCCCTACTCTCAATGGAAAAAGCCTATCCATATCAACTCTATCTCTCCCCCTCATAATTTTAAATACCTCTATCATACCCCTCAACCTTCTATGCTCCAAAGAATGAAGACCTAACTTGTTCAACCTTTCTCTGTAACTTAGGTGCTGAAACCCAGGTAACATTCTAGTAAATCTCTTCTGTACTCTCTCTATTTTGTTGACATCTTTCCTATAATTCGATGAACAGAACTGTACACAACACTCCAAATTCAGCCTTACCAATGCCTTGTACAATTTTAACATTACATCCCAACTCCTATACTCAATGCTCTGATTTATAAAGGCCAACATATCAAAAGATTTATTCACCACCCTATCCACATGAGATTCCACCTTCAGGGAACAATGCACCATTATTCCAAGAACACTCTATTCTACTGCATTCTTCAATGCCCTACCATTTACCATGGATGTCCTATTTGGATTATTCCTACCAAAATGTAGCACCTCACACTTAATCAACATTAAACTCCATCTATCATCTTTCAGCCCACTCTTCTAACTGGCCTAAATCTCTCTGCAAGCTTTGAAAACCTACTTCATTAACCACAACATCACCTATCTTAGTATCATCTGCATACTTACTAATTCAGTTTACCACCCCGTCATCAGAATCAGAATCAGACTTTAATCGCCAAGTACCTGTGCACATACAAGGAATTTACTTCCAGCAGATGTTGTCTCTCTGCTCATAATAATAATAATGATAAATATAAATGAAAATATAGATCATTAATGTATATGACAAGCAACATTGGACCCAGTACAGATCCCTGGGGCACACCACTAGTCACTGGCCTCCAAACCTGACAAACAGTTATCCACCACTACTCTCTGGCATCTCCCATCCAGCCACTGTTGAATCCATTTTACTACTTCAATATTAATACTTAATGATTGAACCTTCCTAACTAACCTTCAGTGTGGAACCTTGTCAAAGGGCTTACTGAAGTCCATATAGCCGACATCCACTGCTTTACCCTCGTCAACTTTCCTAGTAACCTCTTCAAAAAATTCAATAAGATTTGTCAAACATGACCTTCCACACATAAATCCATGTTGACTGTTCCTAATCAGACCCCGTCTATCCAGATAATTATATATACCATCTCCAAGAATACTTTCCATTAATTTACCCACAACTGACATCAAACGTACAGTTTGATAATTGCTAGGTTTACTCTTAGAGGCCTTTTTAAACAATGGAACAACATAAGCAATACACCAATACTCCAGCACCATCCCCATTTCTAATGACATTTCAAATATTTCTGTCAAAGCCCCAGCCATTTCTACATTAACTTCCCTCAAGATCCTAGGGAATATCCTGTCAGGACCTGGAGATTTATCCACTTTTATATTCCTTAAAAGCGCCAGTACTTACTCCTCTTTAATCATCATAGTTTCCATAACATCTCTACGTGTTTTTCTTACCTTACACAATTTAACATCTGTCTCCTTAGTGAATACCAAATAGAAGAAATTGTTCAAAATCTCCCCCATGTTTTTTGGCTCCACATATAGCTGTCCACTCTGATTCTGTAAGTGATCAATTTTATCCCTCATTATCTTTTTGCTATTAATATAACTGTAGAAACCCTTTGTATTTATTTTCACCTTACTTGCAAAAGAAACCTCGTATCTTTTAGCTTTTCTAATTTTTTTCTTAAGATTCTTTTTATATTCTTTATATTCCTCAAGCACCTCATTTACTCCATGCTGCCTATATTTATTGTAGATATTTCTCTTTTTCCAAACCAAGTTTCCAATATCTCTTGAAAATCATGGCTCTATCAAACATTTAACCTTTCCTTTCAACCCAACAGGAATGTTAGGATTCTGTACCCTCAAAATTTCACCTTTAAATGACCTCCATTTCTCTATTACATCCTTCCCATAAAACAAATTGTCCTAATCCACTCCTACTAAATCCTTTCGCATCTCCTCAAAGTTAGCCTTTCTCCAACCAAAAATCTCAACCCTGGGTCGAGTCCTACTCCATAATTGTATTGAAACTGATGGCATTGTGATCACTGGAACCAAAGTGCGTGCCAACACATACCTCCGTCACCCGACCTATCTCATTCCCTAACAGGAGATCCAACACCGCCCCTTCTCTAGTTGGTACCCTTATGTATTGCTGCAAAAAATTATCCTGCACACATTTTACTGACTCCAAGCCATCCAGCCCTTTTACAGAATGGGCTTCCCAGTCTATGTGTGGAAAATTAAAATCTCCCACAATCACCACCTTGTGCTTACTACAAATATCTGCTATCTCCTCACAAATTTGCTCCTCCAGTTCTCACACCCCATTATGTGGGCCCTAATACACCCCTGTAAGTGTTACTACACCTTTCTCATTCCTCAATTCCACCCAAATAGCCCTCTAATCTATCCTGCCAGAGCACCACTGTAATATTTTCTCTGACAAGCAATGCAACAACTCCCCCTCTTGTCCCTCCAATTCTATCACACCTGAGGCAATGAAATCCAGGAATATTTATTTGCCAAACATACCCCTCTTGCAACCATGTTTCACTAATAGCTACAACATCATATTTCCAGGTATCAATGACAGGATTTGATTGGGAGTGGCTGGTGGCTGAAGGTCATTTGGCCTATCAAGTCTGCCATGCCATTTCATCATGGCTGATCCATTTTTCCTCTCAACCCCAATTTTCTGCCTTCCTCGCCTATCCCATCATGCCGTGACCAATCAAGAATCACTCAACCTTTGCCTTAAGTACCTGTCATGTGGCAATGAATTATACAGATTCAGACTCTCTGGCTAAAGAAATTCCTCCTCATTTCCATACATTACCCAGAGTCGGAAAACACTCTTCATATGACAAACTGATCATTCCTGGAATCATTTTGTGAACCTCCTTTGAACTCTGTCCAGTGTCAGCACGCCCTTTCAAAGATAAGGTGCCCAAGAGTACACATAATAGCCCAGGTGAAGCTTCACCAGTGTTTTATAAACTCTCAGCATTTGGGAGGCTGAAGGGGTGTTAGCCAGGCCACATAGAGTGGTAGTTACACTCAAGGTGCAGGACACAGGAGGATGGGTGTCAGTCAGGAAGAGGAAAGGGCTTAAGGAGCAAGAACAGAGTACCCCTGTGTCCAACCCCTCAACAGCAGACACCACCAAATCTCATTATGCCTCAGATTTTTGTATTTTTCCCTACATTTAGAAAACAGTTAACCCTTTCATTTCTTCTACAATGTGCTTGACCAGACACTTCCTGACACTGTATTCCATCTGCCACTTCTATCCCATTTTCTTAATCTAAGTCCTTACATAGCCTCCCTATTTCCTCGAAACTACATGCCCCTGCACCTATCTTCATATTGTCTGCAAAATTTGCAAGAAAGCCATCAATTCCATCATGCAATTCATTGACATATAACTTAGTAAGAATCAGTCACAACATACACCCCTGTGGAAAACCATTACTCACTGGTAGCCAGTCAGAAAATGCTTGCGTTATTCCCATCATTTGCCTCCTGCATCTCAGCCTGCTTTTTCCATGCTAGAATCTTTCCTGTAATACCATGGGCTTGTAGCTTGTTCAGCAGCATCAAGTGTGGCACCTTGTTAAATGCCTTCTGAAAATCCAAGTGTATAACATCAACCGATTCTCCTTTGTCTATCCTGCATCTTATTTCTACAAAGAAATTCAAGATTTATCAGGCTAATTTTTACCTTGAGGAAACTGTGCTGATTACGGCCTATTTTATCATGTGACATGGCAGACATTAATGGGAGAAAGTGCTGCATTCAGTGATGCTAGATTATATAGATGGACAGAAAACTGGGCTAAGACAGTTCTCTTCTTCACCGTGATGTCATACCTGATCGACAGAATAATAATATGATAATGATAGGGATCCCTCTGCTTCCAGGTCGTTGAACAGACAATGGCCTGGATGTAATTGGATCCCTCGACTTTAGTGTGAGTGGGAAACCCTAAATGACATTTAAACATTATGCATGACTCCACTCAGACCTGCTTCATTACTTTAAGTGCAAAAGACCACAAGACATAGGAACAGAGTTAGGCCATTCAGCCCACCAAGTCTGCTCCACCGTTCCATCATGGCTAATTTATTGACTATTCCTCTCAACCCCATTCTCATGACTTCTCCCTGCAACTTTTGACCCCATACTAATCAAGAACCTATCAATCTCCATTTTAAATATTCACACTGATTAGGCCTCCACAACCGTCTGTGACAATGAATTCCAGATTCACCACCCTCTGGCTGAATACGTTCCTCCTCATCTCTTTTCTAAGTGGGACATCCTTCTATCCTGAGGTTGTTCATCTGATCTTAGACTCCTCCATTAGGAGGATCTGCAGCAATCTGATTCTCCTGGACTTGTGTGCATTGTTCAGATCATCTGGGAATGTTTGTACGCTGTTGGACATGCCCAGCAGCTTCTCTGCACTGGTTTATGGTGTCCATTGACACTCTAGTTTACCAGGATCAAGCATCAACATTCACTCTGGAACAAACTATTTTTACTATTTCATATTTAGTCAAGGCAGTGGGCTTTACTGGTGCCAGCATTTAGTTGTCCATCACCAGTAACTCTAAGGTGTACTGTTCATTTGTTTGTGCCACTCCTATTCATTCTCCTCAGCGCATCTCACCCCGCTGGGATTAAGTTCCATCTGTCATTGTTCTGCCCTTTTTATTAACTGATCATTATCATCATGTATCCTCGGACGGAGGCTTGAGTCGGTGATTCTGTGATAGTCCACTGGGGAGGCGATGGCCCAATGTCTGTGAATCCACTGAAGTGTGTGTGTGTGTGTGTGTGTGTGTGTGTGTGTGTGTGTGTGTGTGTGTGTGTGTTTACTGGTGGGAGAAAGGAAAGGGGCTTGTTCTCTTACTTCATCAATTGCCATGTTCTGTGTTGCTCTCCCGAGCATTGTGGCCATGATGTTTGTTTACTGGAATGTGATGAGAGAGGAGAATGGGAAGGAAGAGGTAGTAAGCAAGGAAGAAGAGGTCATGGCCAGAGTGGGGTATAGAAGAAGGGGGAGAGAAAGAAATGTTTGGCTTAAGAAATCATTCCATCCCCCCTTCATTCTTCTTCTGGCCTTTCTCCTATGGTCCACTCTTCTCTCCTTTCCTACCCACCTGGCTCAACCTGTCAACCTCCAACTGTCCTCCATCCTCTCCCTCCACCTTTTTATTCTAGTGCCTGCCCCCTTCCTTTCCAGTCCTGAGGAGAGGTCTCAGACTAAACCATCGACAGTTCATTCATTTCCAAAGATGCTGCCTAACTTGCTCAGTTCCTCCACAGTTTGCTGTTGCTGTGCATTAGGTTTAAACTTCCAGCACCTGCAGAATTTCTCCTGTTTAAATTTTATTCATTTCTATGTTAAAAATGTTAAGAATTAATAGCTTTTAAACAAGTCACCCACCAAAATACTTTTGATTCATTCTTCTTGATTACTATTTTGAATATTTATAAGTTTGCAGTCTGAGTTGAAGGGGAACAGCTGAAATTACCTTCAATGTATGCACGTTGATGAAATCTTCATTAAACAAGAGTGAGCCAAGCTGTAATCTCCATGACACACTGCTGTACCTCCTGGATACTCAGAGCCTCCAGCAAGAGTGAAATAACTGTACCCATTAACATCAGTACTTACTGTTCAAGCGAAAGCCTCCTTTGAACCAAAGCCTGACACTCTCAGTCTCACCACTGGCCTACTCCCAACAATGGCCACCCTGCTTGTCCCTTCTGTACTTGTAAACAAGCGGCACTGACCCACAAGAAAACTTGTCACTGTGGCCTGATCCTGCAGCTGATTGGAACATTGGAATAAGGCTTGTTTCTTCTGATTGGGTCTTTGGTTCGTTCATTCTCTCCTTTTCCAGCTGTCACTTGTTATCTGTGACACAGCAGTGATCGTTCCCATGTAGCGAAGTTCCCTCTTGGCATTTTTTAGATGCAATTTCTTCAGGGTGATTTTGATGTTATCATTGAAGTGTTTCCTTTGCCCACAAAGGTCTTGTTGATCTTCCTTCAACTGGGAGTGAAGGTTTGTTTGGGGAAACTTGAGTTAGGCATCCAGATGACATGAATTGTCATCCCGTGAATCCCTTCCCGTGAATTGTCAAAATCTCTCATAAGGATTTTTGATGGTAGAGAGTAAGACAATATTTTTTTGGATATATACCTCAAGAATGGTTGAAAAGAGATAAATATTTAATGAATATACTGTTGGTGGCTGGTAAAAAGACTCTTACTAGGAAGTGGTTATCACAGGAGAGCCCAACTTTAAATACAGGGATGGAAATTACAATGGACATTTACATAATGGAAAAGATAACAGCATCTCTTAATCATAAGCTGGAACAATTTGATTCATATTAGGAAAAATGGTTTAACTACATAATGCCTCATAGGCCTGATTTTATTCTCACAAATCAATAAATCTGTTGTAAAAAAAAGATCACTCCCTACTTGTACATTGTTCTTTCCTTTTGGTTGTTTTTTTCTTTCCACTCTTATCTATAAGTGTATACCACAGATAAATACTTTGTGGAGATTTGTGATATAGATGATTATATGATATATATGTACAATGTCTGAAATACATCTTATGGAAATGTTTGTTTGATGATGAACTTCAATAAAAAAATAAATTACAAAAAGGATTTTTGATGATATTGTTCCAGAACTTTCAGGTGTAATGTAGGAAGGATGACAGCTCTATTGACCAAAAGTTCAGAATAGACCTGCAGATTGTGGGTTTCAAAGACTATTTTGTTTAATATTTCATTGGCTCCACTTCCACTACTCAAAGGATGATCACTGTGTCAATGTTTGCTTCCCAATGACCCGTAAAACAGCCAATATTGTCAAAGTCCACACCCACCCTGGATATTCTCTTTTCTCAGGGGCCTATCGGACACTAAAGATAAGTTCTTTATCTCAGTCTATCACATCAGAACATAGAACATAAAAATTTACAGCACATTACAGGACCTTCGGCCCACAATGTTGTGAAGACCATGTAACCTATTCTATAATCTGCCTAGATTTCCCTAGGGCATAGCCTTCTATCTTCCTAAGCTCCATGTACCCATCTAGGAGGCTCTTACAAGACCCTATCGTATCTGCTTCCACCACTTGCATTGCATTCCATGCACCCTCTACTCTCTGTGTGAAAAATATACCCCTGACATCCCCTTGGTACCTATTTCCAAGCACCTTAAAACTATGAACCTTTGTGTTAGCCATTTCAGCCCTGGGGAAAAGCCTCTGGCTGTCCATATGATCAATGCCTCTCAACAACTTATATACCTCTATCAGGTCAACTCTCATCCTTCATCGCTCCAAGGAGAAAAGGCCAAGTTCACTCAACCTATTCTCATAGGTTACATTCTTCAATCCTGGCAATATCCTTGTGAGTCCCCTCTGCACTCTTTCTGTAGTATCTATGTCCTTCCTGCAGTGAGGTGACCAGAACTGAAGACAGTGCTCCAAGTGGGGTTTGACTAGGGTCCTATATAGCTATATAGGTATTAACATTACCTCTCGGCTCTTGAACATAATCCCATGGTTGATAAAAGCCAAGACACCATATGCATTCTTAACAACACTGTCAACCTGCACAGCAGCTTTGAGTGTCCTTTGGACATGGACCCTAAGATTCCTCTGCTTCTCCACACTGTTAAGTGTCTTATCATTAATATTATAATCTGTCTTCAAATTAGACCTACCAAAATGAATCACTTGACATTTATCTGGGTTGAAGTCCATCTGCCAATTCTCAGCCCAGTCCTGCATCCTATCGATGTCCCGCTGTAACGACTGACAACCATCCAGACTATCCATAACATCCCCAACCTTCGTGTCATCAGTAACTTACTAACCCACACTAACCCACCCATCCAGGTCATTTATAAAAATCACAAAGAGGAGGTGTCCCAGAACAGATCCCTGCTGAACACCACTGGTTACTGACCTCCATGCAGAACACGAACCATTTACAAACACCCTTTGCCAATTCTAGATCCACAAAGCAAGGTCTCCTTGGATCCCATGCCTCCTTACTTTCTGAATGAGCCTTGCATGGGGAATCTTATCAAATGCCTTACTGAAATCCATATGCACTATCTTCACCACTCTACCTTCAGCAATGTG
The DNA here is from genome assembly GCF_030144855.1 of Hypanus sabinus. Classification (NCBI taxonomy): domain Eukaryota; kingdom Metazoa; phylum Chordata; class Chondrichthyes; order Myliobatiformes; family Dasyatidae; genus Hypanus; species Hypanus sabinus. Next base: position 6,760,171 of record NC_082717.1, on the reverse strand, counting down.
CTTTGTTACATCCTCAAAGAATTCATTCAGGCTCATAAGGCATGACCTGCCCTTGACAAAGCCATGATGACTATCCCTAATCAGGTTATGTTTTTCCAAATGCTGATAAATCCTGCCTCTCAGGATCTTCTCCAACATCTTGCCCACCACTGCTCAGACTCACTGGTCTATATTTTCCTGGGTTAGCTCTACTCCCTTTCTTGACCAAGGGAACAACATTTGCAACCTCCAATTATTTGGTACTTCTGCTGTCATTATTGATGATGTAAAGATCATTGCAAGAGGTTCAGCAATCTCTTCCCTCACTTCACGCGGTAGCTTGGGATATAAAACATCCAGTCCTGGTGACTTATCTAACTTAATTGCACCATCTCAGATCGCAAGACACCACAGGGGATTGTGAGGTCAGCTGAGAAGATCATCGGGGTCTCTCTTACCGCCATTATGGACATTTACACTTCACGCTGCATTCGTCAAGCAAATACTGTTATGAAAGACCCTGTTATGAAGGATGAAGAGTTCTGATGGACAATAGGATGCAGAGTTACCCATTACCCCCCCCCCCTCCCCCGCCTTTTGGGGACACAAACTATTACTGTTGCTATGCTGCTCATGAGAAAGAGGGATGGAAAACTTGCAAGAACATCTGCTACTGATAAGAGAGAGGAGAGAGACTGTTGATTTACAGTATTATGACTTCTGCCAGGATTATTTGTCTTCGGCTATTCTGTTCGTTAACATTCCTCAGTGGACAGCCGGAGTGGGCTGGTTTAATGGACACAGCCATTCAAAATTGATGGATAGCTGAGACCCCGTGAGTTGGGATAAAAGTCAGGTCTGGGGAGACACCCCTCAGACACACCAGGAGACACACCAGTGGACACTGATTGAGTGTTGGGACCCATGGGAAGGTGTGGGGCTTTGGAGACTGAACCAGGATGTCAGTCAGTCAAACTCACAGTGTTATAGCAGGGCCGGTGGGGACTTGTGTGTGTGTCCACTCATGCCAGAGTGATGAGTCCACCACAGAAGAACGGTCTAGCTGAAGGACAGAGGGGTCATAACTGAATGGCCACAATGACACGATGGATCAAGAACGCAAAGGAAGGTTTGACTGCTGTAGCTGTTACTTCTCACTCTCTCTCTCCCCAACGATTACAACACAACAACCATATCTATCTCAGCGTGCATGAACTGAACTGAACTTTATACTTTTCTATGACAATTCATTTACCCCTAGACATCGACAGAGCTTGGTTATTATTGCTTATTATTGTTCCTACACTTTTAGGTTTATTATTACTAACTTGGATTATCTATATATTTGCATTATTGGTATTGATTTGCTTATTTTACTAATAAACACTTTTGAAAATAGTACCACCAGACTCCAACGGATTCTTCTATTTTTGCTGTTTAGACACTCAGTTATGGGATACGTAACAACCCCATGCATCCCTCATACAAACTCTTCTCTCTCTTGCCATCTGGGAAAAGGCACGAAAGCATTCAGCCTCTCACGACCAGACTATGTAACATTTTCTTCCCCTAAGCTATCAAACTCCTCAATACCCAGAGCCTGGACTGACACCTTACTGCCCTATTGTCTTGTTTATTACTTATTGTAATGCCTGCACTGTTTTGTGCACTTTATGCAGTCTTGAGTAGGTCTTTAGTCCAGTGTAGTTTTTTTTCTGTGCTGTTTTTTACGTAGTTCAGTGTAGTTTTTGTACAGTGTTATGTAACACCATGGTCCTGAAAAACATTCTCTTGTTTTTACTGTGTACTGTACCAGCAGTTATGCTCCAAATGACAATAAAAAGTGACTTGACTTGACTTAATGCTTTTCAAAAGCTCCAGAACATCCTCTTTCTTAATGTCTATATACTCAAGCGTTTCAGTCTGCTGTAAGCCATCCCCACAATTACCAAGGGTTTTTCCCTGATGAATACTGAAGCAAAGTATTCATTATGTACCGCTGCTACCTCCGCAGACTCCATGCACACATTTCCACTATCACACCTGATTTGTCCAATTCTCACATGGCTTATCCTCTTACTCTTCACATACTTGTAGAATGCCTTGGGATTTTCCTTAATCCTACTCACCAAGATCTTCTCATGGCTCCTTCTGACTCTCCTAATTCCATTCTTAAGCTCCTTCCTAGCAAACTTGTAATTTTCTAGAGCTCTAACAGTACCTAGTTTCTTGAACCTTCTGTAAGCCTTTGTTTTCTTAACTACATTTTCCACATGCTTTCTACACCATGGTTCTTTAACCCTACCATCCTTTCTCTGCCTCAATGTCACATACCTATGCAGAAGTCCATGCTCTTGCTTCCTGAACACTTAACATATTTCTGCCATGCATTTCCCTGAGAACATCAGCTCCCAAGTTATGCTCACAAGTTCCCGCCAAATAGCATCATATTTCCTCCTACCCCAATGAAATGTTTTCCCAAATTGTCTCTTCCTATCCCTCTCTAGCTCTATGTGAAGGAGATAGATGCACGTGTACCTCAAGAACTCTTGTTTCCTCCACACTGTGAAGAATCCTGTCTTTAAACCTACCTTCAAATATGACCTTCCAAAGTGAATCACTCCACACTTCTCCAGGTTGAACTCTGACCTTCCTCAGCCCAGCTCTACATCCAGTCAATGTCCTGTTGTACCCTATGGAAACCTTCTACACTATCCATAGCTCCACCAACCTTGGGCAAACTTACTAACTCACATTTCCACTTACTTGCCTAAGTCACATGCAGGAAAGGGGTAAAGGTCCTGATGAGAGAATATGGGGAGCTGGGGAAGAAACTGAAAAGCAGGTCCTCATGGGTAGTAATCTCTGGGTTGTAATAAGATGATTAAAATAATAAGAAACTTAAAAAATTTAAAAAATCAGATGAATTGCTCGATGGACGTGTGGCTGAGGAATTAGTGCAGAGGGTGGGGGTTCAGATTTATTTGTATTTATTCTTTTAGCAATATAGTGGAGAATTGGCTCAGTGAAGAATGAGCCACACCATCTATCAACCTACTGAATTAACCCTAACCTAATCACGGGATAATTTTCGATGATCAATTAACCTACTAACCAGTGGGATTTTAGACTGTGGGATGAAACCAGAGCACCCGGAGGAAAACCACGAGGTCACAGGGATAACATACAAACTCCTGACAGGCAGTGTCTGGAATTGAACCTGGGTCACTTGTACTGTAAGGTATTGTGTTAACCACTACACTGCCATGTCATGCAGCCCCTCATGATTTTAAACATTTCTGTAAGGTCACTTCTCATTATGTGGAAATTTAAAATCACCAACTACCACAATCTGATTTTTCTTGCAACTGTCTGCTATCTCTCTGATAATTTGCTGCTCTAGATGCCACTGACTATTGCAAGGAATTTAATATGATCCATTAACAGGGATCTATTTCATATTCCTCAGTTCCACTAATATAGCCACAGTAGACGAGTTCTCCAGTCTGTCTTGTCTGAATGGTGTTGTGACATTTTCCCCACTGAGTGATGTCAGCCATCCCTCTTTAATTCCAAGCTGTTGTCATGTATAAAACAACAGAACCCAGAGCATCGAGAAGCCAGTCCTATGGCTCTTTCAACAAAGTCTCACTAGTCATCAGAGGGATCTGAGAGATAAGCTTTGTTTAATGACAGAGATTAATCGATATCTGGAAGTCACTACTGGCAGGGTGGTAAAATCAAAAATGATTACTGTAATTAAGAGGCATTTGGACAGGCACTCAGACAGACAAGATATAGAGGAATATGGACATAATGCAAGGAAATGGGATTAGTGCAGATGGGTAAAATGCCAGTATGCTCACGATGGGCTGAATGGCCTGTTCCTGTACTGTATTACTCTGTGGTCCCATGATAAGAATCTAAGTGGCCTTAACAATGGTAGACATGAGCAGATGTTTCCTTTCGTGGAAGATCTGGGAAGTAACTGGTGACAGTTTAAATATAAGAGCCTGTGAGGAGCATGCTTTTCTTTCAAAGAGTCATAAGTCTTTGCAAATTAAATCATCTTTATTTACCTTTAGAGTGGATGTAGCGATATAATGGCCCAGAAGGATGTGAGGGGTTGAAGGAGGTGGATGAGAATGTGGTTAGTCACACCAGCCACAAGCTTACTGCATGGGGCAGCAGATTTAAGGGTGAATGGGCCACTCCTGCTGGTAGTTTGTGATGCATGTGACCATTCAGTGCAGTCATGTGATCAGAGTAGATCACAGACCTGAACCGATTACTTCCCAATGGGGGACAGAAAAGATGTGGTCAGACCTAATCTTTGGTAACCAGCAGGTAAACAGAGTTTACCTTGTCAGGGTTTAGACAGTGTAGGATTTCCCTAGGGCCATTCTCCTTGAAACTAGTGTACCATTTCACTGTAAAACCATAAAACATAGCAGCAGAATTGGGCTACTCAGCCCATCGAGTCTGCTCCACTATTCCCTTATGGCTGATTTATTGCTCCTCTGAACTCCATTCTCCTCATAAAAGTTAACATCTAGACTAAACAAGAACTTATCAACCTCCACTTTAAATGTACCCAATGAGTTGGCCAGGACAGCCACATGTGGCAAAGAATTTCACAGATTCACCAGCCTCTGGCTGAAGAAATTCCTCCTCATCTCTGTTCCAAAGAGACATCTTCCATTCTGAGGCTGAGCCGTCTGGTCCTGACACCCCTCACCGTAGAGAACATCCTCCCACATCCACTCTATCCTGACCTTTTTATACTCAATAGGTTTCACTGAGATCCCCCCCATTCTCCTAAACTCCAGTGAGTACAGGCCCAGAGCCAAATGCTCCTTATAGTTTAAGGAGAAAGCAGCAACAGTAGCTACGTGTGTGATATCAGGAATGGCTCTGACTCAGCACCCCTGTGGCTGTACCCCTTGACAATAAATACTCTTGTTTGAGTACTGTTGAGGGGGTGGCCTACCTGGGGGAAGCAAAAGTGGCCTTGACTCTGGCACAGAGTCTGGCTGTGTGGTTCAGAAGGGTAGGGAAAGGAATAGAATGGCAGCAGTGATAGGGGACTCTATAGTTAGGTGGTCAGACAAGCGATTCTGTGGATGCAGGAAAGAAGTACGGATGGTTGTCTGCCTCCTAGGTGCCAGGGTGTGGGATGTCTCTGATCGCGTCCAAGATATCCTGAAGTGGGAAAGAGAACAGCCAAAGGTCGTGGTACATATTGGTACCAATGAAGCAGGTAGGAATTGGGAGGACGTCATGAAAGCAGAGCACAGGGAGTTAGGAAGGAAGTTGAAAAGCAGGACCACAAAGGTAGTCATCTTGGGATTACTGCCTCTGCCACGTGACAGTGAGTATTGGAAATAGAATGAGGCGGAGGATAAATGTGTGGCTGAGGGATTGGCGGGGGCAGTGGTTCAGATTTCTGGTTCACGGGATATCTTTTGCGGCATGAGTGACCTGTACAAAAAGGATGGGTTGCATTTGAATCGCAGGGGGAACCAATATCCTGGAGGAAAAGTTTGCTAAGGCTATTGGGGAGAGTTTTAACTCAGATTGCTGGGGGGTGGGAACCAAACTGAAGAGACGGAGGAAGAGGCACTTGGCTCACAGATAGAGAAAGCTTGGAGACAGTACGAAAGGGAGGTGATAGAGAAGGGATGCACTCAGATCAATGATTTGAGATGTGCCTATACTAATGCAAAGAGTATTATGAACAAAATGGATGAGTTTAGAGTGTGAATCAGTACTTGGAGCTATGATGTTGTGGCCATTACAGAGACTTGAATGGTGCAGGTGCAGGAATGGTTACTCCGAGTGCCAGGCTTTAGATGTTTCAGAAAGGACAGGGAGGAGGCAAAAGAGGTGGGGGTGTGGCACTGTTGATCAGAGATAGTGTCACAGCAATAGAAAAGGAAGACTATGTGGAGGGATTGTCTACAAAGTCTCTGTGGGAGAAATTTTGGAACAGGAAGGGGTCAATAACTCTACTGGATGTTTTTTATAGACCACCTAAAATTTGCAGGAACATAGAGGAGCAGATAGGGAGACAGATTCTGGAAAGGTGTAATAATAAAAGTGTTGTTGTGGTGGGAAGTTTTAATTTCCCAAATATCGATCATGTTCCTGAAGCGAGGGGTTTAATGGGCTGGAGTTTATTAGTTGTATTCAAGAAGGTTTCTTGACACAATATGTGGGTACGACTACAAGAGGAGAGGTATTGGGAAATGAACCTGGTCAGCTGTCAGATCTCTCAGTGGGAGAGCATTTTGGAAATAATGATCACAACTCTATCTCCTTTACCATACCATTGGAGATGGATACAAACAGACAAGTTAGGAAAACATTTAATTGGAGTAAGGGGAAATATGAGGCTATCAGGCTGGAACTTAGAGGCATAAGTTGGAAACAGATGTTCTCAGGGAAATGTACGGAAGAGAAGTGGGAAATGCTCAGGGGATATTTGTGTGGAGTTCTGCATAGGTATGTTCCAATGAGACAGGGAAAGGATGGTGAGGTACAGGAACCGTGGTGTACAAAGGCTGTTGTAAATCTAGTAAAGAAAAAAAGAAGAGCTTATGACAGGTTCAAAAAGATAGGTAATGATAGAGAACTAGAAGATTATAAGGCTACCAGGAAGAAGCTCAACAAAGAATTTAGGAAAGCCAGAAGGGGCCATAAGAAGGTCTTGATGGACAGATTTAAGGAAAACCCCATGGCATTCTACAAGTATGTGAAGAGCAAGGGGATAAGATGTGAGAGAATAGGACCAATCAAGTGCCACAGTGGAAAAGTGTGTATGGAACCGGTGGAGATAGCAGAGGTACTTAATGAGTACGTTGCTTCAGTATTCACTAAGGAAAAGGATCTTGCTGATTGTATGGATGAGTTATGGTGGATTGAAAAGCTTGAGCATGTTGCTATTAAGAAAGACAATATGCAGGAGCTTTTGGATAGCATCAAGTTGGATAAGTCACCGGGACCGGATGAGATGTACCTCAGGCTACTGTGGGAGGTGAGGGAAGAGATTGCTGAGCCTCTGTTGATGACCTTTGCATCATCAATGGGAACAGAAGGGGTTCTGGAGTATTCGAGGGTTGCGGATGTTGTTCTATTATCCAAGAAAGGGAGTAGAGATAGACCAGAAAATTGTAGACCAGTGAGTCTTACTTCAGTGGTTGGTAAGTTGATGGAAAAGATCCTGGTAGGCAGAATTTATGAACATGTAATATGACTAGGAATAGTCAGCGTGGCTTTGTAAAGGGCAGTTCATGCCTTACGAGCCTGATTGAATTTTTTGAGGATCTGACTATGATGATGGAAGAGCAGTAGATGTAGTGTATATGGATTTCAGCAAGGCATTTGACCAGTTACCCCATGCAAGGCTTATTGAGAAAGTAAGGAGGCATGGGATCCAAGGGGAGATTGCTTTGTGGTTCTAGAACTGGCTTGCCACAGAAGGCAAAGAGTGGTTGTAGATGGGTCATATTCTGCATAGAGGTCGGTCACCAGTGGTGTGCCTCAGGGATCTGTTCTGGGACCCCCACTCTTTGTGATTTTTATAAATGACTTGGATGAAGAAGTGGAAGGATGCGCTAATAAATTTGTTGATGACTCAAAGGTTGGAGGCAGCTGGTATCACGTGAATCCCTGGAGGAGTATTGGAAATGCAGGAGTGGAGTTGAGAAGGAAATGAGGAGGATAGGAAGGGTTCATGTGACAGCTTTAGCAGAGGAGATTAAGGAGAATTCAAAGTGATTTGAAGGTACAAAGGTGGAAAAATCTCAGGCGTCTGCCCAGCTACATTCATCACAATGGTGAAAGGCGAGGAAAATGAGGGAGCCAGGATTTGCACCAGTGTTAGTTAAAGGGCAGGTGCTGGTAGACTGGAGGGAGTGAATGTTGTATCTTTATTTAAGATGGGCAGCAAATAAGAAGCCAGGAATTATAGAGTAGTAAGTCTAATATCTGAGGTAGGAAAGGTACTGGGAGGATTCTTTGCGATAAGAAACACGTATATCTGGAATGAATAGGGTAGTCAGTGAGTCTTTGTGCGTGGGAGGTCATGACTGAGTTATAGACAATAGATGCAGAGGTAGACCATTTGGCCCTTCGAGCCTGCACCGCCATTTTGAGATCATGGCTGATCATCTACTATCAACACCCAGTTCCTGCCTTGTCCCCATATCCCTTGATTTTCCTATCTATAAGATAATTATCTAGCTCCTTCTTGAAAGCATCAAGAGAATTGGCTTCCACTGCCTTCCGAGGCAGTGCATTCCAGACCCCCACAACTCCCTGGGAAAAAAAGTTTTTCCTTAACTCTGTCCTAAATGACCTACCCCTTATTCTCAAACCATGCCCTCTGGTACTGGACTCTCCCAGCATCTGGAACATATTTCCTGCCTCTATCTTGTCCAATCCCTTAATAATCTTATATGTTGTAAATCAGATCCCCTCTCAATCTCCTTAATTCCAGCATGTACAAGCCCAGTCTCTCTAACCTCTCTGCGTAAGACAGTCTTGACATCCCAGGAATTAACCTTGTGAATCTACGCTGCACCCCCTCTACAGCCAGGATGTCCTTCCTTAACCCTGGAGACAAAAACTGTATACAATATTCCAGGTGTGGTCTCACCAGGGCCCTGTACGAATGCAAGAGGATTTCCTTGCTCTTGTACTCAATTCCCTTTGTAATAAAGGCCAACATTCCATTAGCATTCTTCACTGCCTGCTGCACTTGCTCATTCACCTTCAGTGACCGATGAACAAGGACTCCTAGATCTCTTTGTATTTCTCCCTTACCTAACTCTACACCACTCAGATAATAATCTGCCTTCCTGTTCTTATTCCCAAAGTGGATAACCTCACACTTATTCACATTAAACGTCATCTGCTAAGTATCTGCCCACTCACCCAGCCTATCCAAGTCACCTTGAATTCTCCTCACATTCTCATAACATCACACTGCCACCCAGCTTAGTATCATCAGCAAACTTGCTGATGTTATTCTCAATGCCTTCATCTAAATCATTGACATAAATCGTAAACTGCTGTTGTCCCAATACCGAGCCCTGTGTCACCACACTAGTCACCACCTGCCATTCCGAGAAACACCCATTCACCGCTACACTTTGCTTTCTATCTGCCAACCAGTTTTCTATCCATGTCAATGTCTTCCCCCCCCCCCCCAATGCCATGAGCTTTGATTTTACCCACCAATCTCCAATGTGGGACCTTATTAAATGCCTTCTGAAAATCGAGGTACACTACATCCACTGGATCTCCCTTGTCTAACTTCCTGGTTACATCCTCGATAAACTCCAATAGATTAGTCAGGCATGATTTACCCTTGGTAAATCCATGCTGGCTCAGCCCAATCCTATTACAGCAATCTAGAGATGCCACTATTTCATCTTTAATAATGGACTCTAGCATCTTCCCCACTTCTGATTTTAGGCTGACAAGTCGATAGTTTTCTTCCTCTCTCCTTTCTTAAAAAGTGGGATAAAATTAGCCATTCTCCAATCCTCAGGAACTGATCCTGAATCTAAGGAACATTGGAAAATGATTACCAATGCATCCACAATTTCCAGGGTCACCTCCTTTAGTACCCTAGGATGCAGACCATCTGGACCTGGGGATTTGTCAGCCTTCAGTCCCATCAGTCTACTCATCACCGTTTCCTTTCTAATGACAATTTGTTTCATTTCCTCTGTTACCATATGTCCTTAGCCCATCCATACATCTGGGAGATTGCTTGTGTCTTCCTTAGTGAAGACAGATCTAAATTTCTTATTAAATTCTTCTGCCATTTCTCTGTTTCCCATAACAATTTCACACAATTCTTTCTTCAAGGGCCCAAGAATGAAGGTGAAGAATGAGTTGTTGGAGGTGTGACCAAGATGAGGGCAGGGTTTAGATGTGGTATATGTATATGTAAGGATCTACATCAAGTTGCTCTACAAGTTTAGATCACAAGGAATCCAGGGATCGCCAAGTGGATACACTGAGAGCTCGATGGTGAAAATCTGAGGGTGTTTGGTGGAATGTTATGTCCCTGACTTGAGGCCTGTGACTAGTGGTGTGCCTCAGGACTCGGTGCTGAGCCCAGTGATTTATGTCATCTCTACCAGTAATTTAGATAAGAATGCAGAGGACATGGTTACTAAGTTTGCTAAGATACACTGTATAGAGTGGACAGTGAAGAAGTTGTCAAAAATTCTAGTGTGATTGTGATCTGCTGAGTAATTGCACCAAGGAGTGGCAAATGGAACTAAACCCAGAGAAGTGTGAGGTATTGCATTTTGGAAAGTCAACATAGAAAACATAGAAAATAGGTGCAGGAGTAGGCCATTCGGCTCTTTGAGCCTGCACTGCCATTCAGTATGATCATGGTTAATCATCCAACTCAGAACCCTGTACCTGCTTTCTCTCCATACCACCGATCCCTTTAGCCACAAGGGCCATATCTAACTTCCTCTTAAATATAGCCAATGAACCGGCCTCAACTGTTTCCTGTGGCAGAGAATTCCACAGATTCACCACTCTGTGTGAAGAAGTTTTTCCTCATCTCGGTCCTAAAAGGCTTCCCCATTATCCTTAAACTGTGACCCCTCGTTCTGGACTTCCCCAACATTGGAAACAATCTTCCTGCATCTAGCCTGTCCAATCCCTTTAGAATTTTATACGTTTCAATAAGATCCCCCCTCAGTCTTCTAATTTCCAGTGAGTATAAGCCTAGTCGATCCAGTCTTTCTTCATATGAAAGTCCTGCCATCCCAGGGATCAATCTGGCGAACCTCCTCTGTACTCTCTCTATGACAAGAATGTCTTTCCTCAGATTAGGGGACCAAAACTGCACACAATATCCTAGGTGCGGTCTCACCAAGGCCTTGTACAACTGATCTTCAAAAAATTCTATAAGATTCGCCAGACATGATTTTCCTTTCACAAATCCATGCTGACTTTGTCCAATGATTTCACCTCTTTCCAAGTGTGCTGTTATCACATCATTGATAACCGACTCTAGCATTTTCCCCACCACCGATGTCAGACTAACTGCTCTATAATTCCCCGTTCCCTGTTTCTCTCTCCCTCCTTTTTCAAAAAGTGGGGTTACATTAGCCACCCTCCAATCCTCAGCAACTAATCCAGAATCTAAGGAGTTTTGAAAAATTATCACTAATGCTTCCACTATTTCTTGGGCAACTTCCTTAAGCACTCTGGGATGCAGACCATGTGGCCCTGGGGATTTATCTACCTTTAATCCTTTCAATGTACCTAACACCACTTCCCAACTAACATGTATTTCCCTCAGTTCTTCCATCTCACTAGACCCTCGGTCCCTTGCTATTTCCGGAAGATTATTTATGTCCTCCTTAGTGAAGACAGAACCAAAGTAGTTATTCAATTGGTCTGCCATGTCTTTGTTCCCTATGATCAATTCACCTGTTTCTGACTGTAAAGGACCTACATTTGTCTTGAACAATCTTTTTCTTTTCATGTATCTATAAAAGCTTTTACAGTCAGTTTTTATGTTCTCTGCCAGCTTTCCTCATAATCTTTTTTCCCTTTCCTAATTAAGACCTTTGTCCTCCTCTGCTGGTCTCTGAATTTCTCCCAGTCCTCAGGTGTGCTGCTTTTTTTTTGCTAATTTATATGTTTCTTCTTTGGACTTGATATTATCCCTAATTTCCCTTGTCAGCCATAGGTGCACTACCTTCCCTGGTTCATTCTTTTGCCAAACTGGGATGAACAATTGTTGTAGTTCATCCATATGATCTTTAAATGCTTGTCATTGTATATCCACTGTCAACCCTTTAAGTATCATTTGCCAGTCTATCTTAGGTAATTCATGTCTCATACCTTCAAAGTTACCCTTCTTTGAGTTCAGAACCTTTGTTTCTGAATTAACTATGTCACTCTCCATCTTAATGAATAATTCCACCATATTATGGTCACTCTTATCCAAGGGGCCTCGCACGACAATATTGCTAACTAACCCTTCCTCATTGCTCAATACCCAATCTAGAATGGCCTGCTCTCTAGTTGGTTCCTCGATGTGTTGGTTCAGAAAACCATCCGGCATGCATTCCAAGAAATCCTCTTCCTCAGCACCCTTACCAATTTGGTTCACCCAATCTATATGTAGATTGAAATCACCTATTATAACTACTGTTCCTTCATTGCATGCATTTCTAATTTCCTGTTTAATGCCATCCCCAACCTCACTACTACTGTCAGGTGGCCTGTACACAACTCCCACCAGCGTATTCTGCCCCTTAGTGTTATGCAGCTCTACCCATATCGATTCCACATCCTCCAGGCTAGCGTCCTTCCTTTCTATTGTGTTAATCTCCTCTCTAATCAGCAATGCTACCCCACCTCCTTTCCTTTCCTGTCTATGCCTCCTGAATATTGAATATTCCTGGATGTTGAGCTCCCATCCTTGGTCACCCTGGAGCCATGTCTCTGTGATCCCAACTATATCATATTCATTAATTGCTATCTGCACATTCAATTCATCCACCTTGTGACAAATGCTCCTCGCATTGACACACAAAGCCTTCAGGCTTGTTTTTACAACACTCTTAGCCCTTATACAATTATGTTGAAAAGTGGCTCTTTTTGCTTTTTGCCCTGGATTAACCTGCCTGCCACTTTTACTTTTCACCTTACTACTTTTAGGTTCTACCCTCATTTTACACCCCTCTGTCTCTCTGCACTTGTTCCCATCCCCCTGCAACATTAGTTTAAATCCTCCTGAACAGCAGTAGCAAACGCTCCCCCAGGACATTGTTTCCAGTCCAGCTCAGGTGCAGACCGTCCTGTTTATAGCAGTCCCACCTCCCCCAGAACTGGTTCCAATGCCCCAGAAATTTGAATCCCTCCCACTTGCACCATTTTTCAAGCCACATATTCATCTGAAATATCCTCCTATTTCTACTCTGACTAGCACATGGCACTGGTAGTAATCCAGAGATGATTACCTTTGTGGTCCTACTTTTTAGTTTATCTCCTAACTCCCTAAATTCACCCTGTAGGACCTCATCCCATTTTTTACCTATATCGTTGGTACCTATGTGCACCAGGCCGGCTGGCTGTTCACCCTCCCATTCCAGAATGTCCTGCAGCCACTCAGAGTCATCCTTGACCCTTGCAGGGAGGCAACATACCATCCTGGAGTCTTTTTTGTGGCTGCAGAAACACCTATCTATTCCCCTTACAATTAAATCCCCTATCACTATAGCTCTCCCACTCCTTTTCCTTCCCTCCTGTGCTGCAGAGCCACCCATGGTGCCATGAACTCGGCTGCTGCTGCCTTCCCCGATGAGACATCTCCCCCAACAGTATCCAAAACAGTATATCTGTTTAGGAGGGAGATGACCTCAGGGGACTCCTGCATTACCTGCCTACTGCTACGCTGTCTAGTGGCCACCCCTTCTTTTTCTGCCCGTGTAGCCTTTACCTGCAGTGTGGCCAACTCACTGAACATGCTATTCACGACTTTCTCAGCATCACGGATGCTCCAGTATGAATCCAATCGCAGCTCCAGACGTTGAATGTGGTCTGCCAGAAGCTGCAGTTGGACACACTTCCTGCACACATAGTCGTCAGCGACACTGGAAGTATCCCTGATTTCCCACATGCTGCAGGATGAACAAACCACGAGGCCTATCTCAGCTGCCATGACCTACCCAATACTTGCCTCAACTTTTGAAACTTTCACCTTTGAAAGGAACTTACCCGGCCTCACTTGGAGTGAAGCTCATCCTCCGCCTCTTCTTGTCGAAACCTCTCAAGTCAAAGCCTCAAATCTCTACTTCTTCACTGGCCCACTCACTCAAATCAAGGTGATACATTTACTGTGAATGTCAGGTCCCTGTGGAGAGCTGTAAAACAAAGGGACCTTGGTGTACAAGTAGACTGAAGTTCAGTTATAGGCAGACAGTGTAGTGAAGAAGACTTCTGGTGTATGGCCTTCATAAGACACAAAATTGAATATAAACGATAGAAGATCTGTAGCGGTTTTTCAGGAGGCTGTTGAGGATGCATTTAGAGTATTGCATTCCACTTTGGTCAACCTGAAACAGGAAAGAAATGATGAAACTGGAAAGATTGCAGAAAAGATTTACAATGATGTTGCCACAACTTGAGGGACTGAATTATAAGGAGAGCTTGGACAGGATAGGACTTTAACTTTTTGATCTTATAGAGGTGTAGAAATGCTGAGGGGCATGGATCAGGTGAAATGCTGAGAGGCATGTATCAGGTGAATGCACTCAAGTGAGGGGAAAGGATCTAATAGGAAGTTGAGAGGCTATTTTTTGACACAAAGTGGAACGAGCTGCCAGAGGAAGTGGCTGAGGTAGGTACAAAACAAAAAAACATTGGAGAAGTACATGATTTGGAAATGTTTAGAAGGTTATGGGCCAAATTCTATCAAATGGGACTGGCATGAATGAGGCACATGGGATAACAGGAACCTATTGTGCCAAAGAGCCTGTTTCCATGTTTTATAACTTGAGGCCCATGGAGCATGTGACATTGTCACTGGATTATATCTGACCTCTGTGTTTCTAAAGGGACCATGGCAGTTGTACAGCTTTTCAGTAAGGAAGGAGATGCCCATAGGATTGAAAAATATCTTTCGAGAGAGATTGAAGCTGTGAAGTCACTGGCCACTTTGCTGAGCAGAATCAGGAACGGGAGCTTGACTGAGATGGATATTGCCAACATCCAGATGCTGGTCCAGGAAGCGCACAGCGGAGCACAGGGAACATATGACACAGCTTCTGGCTACCTCAGAAAGGTTCAGTCAGACTGTGAGAAGTTAACGGAAGAGAAAGGCCGATTGCAAGAAGCAATGAAAGAGAAGAAACAACAGCTGAGCCATTTACAAGCCCAGTTACCGAACATTAGAAAGGAGAAGGAAGAATATGAAAATCGCTTGCGTCGTTCGAGAGAGTCACTGAGAGATGCAGAACAAGCATTGGAGAAACAAGAGGAAACTGAGAGGTCGATGGAAACTGGACGGAACATTGGCATTGGGCTTTTATTTATTCCCATTATTGGCACAATCGCAGGTGAGTGTCTGCTCGTAATAAGGTTAGAAAATGTTGGTTAGTTCCAGAGAGAGTGTCTGGCACTGTTTGCAGAACACTGAGTGAGCAGTACAGATCAGTCAAACATTTAACAACAGAGACAATAGGAGAGTTCAGCACCTGACTGGCCATTCAGCTGTTAGATCATGGGTTAAGACCTGTTACAATGATTTACCTCTTTGTAATAATAATCAGGGAGGTACAGAGAGAATCAGTGATTACCAACAAGTACCTTTATTGTCTCAATAGAAGAACACATGAATTTGCACAACCACATTCCTGTGTTCACTCTCACTCAGTTTTCCTGACACCCCCCCCCCCCCCCCCCCGTGGGCTGTCAAAGAATAGAAAAGGTAATTCCAGTAACAAGGAGTCTTTGTGGGTCATGTACTCCTCATGGTCCTGGTCCAAATCTCCACGTGTCGCTGGGGTTCTCTACATCTGCAATGTTGTGTCTGTAGAGAGTTATTGCTGCCAATGCATCCAAAGCATCTGCTTTTATATTTGTTACTTACCAGTTCAAATGTTGTATTTCAGTGTTATTGTCTATGGAGCATCTGGCTGACCTTTAGCACCTGCTAATTGTCTCTGATCTAAGCCAGCGTCCATTTATTGCCCTTCTCCACATGACATCTGGTATTTTATGTCTCTTCATTCTCTTCAACTCTAACGGGTTCAAAGCGGTTAAACCAGGTGACCCATATCCTGAGTCTCACAAGATACTTCTGTAAACCTGCCAATGCACACAATACACGGCTTATCGGAGAATGATCTCAGATTTAGCAGATTACCTGGAGCATCATTGTGTCTACTTTAGAACACTAGACAAGCAATTTCAGTTCATAAAGGTGATTGGCGAAAGTGATACAGAGCTGGAGAAGGGAAAGGATCATTGGACGGGAGGCCTCGGGAGAAAGAAAGGGAGAAGGGGGTGCACCAGAGGGAGATGGAGAACAGGCAGAGTGATGGGCAGAGAGAGAGAAAAAAAAGAACAAACAACTAAATATGTCAGGGATGGGGTAAGAAGGGGAGGAGGGGCATTAACGGAAGTTCGAGAATCACCTTTCTAGCTCTTAGCTTCATCCCACCCCCTCCAGTTTTCTCCTATCATTTCGCATTTCCCCCTTCCTCCATTTCTTTCAAATCTCTTGCTGTCTTTCCCTTCAGTTAGTCCTGACGAAGGGTTTCAGACGGAAACGTCGACAGTGC
This sequence comes from Hypanus sabinus, assembly GCF_030144855.1. NCBI lineage: Eukaryota > Metazoa > Chordata > Chondrichthyes > Myliobatiformes > Dasyatidae > Hypanus > Hypanus sabinus. Next base: position 6,743,855 of record NC_082717.1, on the reverse strand, counting down.
TTCTCCTTATAGATGCTGCCTGGCCTGCTATGTTCCACCAGCATTTTTTGTGTGTTGTTTGAATTTCCAGCATCTGCAGATTTCCTCGTGTTTACTGTTGAACAGGGCATTTATTCATTGTGTCCAAAGTGAAAAGAAAACTGCCAATACTTACTTACAAGTGTGAGACGGTGAGACTGATAAGTTCGTGGTCTAAGGTGGAAGGAGAGGAGTTATTAACTTCAAACTTTCTGCATAATCACTCAAAGAGTTGAACTGAATGTGCATGTAACGAGAGCTTTGTGTACCTATCAATCACCCCTACTTCCAGACTTCCAAGACGCCGACTTCTACAAAGAAGGGATCCGTAGGCTTCACGGCCACTGGACTAAGTGTGTAAATGTAAGAGGGGACTATGTTGAAAAATAAATGTGCTAGGGTTTTCTAAAATGGACTCCCTCTACCTTAGGCCACGAACTTATCAATCACCCTCGTAAGTGCCAACATTCTATTTGCCTTCTCTACTACAGACTCAAACTGTAAATTAATCTGCTGGGAGTCCTGTACAAGGACTCCGAAGTCCCTCTGCTGCTATGATGTTGAAACATTTTACCTATTTACAGTACGCACTATTGTTCCTTTTACCAAAATGCATTATTATACATTTTCCAACACTGCATTCCAACTGCAAATTTTTTGATCATTCTTCCAGTTTGTCTAAGACCTGTTGCAATCACATTGTTTCCTCAGCATGACCTTCCCCTCCACCTGTCCTTGTATCATCTGCAAAATTGGCTACAAACCTGTTAATACCATTATCCAAATAACTGACGAAAATGCGAAAATTAGCGGTCACAATACTAACCCCTGAGGAATCAGAAAAGGCCCGATTTATTCCAACTTGCAGCCTCCTGCCTCTCAGCCATTCCTCTATCCATGTCAGTATCTTTCCTGTAATGCTATGGGATTTTATCTTGTTAAGATGCCTCAAGTGTGGCACCTTATCAAAAACCTTCTGTAAATCTAAGTAAATGACATCCACTGCCTCTCCTTTGCCCACTCTGCTTGTTACTTCCTCAAAGGACTCTAAGTGATTTCTCAGGCAAGATTTCACTGGACAGAAACCATGCTGACTTCGACTTAACCATATAACCATATAACAATTACAGCACAGAAACAGGCCATCTCGGCGCTTCTAGTCCATGCCGAATGCTTACGCTTACCTAGTCCCACTGACCTGCACTCAGCCCATAACCTTCCATTCCTTTCCTGTCCATATACCTATGCAATTTTCCTTTAAACGACAATACCGAACCTGCCTCTTCCACTTCTACTGGAAGCTTGTTCCACACAGCTACCACTCTCTGGGTAAAGAAATTCCCTCTTGTGTTACCCCTAAACTTTTGCCCCCTAACTCTCAACTCATGTCCTCTTGTTTGAATCTCCCCTACTCTCAATGGAAAAAGCCTATCTATGTCAACTCTATCAATCCCCCTCATAATTTTAAATACCTCTATCAAGTCCCCTCTCAATCTTCTATGCTCCAAAGAATAAAGAGCTAACTTGTTCAACCTTTCTCTGTAACTTAGGTGCTGAAACCCAGGTAACATTCTAGTCAATCTTCTTTGTACTCTCTCTATTTTGTTGACATCTTTCCTATAATTCAGTGACCAGAACTGTACACAATACTCCAAATTCAGCCTTACCAATGCTTTGTATAATCTTAACATTATATCACAACTTCTATAGTCAATGCTGTGATTTATAAAGGCCAGCATATGAAAAGCTTTCTTCACCACCCTATCCACATGAGATTCCACCTTCAGGGAACTGTGCACCATCATTCCTAGATCACTCTGTTCTACTGCATTCTTCAATGCCCTACCATTTACCATGGATTCCTATTTTGATTATTCCTACCAAAATGTAGTACCTGACAACTATCAGCATTAAACTTCATCTGCCATCGTTCAGCTCACTTATATAACTAGCCTAAATCTCTCTACAAGCTTTGAAAACCTACTTCATTTTCCACAATGCCACCTATCTTAGTATCATCTGCATACTCACTAATCCAATTTATCACCCTATCATCCAGATCATTAATGTATATGACAAACAACATTGGACCCAGTACAGATCCCTGAGGCACACCACTAATCATCGGCCTCCGAACCTGACAGTTATCCACCACTACTCTCTAGCATCTCCCATCCAGCCACTGTTGAATGCATTTTACTACTTCAATATTAATACCTAACGATTGAACATTTCTAACTAACCATCCATGTGGAACCTCGTCAAAGGTCTTACTGAAGTCGATATAGACAACATCCACTGCTTTACCCTTGTCAACTTTCCTAGAACCTCTTCAAAAAATTCAATCGGGTTTGTCAAACATGACCATCCACGCACAAATCCATGTTGACTGTTCCTAATCAGACCCTGTCTATATCCAGATAATTATACATACCATCTCTAAGAATACTTTCCATTAATTTGCCCACCACTACGTCAAACCTACAGGCCTATAATTGCTGGGTTTACTCTGAGAATCCTTTTTAAGCAATGGAACAACATGAGCAATACGCCAATCCTCTGGCACCATCCCTGTGTCTAATGACATTTGAAATATTTCTGTCAGAGCCCCTACTATTTCTATTCTAAGTTCCCTCAAGGTCCTAGGGACTATCCTGTCAGGATTTGGAGATTTATCCACTTTTATATTCCTTAAAATCCTCTTTAATCGTCATAGTTTCCATAACTTCTTAACTTGTTTCTGTTACCTTACACAATTCAATATCTTCTCCTTAGTGAATACCGAAGAAATAAATTGTTCAAAATTATTTTATCATTAGTCTCCAAATACCTCAAAATTTCATGCTTAATAATGGACCAACACTTTCCTGACCACTGAAGTTAGGCCAGCTGGTCTCTAATTTCCTTCCTTTTGCCTTCTTAAATAGTGATGTGACATTCACAATTTTCCAGTCCTCCAGGAACATGGCAGTATCAAGTGATTCTTCAAGGATCATAACCAACGCATCTGCTATCTCTGCAGTAACCTCTCTCAGGATTCTGCTATGTTTTCCATCTGTTCCAGGTGACTTCTCCACTTTAAGACCTTTCAGTTTGCCTTGCAATTCTTCCTTTGTAAAACCAATGGCATTAACTCCTGCTCCCTGACACTCAAGGACCTCTGGCACACTGCTAGTGCCTTCCATAGTGAAGACTGTTTCAAAGTACTTCTTAAGAGTGTCCATAATTTCTCTCTGCCCAATTACCATCTCAACAGCATTTACCAATGGTCCAATATCAAATCTCATCCCCTTTTACTCTTTATATACCTGAAAAACCTTTGGTATCCTGCTTTATATTATTGGCTGGTTTGCTCTCATATTTCATCTTTTCCCTTTGGCTTTTTAAGAGGCTTTCTCTAAAAGTTTTAAAACGTCACAATCATCCAACTTCCCTCTCACTTATGCTACATTATATGTCCTTTCCTTGGCTTTGCTGCAGTCCTTATCTTCTCTCGTCAGCCACGGTTGCCTAATCCTGCTGCTTTCGAACTACCTCCTCTGTGGGACATATCTGTCCTGTGCCTTCGGACTCTCCCCAATCAGACCCTGTCTGGATAAATCACTTATATATCCTGTCCATTCAAATATCATCCAATTATTTCCCCCCTTCTGTCCACAGGTTCAACCACATATAGCTTCCAGGTGTGTTCTCGGAGCCTTTTTCGAACAACAGAGCAATATTAACTATCCTCTTTTTCTCCAGCATGTTACCCATGGTAAAGGATGTTGTAATTACCTCTCCAAGGCCCCTGCAATTTCTGCACTAGCTTCACACATGGTCCAGGAGGCACCTAGTCAGGTCCTGGGGATTTCTGTCTTCACCTATGTACTCTACATATTCATCTCTCTACATTTCTTTCCTCAGGAGCTATAACTGTCATTGCTTGTGAAATCGGTAGAGCGGATGCAGAGGAGAATTGTCGATCAATCAGGAGACAAGTGCAAAGAGAAGAGGAGTACATTTCAAAGTGTTCAAGGGATCTGGAATCCTGTATCTCCCGCATCAAGCAGACAATGGACGAGATTGACTGGACAGAAAAAAGAATAAAAAGTGTGGAGGATCAACTCAACAGCCTACACGAGCTGCTGAACAAGAGCTTTGCATTAGATTACCTGCTGAAACATGGGACATTTGCTCTCAATGAACTGCTTGGTAAAGTGGAGGTGTTGAAGTTTCGCAGTAAGAAATTCTGTAATGTGGATGCACTGGTCATTGTTCTCAATGACATCATTGCCCACTTATTAAAGCTGCCCAACCTGCTGGATGGGAAGGTGCTGCAACTGGAGGCTTCCACTGTTGAGATGCTGGAATCTCTCAGTGGTCGGCAGAAGGCTATTGAATAGTTCAGATGTCAGTCAGTGGTGCTAATGGCAATGACCATAGTAACTGTGTGTATCGGACTGTGGTACTACAGGCAACTGATGTGAAGCAAGCTTTCTAACTCTGCTCCTGTTTCTGGCATTTCATTCACACATCTGGAGTGAACTAGAAGAGGAACAAATTCAAAGAGTCCAGGTCACCATCGACCACCCAGTTACATTCATCCTGATGTAATCTCATTTTTGAATCTCCCCACGTTCCCACCAAATGTCTCCCTGATTCCAAGTTTGAAGTAATTTATTATCAAAGTTTGTATATGTTACCATACACTGCTTTGAATTTAAAGTTACTGGCCTTCTCCGATCTCCTCTTGAGGACTGACTCATGGACCTCTGACTTCCTCCTGTAGTCAGTGCTTTGGTTTTGGCTGATATTGAGTGAGAGCTTGTTATCAATGCACCATTCAACCAGATTTTCAGTCTTCCTCCTGTGTGACAATTTATCATCACCTTTGATTTGGCCAACATCAGTAAATTTAAATGTGACATTGGAGTTGTACTTGGTTACACATTCATTGGTTTAAAGGGATCTTTACCTGTTCAATTATTCTACCACTTATTTACTCTCCCATAGCAATTTCGAGTGATTTCAGACCCTGATTAAAACCCACCTCTCACAGTCAATTGAAAAGGATACACAGCACTGTCTGTGTTAAGTTGGGTTTCAGCTAAAGGCAAGGGGCAATTTAGGAATGTTGTGTCGGCTGAACAGGATGACAGAACTGAGAGAAGGCTCTAGAGACAGCAGGGCAAAGAGAAATTTGTGGCGGACACTGGTGGGGTTCCTAACCTTTTTGGTGGGAGACTCAGAGAGAATATCAGGAAAGAAAGCCATAGGATTCGATCCAACGGGAAAAGGCGATTTCAAGGAGAGCTTTGCGAGATGAAAGAGTCCAAGATGGGAAGTTCTGCTGGTCATATCCAAACTTTGGACAACATGATCTCCAATGCATGTGCACAGTTAGAGTGGTTTAGTTGAAATGAGCCCTTTTTATCCTTTTTTGTCTCCTCTTCAACACTGTTTGATAAAGCTGAAATTAGTAAATGCATTTTCTTCATAATTGTATGTGGTGTATGATCTGTTATTTCTGGCAGATGGATAGTTGTGTGTGGGCAGTATTTACACAGTGTTTGCTCAAATCAACGTTCTGTTCATCAAAACATCACAAGGTTCCTGTTTGGTTGGACCCAAACCCTACTGACCCTAGATGCATATTGTTTAAGAATGGTGGCCTTCTCACCACTGAGTTCAGTGGCTGTTAACCGAGCCGGCTTGCGAGCCAAGTTCTATGTGAGCTCAGTGAAGTCAGGGTCAGGGAGTACACATGGTATCAGAGTTTTGATATACAAACATTTTACAGATTCATTTACACAACCAAAGCATGCCAACAACAGTAACGTAGGAGATTTATTCACATCCAAGGGCCTGAACATCTCCCTCCGCTACAAAAGGATCATTCTAAGTGGTCTTTCTTCAATACTGAAGTCATGCCCTCTTGTCCTCAACTCCCCTACCATGGGAAATAACTTTGCCATATCTAATCTGTTCAGGCCTTTTCACATTTGGAATGTTTCTATGTTATGAGACAACAGGTTTCGTATACTGTGGACTGTGACTTTAAGAGACGATTGGCTAAGGGGGGACTATGCTGTCAGTATGACAAGCTGCAACGGACTGCTGAGACTCTCATTGTGAGAGAGAGAGAGAGAGAAAGGCTGTTGGAACTTCAGCTTGTCACTGCTATGGTGTGGAACTCTCCCATGCCAAAAAGATTGGGTTGATCATTGGCACACAGTGCACAACAGATGTGTGACAGTCACCTCATATTATCCATATGTGTGGATTTGTGGAGTATCCTGTGGTATCACTTTTATTGGCCCTTACCTGGAATCTGGGTGTTATGTGGTAACCACTTAAAGATGATATTCCTGTGACTGTCACCTGGTGATATTTCGACTTGGATTTTGGAACGACTTGACGGATAAGATCTTCAATGACAATTACTTCGTTAACCCAATGTGCAACCTGTGGAATCCTTCATAATCACCTCCTCTCTACATTTTAGCATGAATTCACAAATCTTCCCTCACTCACTTATCCTGTGGATCACTGGACCTTTTCTACTTTACCATCCTAAGATTTTAAGAGTTGTTCCTAAGCTTGATAGTTTAGGAGCTATATATATATATATATATATTTATGTGTTTGTGTGTGTGTGTGTGTATACACATATACATGCATAACACTGTTAACCTGTTTATTTTTGATTAATATTTTATATTTTGAGTAGATACTAATAAATGTAATGGTTTTAACATCAAAACCAGACTTCATGTGTGATCTATTGCTGCTGGTATGTAACAAAGTTGGGGGCTCGTCCACAACATGAATAAAATTGTAGTTTATTGATTGATTGATTATCGATCTCATTGGTTGCTTCCTTTTTGATTGACTTGTGTGTGGAAACCAGCAGCAATAGAGATTGATGTATTTCTGGCATGGTCAACCCCTGCAGCATTAGATAAGGTCAAAAAGGACGACTTGGTGGCTTTTGCTAAAAATCTGTGACTTGTTTTGATAAACTCATCTATGGAAAAGGTAGAGATTCAACAGAAAATAGCTGAGCACTATATTTCTTTGGGGAAGTTTGACACCAAGTTGTTAGAGCTGTTTCCTGAAAGTAAACCCAGTGATTTTGAGCTCCAGTGCTAGTTGGAAAAACTAGAAATAGAGGCTGAGGAAAAGCAAAGAGAGCAACAGCTCGAGGCTGAGTTAAGAGGAAAACAGCTTGAGATTGAGTTATGACAAAAACAGAGGCAGCTTGCAGCTGAAGAAGCAGCCAAACAGAGGGAGGAAGCAGCAAGACAGGGGGTGGAAGCAGAAAGACAAATGAGGTTTGAGATAGAGAAGATGGAGAAATTGTAGCAAGAGTGTTTAGTGTTTGACTCTGGTGATAAGTTTGTTGCTATTTGGGAAGTTAAATTGGTCCCTCCATTTAATGAAGCTGAGGTTGGTAAATATTTTCAGCACTTTGAGAAGGTTGATAACAACCTACAATGGCCAAAATTTAGTTGGCCTCTTCTATTACAGGGTGTAATTAAGAGTAAGGCTCAGCAGGCTTATTCTGCCCTATCAGTTGAAGCTGCAGCTCATTATAAAATCATGAAGTAGGCTGTGCTTAAAGCCTATGAGCTGGTTCCAGAAGCCTACAGGCAAAGGTTCAGAAATTTGAGGAAAACCGTGAACCAGACTCATGTGGAATTTGCTTATGAGAAGTTTGTGTGTTTTGAGTGATGGTGCATATCTGACAATGTGGATGATAATTTCAAAAAACTGAAAGAGTTAATTTTAATTGAAGTGTTTAAAAGGTGCATCCATAATGATATAAAAGCATATTTAGATGAAAAGGATGCTGCCACTTTGCAAGGGTCTACTAGATTAGCAGATGAGTTTGCTTTAACCCACATGGTTAAGTTTATCCCGAGTAAGACCTTCCAGAATTACAGCATGCCTAGTCAAGGTAAACCAGAAATTAAATCTGGGACCAATGACAAAGGTAAGTATGAAGAGAAGCAATTAAAGGAGAAACATTCTGGTCTTACTTGTTACTATTGTATGAAACCTGGTGATGTTACGGTTAATTGCTCCCTCCTGAAGAAGAAGGAAATGGAGGTAATTCCAATGCTTTGAAACACCTGTGAACCCACAGGGTTCAGCGCATTTTGATGAAGCTCAGTTAAAGGCTGAGACATCTGATCTGATTAGAAAATAATTTAGTACTTTCATGTCAGAGGGATTTGTTTCAGTAAATGAAGGGTGAACCCTGGTACCAATGAAAATTCTTCGAGATACTGGGGCTTCTCAGTCACTCTTGTTAGACAGTGTATTAAAGTTTAGTGATGAGACTGCCACTGGTAAGGTAAATCTTATTAAAGGCATTGGGGACAACATTGTTTCTGTGCCTCTGCACAAGGTAATTTTAGAGCCAGGGTTAGTTTTGGGACCTGTTAAGATAGGACTATGACCCAGTTTACCAGTGGAAAGTATTTTTTTCTTGTTAGGAATGACCTAGCAGGTGGCTAAGTTGTCCCAGTAGTGCAGCTGATGACGAAGCCAAACACTGATTACCCAAAGATGGATTCTAACATGTATCCATCATGTGCAGTAACTCAAGCTATAGCCAAGAAGCTTGCATGGTTCTGTGCAGCATTGTTCTGCTACCCATGATAGCCCAGTCCAGGATTTAAGTTTTGTTGATTTGTCAGGGATGTTCCTGCCTTCACTGTTTGAGCAGGATCCTTGTGGTAGGGCTGACTGTAAAGATTTGTCTTTGTCCAGGAAGGAGTTTATAGCAGAACAGAGCAGAGACCCTGAGCTTGCAGCCTTGAGAGGAAAAACACTCCCAGGTGATGAGATTGAGAAAGTGCCCATGCCAGTAGAACATTATGTCCAGAATGGAGTTTTAATGAGCAAGTGGAGATCACCTGACATTCCTGCAAGTGAGGAATGGGCAATTGTTCACAGGTTGTAGTTCCTAAAGTCAATAGGAATGAGATTTTAACTTTGGTCCTTAGTATGCCTTTGGGTGGCCATCTAGGTGTGAATAATACTGTGAACAAGGTTTTGAAATAATTCTTTTGGCCTGGTTTGAGGAAAGATGTTGTGACATTTTGCCAGACTTGTCACACTTGTCAGGTTGTGGGTAAACCTAATCAATCACACCAGTGGCGCCACTGCAGCCTATCCCTGCATTCAAGGAACCCTTTTCTAAAGTTATTGTGGATTGTGTTGGCCCATTGCCAAAGACTAAAGCTGGCCATCAGTATTTGCTAACTATCATGTGTACCGCATCTAGGTTTCCAGAAGCAATACCTCTCAGGAATATCAGAGATAAAACTGTGTCAAAGGCTCTCATAAAGTTTTTCACTTTATTTGGCTTGCCTATACAAAATCAGTCTGATCAAGAAAGTAATTTTGTGTCAGGATTATTTCAACAGGTAGTTTCTGAGCTGGGAGCCAAACAAATTATGCTGTCTGTGTACCATTCAGAATCACAAGGGGCCTTAGAAAGATTTCATTCTACCCTCAAACCCATGATTAAGACATTCTATATTGAAAATCAGAAGGATTGAGATGAGGGAGTATACTTGCTTGTGTTTGCAGTAAAGCAGTAGGTGCACGATTCCCTAGGCTTTAGCCCTTTTGAACTTGTGTTTGGACTCCAGGTCCAAGGACCTTTGGAATTATTGAAGAAACAGTGGATTAATAGTGACCTGCATGTTAATTTGCTACACTATGTTTTGAAATTCAAGGGCAGATTGCACACTTGTTGCTCAGCAAGGGAAAACTTAAAAGATTCTCAGGACAGAATGAAATCTTGGTACAATAAGGAAGCTTGAATTAGGTAATTCCAGGTGGGAGATAAAGTGCTGGTGTTGTATCCCACACGTACCAACCCTTTACAAGCAAAATTTCATGGTCCTATATGAGATTGTGTCTAGAATCTATGATGTGGATTATGTAGTCAAAATACCAGACAGATGAAGACAAACACAGCTCTGTTATATAAACATGATAAAACTGTATTATGAAAAACAAACAGCAGCTGTGACCGGTGTTGTCAATAACAATGAATCTGACCTCGCTGGGAATGTACTAGCTGATCCATCTGAATCCTGATTTAAAATAAACATTGTTCCTGCCAGACTGTGAAATCTGACTATCTTAGAGTCTTAATTGGCTCACTTACAGCAACAGCAGTGGCAGCAAATGAAGTAGCTGTTTCTGAAATTTAGGGATTTGTTCCCTGATCACCCAAAAAGAACAGGGGCATCATATGATGTAGATGTTGATAATGCCAGACCCATAAAACAACACCCATATCGCATGAATGTTGATAAGTGTAAAGCTGCTGAACAAGAATTTGAGTATATGTTGGAAAATGGTATTAGGCATTCTACTTCAGATTGGATTTCACCTTCTGTTATGGTACCTAATCCAGATGGTAGTATCAGGTTTTGCACTGATTATTGAAAGGTGAATGCCATAACAAAAACAGATGCTTACCCAATCCCTAGAGTGGATGTTTGTGTAGACAAGGTTGAAAAAGCAAAGTTTCTAACAAAGATCGATCTGTTGAAAGAGTATTGGTGTGTTCCTTTAATGGATATGGGTAGAGAAATTTCTGCATTTGTAATGCCTTCTGGGTTGTATGACTACAATGTTCTGCCATTTGGAATGAAAACTGCTTCAGGAACATTCCAGAGAATGAGAAATTCTGTAATTCAACGGTTAGAAAAACACAGATGCCGATATTGATGATTTGGTCACAGGAAATGACATGTGGGAAGCCCATGTCTCTGCAGTAGAAAAGCATTTGACAGGCTTTCCTTACAGTTTACTTATGTTTACAGTTTACAGTTTAGTCATGTAGGCCAAGGCATGTCCCTGCTCAGGCAGAAATTTGGGCAATTTCTGAGGTTCCCATTCCAACCAGTAAAAAAGCCCTTAGGGTATTCTTGGGAATGGTCGGATATTATCGTAAGTTCTGTAAGAACTTTGTTGATGTTGCTCTCCCATTGACTAACCTCCTGAAGAAGGGTGAAAAGTTTGTTTGGACGGGGCCTTGTCAGGAGGTAGTTGATAAATTCAAAGCCATCTTACATCATCAACCTGTGCACAAGGCACCTGACTTTGCAAAGCCATTCTCTTTTGCTGTGAATACTAGTGATGAAGCTGCAGGAGCAGCGTTATTATGAAGGGATGATTATGATGATGCTGACCATCCAGTGGCTTATTTTTCAAAGAAATTCGATGACCATCAAAGAAATTATTCCACCATTGAGAAGGAAATATTATCATTTATTTTAGGTTTGCAGCATTTTGATGTTTATGTTTGCACAGCTCAGAAACCACTTGTGGTTTATACAGATCATAATCCACTAGTGGTTCTTGAGTAAGGTGAAAAACAAAAATAGAAGGTTGATGAACTGGAGTCTGATTTTGCAGGAGTATGATCTTATGATAACTGATATTAAAGGCAAGGACAATATAATTTCCGATTGTCTTTCTAGATGTTAGCTTGCAATGTATTTTTAATAGTGGAATAGAATCCGATATTTGTATACACTTCTGCAATATGTTATATTAGTTTATAGCATACTACATATACTTAATATGGTAACCATAACTGTATTGCTTCATATTTTGTACCCTGCAGTTAAAAACTTAGCTCTTTCAGATCAAAATGTTCCCTTTTTAAGGGGAGGTGTTATGAGATCACAGGTATTGTTTACTGTGGACTGTCACTTTAAAAGACACTTGGATGAGGCCAGACTATGCTGTCAGTATGGAGAGAGGGAGAGAGGGAGAGAGCGGGAGGGAGGGAGGGAGGGAGAGAGGGAGAGAGGGAGAGAGGGAGAGAGGGAGAGAGGGAGAGAGGGAGAGAGGGAGAGAGGGAGAGAGGGAGAGAGGGAGAGAGGGAGGAGAGGGAGAGAGGGAGAGAGGGAGAGAGATAGAGGAGAGGGAGAGAGAGAGAGAGAGAGAGAGAGAGAGAGAGAGAGAGAGAGAGACGAGAGAGATGAGAGAGAGAGAGAGAGAGAGAGAGGAGAGAGAGAGAGAGAGAGAGAGAGAGAGAGAGAAGAGAGAGACGAGAGGGAGGGAGCAGGAGAGAAAGAGAGAGAGAGAGAGACTGTTGGAATTTCAGCTTGTCGCTGCAATGGTGTGGAACTCCCCCATGCACAGAAGATCATCGGCACGCAGTGCACAATAGATGTGTGACTGTGACTTCGTATAATCTGTAAGTGTGGATTTAGTTGGAGTATCCTGCGGTATCATTGGAATTGGGGTGTTCTGTGGTAACCACTTGATATTCCTGTGACTGTCACCTGGTGATATTTTGATGTGGATTTCCGAATGACTTGACGGGTAAGTTCTTCAATGACAATTACTTTGTTTACCCAATGTGAAACCTGTGGAATCTTTCATAATCGCCTCCTCTCTACATTTTAATGTGAATTCATAAATTTCCCCTCACTCACTTATCCCATGGATTACTGGACTTTTTCTACTTTACCATCCTAAGACTTTAAGAATTTATCCCTAAGCCTGATAGTTTGGGAGCTATATATACACACATTCACACATATACATGCATAACACTTTTAACTTCTGTTTATTTTTGTTTAATCTTTAATATTTTGAGTAGATACTAATAAAGATAATGGTTTTAACATCAAAACCAGACCTCCATGTGAGATCTATTGCTGCTTGTACATAACATCTATGATATCACCCCTCATTGTCCAGAACTCCAGGGAATTCAGCCCAAGAGCTGCCAGACCTTCCTTATACAGTAACCCTTTCATTCCTGGAATCATTCTCATGAATCATCTCTGAGCCCTCTCCAATGTCAATATATCCTTTCTAAAATAAGGAGTCCAAAACTGCACACAATACTCCTAATGTTGTCCCAGCAGTGCTTTATAGAGCCTCAACATCACATCCCCGCTCTTATATTCTATTCCCCTCGAAATGAATTACAATGTTGCATTCGTCTTCTTCACCACTGACTCAACATTTAGGGTATCCTGCACATTTTGAATTGTTCATTTATTTCTTCTCACCCAAAGGGCATGACCATACACTTTCAAAAATTGTATTTTATTTGCCACTTCTTTACCCCATTCTCCTAATCTATCTTAGTCTCTCTGCAGGCTCTCTGTTTCCTCTACACTACCCGCTCCTCCATGTATCTTTGTATTATTGGCAAACTTAGCCACAGATCCATTAATCACATAGTCCAATCTTTGTTATACTTAATAAAAAGCAGCAGTCCCAACACCAACTCCTGTGGAACTCCACTGGTAACTGGTAGCCAGCCAGAATAGGATCCTTTTATTCCCACTCTCAGCCAATGTTATTCTATGGGCCTCTTATCTTCCTAAGCAGCTTCATGCGGGGCACCTTGTCAAAGGTTTTCTGAAAATCCAAGTACACCAAATCTACTGCATTTCCTTTGTCTTTTCTCCTTGTAATTTCCTCAAAAAATTGCAGTAGGCTAGTCAGGCAGGATGTTCCTTCCAGGAAATCATGCTGGCTTTGGCCTATCTTGTCATATGCTTCCAGGTATTCCATAATCTCATCAATACCAATCGATTCCAACAACTTCCCAAACACTGATGTCAGGGCCAACAAGTCTATAGTTCCCTTTCTGCTTTCCAACCCTTTTTAAATAGTGTAGTAACAATTGCTTTTTCCACTTATCCAGTACAATGCCAGTCTATCAATTCTTGAAAGGTCATTGTCAATCTCTCTGCAATTTCTTCAGTTACTTCCTTCAGAACCCAAGGCTGCATTCTATCAGGTCCAGGAGATTTATCTACCCTCAGACCATTAAGCTTCCTGAACACTTTCTCAGTTGTAATTTTCACTGCACATGCTTCACTTTGCTGACACTCCTGAATGTCTAGTACATTGTTGATGTCTTCCATTGTGAAGACTGATGCAAAGTACACACTAAGTTCCTTTGCTATCTCTGTCTCTCATTACAATATCTCTAGCATCATCTCTGACTTCACTTGTCAGCCAGGATAGTGTCCTTCTTCCATTCAAGAATTTCTTCTTATTTGGTATATATCTAACTTGCACTTCTCTCATTTCTCGCAGAACCTCCAGCCATTGCTGCTCTGCTGGTGTCCCGTTTGTGACAAAATACTAAGGGATAATCATTATGGACTGTGCCTTTAAAAAGAGAGGGAGTGTGTACCATTGATTCAGAGAGGAAGAGAGCACCAAGCAGCTGGTGAGTTGCTATGGTGATGGAAGGGCAGAGCTATATAATGGACAGCTGGTGTTCAGCATGTTTGGGTATACATACAAGGTCAGCTGGCTTTCTTGTAGACTCACGAGACACATGGAAGACACCCAAGAAGCAGACACTGGATGAGCTTTGAGTGAGTTTTGCTCACAGTGTGGAACTGTGGTCACTGGTGGAAAGCTATCAGTGTGTTTCACCCTTGCCTGGGTAGATAGCTTTATAGTGTGAAGATGGTACCCTTAGTGTGGTCACAGTTGGTGATTTTAAAAGGTTTTTGGAGGACACTGGTAAGATCTATGCATTCGGCTTACTTGTGTAACCCCCTGGATTGCCTCAGGCTCGCTCAGCTCGTTCTCATCTCGGGGAACAGCCTTCGGCTCCGTCAAACTGGGTAATCAGCTTGTGTGGATGCTGTGTGATGTTCCCGCCTTGCCAAAGAACAGACAGGACACCATATGCAATTAAATGATTACAATTTATAAAGATTACTATAACTAAGTAATTAATAATGATACAGTATACATGAAGGAAAAAGAAAATAAAGAAAATGTGACAAACTTATCAAAGTCTGTTACGTACCCCGTAACTGGGTCACTTACCAGCAAAGATAGAGAGGTCCATTGAAGTCTGATGGGACTATTTTTAACAGTATTTATTGAAAAAAATACACAAAATAATATCAATGCAAACATACAGATAATATACCGTCATCAATACTAAAGCTAAAAAACGCGGGTATATTAATAATCAATAAGAAATAGCTCTATCGTTGTCTAGGGGATAATTTATTGTCCAATGGAAATATAAAAGTCACTTTAGTTTCCTTCAAACTGTAGCTTTTTGGTTGGAGAGAAAGACAGATTAAAACTTGCCCATTCCTTTATGATGTCAATCCTTCAAGAGTCGTTGGGAGTTGATTTCCCCGTTGTTAGCTAAAAACTGTTCTGCTGTGGTAAAGGGCCCACCGATTCGGTGGCAAATGGAAAAGGATGCACGTGGCCATCCCACTGGTTCTTGCTATTATGGGATCACTAGCGTTTCTTCTGGTGCGTCTGAGGGGCTGTTCCCACAGACCCTCTTTTATCCTGACTCACAGGGTCTCAGATGTCAATCAGGTTGGGATGATGTAATCCCTCCACCAACCAGCCCCACTTTGCCTGAGGGCTTCCACATAGCACAGTATTTTAATACAGAATCCCATCTTCAAGAGACAATGGCTGTTTCCCGTAGCTTTATATCGCCGGGGGGGGGGGGGGTCAAGGCATTCTAACCGTCTCTCTCTCATTTCCTGGGTCTCCTGACCCAAATCAATAGCGATCCTGCTCTTCTCAAAAAGGAGGGGGGCTGCAGGCATAACAAGTCCGAACCACTTCGTGCACAACTATTGGAGCTCAATTACTGAAGTCTTCTGGCCACCACTCGATCCCCTCCAAACTCCTCGACTTGCAGCTCAGGACACCCGAAGTGGTCAACCAAGCACATCTATCTTCATCTCCTCTCCTCGGGGTACCTACTGGCCCTCGGAATCCCACTTGCGGTCTGTTCCTCACATAGTTTTACGGCATTGTGTCCTCTCTGTCTCACCCCCTTGCGCTGATCTCCCCAAATAGCCCGCCAACAATAGCTTACAGACTCAGAAGAAAGAATAACATTAATCCCAATTGGTTACAAAAGAATACAATTCTCATTATCAGTACACATTTTAACCCAAACAAGCTTCCAGCACTCTCTCACAGCAAAGAAGCATTCCTACTTTTATAAAGAAGCCATTTTGATTAATATACACAGTAAGAAAGAAAAAGGAAGAAATCCCATTTACACTTGGATAACAAATGGTCTCTCTATCTCTCCTCAATCCTACTACACTCATATAATGAACTGAACTGACTTCATTCCTATACTATCACAAGACTGTATCATGTATCACTTAAACTTGAAGATGTTTGGGGGTTTTATATTTCGCACACTTCTCTATGCATAGACTCTGCGTAACCTGTTTGATTTATCTGTTTTTTATACTATATTATGTAGATACTAATAAAATAGTATTTTAGTAGCAAAACCAGACTCCAGGTGTGTTGCATTTCTGCTGGATCTTTTACCCCGTTACGTGTTACATACCAAAATTGGGGCTCATCCGGTATATGATCATAATGTCTGGAGCCATTCTAAAATTGTTCGGATCCATTTTAAATTTTGGGGGGCTTAATCAAGTGATTAATGGTCTATATATATGGAGAAAATCCCTTTTGATTTGCTTGAGTGGAAAATCAGCAGCAATGGATGTCAGTATTGATAGGTTTCTGTGGAACCATCCCTGAAGCATGGATGATGCGGGAGGAGGGATGCGCTGTTGGGAATTGCGCATACATTAAAACTTAAAGTCATCACCAGAATGAAGAAGTTTCAGATTGTCACGTACCCTAGGTTAAAGAACACAGCAGAATGAGAAACACTTTGGGGTCTGATAGTACTAGTAACTAATAGTGTTTATTAGGAAACTATGCAATACAGTACTATAGAATGCAAATATATGAAACAGATTAGCAATAATATATAGATATACATACAGAAGTGTGGAAATATGAACCAAAACCAGGATCTTTCAAACCTAGTGGTAAATGGATAGAGTCTTACGATGGTGAAGAGTTCAGTTCAGTTCAGATCGAGGTAGTTGTTTGAGTAAAGTTGGAGAGAGAGAGAGAGGGAGGGAGCCCCGCTCCAAAGCCCCTTGAGGCTCCGGGCGGTAGGCGGAGGACACAATTTGTTTAACTCCCTGCTCAGAAGCTATCTGTTAGAATGTGTGGGATGTGAAGTTACTCGGCTGAATCCGATTGAATCTCCTTAGGTAACCCTACCATGGTGAAAAACTTGAAAAGTGCCTTTACCACAACATTTGCTTTTATGCTCTCAAGAGGCACCAGCCTCTGGGAACCTAGAGGCAGCACAAATAATGTTCAGCACATACTGACAACTAGCTGCAGTCCTTGGTAAGGGGGACCTACACATTCCACTATGACTCAGGAGAAATGGTTCACTGAAAGCAGGTATCATTCAAAGGGGGTGCCCTTGAGATGGCCTGATTCGGCTTTCCCCACCACCTGGCACATGTGAAACCCTCTACAATAATTAACAAAGTCTGTCCTCATGTTAGGCCAATAAAATTCCCCTCATAATCCTATGTACCATTTTCTTTATTCCAAAATGTCCACCTAAAGGCATCTTGTGGGCCAAATTCAAAATTGCAGCCCTATAAACCTTCAGAGCCACCACCTGGAGTGCAATGACACAATCCTCATTTGCGGGCACTTTAGCCGGTCTGCACTTTCTCATTAACACTCCACCTTTAATGTAGTATCCCACTGGCTCATCTTAATTCCCTCCTCAGAGAGAGCAGTCTCTTTAAAGCCACAATTTCTGCATCTTTGCATCTTCGATAATGATAAATCTGCTCGTCCCCCCTTACTCTCCTCAGCCTTACTCTCCTCTAAATCCTGTTGATACAGGACGGTAAGGAAGTCCACGGATAAATCAATATTTGTATCAGCAGCCTTTTTCAACATGCTTCTGGTTACTGCGCAGGTGGGATAAACTTCAGAATCTTTGGGCGGATCCTCAGCAGTCACAGGCTTGCTCATTAGTTGCACTGCTGAGTACACATCCCCACCTGCAAGTCGTCTGCTACGAGTAAGACATTCACATTGTTTATTGGTAGTTCAGACCTGCAACCCTATGGGTGACTGGTCCCGATAGTAAGTCACATTTTGGAAATATTTTATGCCTCAGTCCCTTTTCCAATACCTTTTATCACATTCACTTCACCTGTCTTCGTCTCAGCACTGAATTCCAACACATTTCTTAGGATCAATGACTGACAAGCCCCAGTATCTCTCAGATTCTTATTGGAAATGGGTTGACCCCTCCTTTACAGATACCAACCTGTTTGAAATAAATCTTTCGTGTCCTTCTTGAACTCGGTCCTGACCCACTCTTTCCTTAGCAGTCTGTTAACTGGCTCAATGCAGGCAGTTGAGGTTTTCGCCTTTCCTTTTCCTTTATCTCTCCTTGGAGCAAAAACACCTAGACACTATGTGACTGGCCTTCTCACAGTTAAAACACATTAAACTAGGGAACTGTCCCCTGGACTGCCTCTCGTCCTCCTTACCTTTTTCCGCTAGTCCGGCTTACTTCTGACTTAGCCGGAGGGCTTTCTCTATTATCCCTACTACCCTCTGGTAGCTCTGGCTCAGGGAGAACTTTACCTTGTGGGTTAAGGGCATAACTTGTCTGCTAACTTGGCAGATGCGGTTTCTGCCACTTTCTCATCGAAGTACATCCTCATACCCTCAGGGCACGCAACTTTTAAACTGCTCAATCAGCATCAACTCTTTCAGTTTGTCAATATCCTCACTTGCTCTTTTTGAAGTACACCAGTGATCAAAGTACATCTGCATCTCATGGGCAAACTCCAGATACATGTGGTCCCATGGCTTCCTGAAATTCAGAACCTTTGACTGTATGCCTCTGGAACCAACTCATACATCTTAAGTATAGCCCCCTTTACTTCCTTGTAATCCCTTGCGTCTTCTGGCCAGACAATGCTGATATAAGCTTGCTGAGTCTTACCCCTTAAGTACACTTTGTAACAAAACAGCCCACTTCCCCTTCGGCCAGTTCTGATTCATAGTGACTTTCTCAAAATGTAAAAAATACCTATCGACATCCGTTTCCTCAAATGGGGGCACCAACTTAACCTCCTGACTAACCTTGAATCCCCTGACTGGGGTCTATCACTCATCCCTCTTCTGCAATACTCTTATCCTTTCTATCTCAACCTCCTCCTCTCTTTTTCCCTTTCCTCCCTCTCTCTTTCCTTTTCCTACTCTTGGCCTTTCTGCTTCTTCCTTTGTCTTTCTGCTTCTCTGCCCTCCAGCTTTATTACACATAACTCAAACTCATGGCTGCTGTGCTCTTTTCTTTTCTTCTCCTCAGCCTCGAGTCTTAATTCCTCCATTCTAACAGGCCCTCAAACCCGCTAGGTTAACTTTCAGGAAACAACTCCAGCTCCCTTACTTGAAACATCTCCTTGGATACATAATACTCAGTTATGGCTCTTTGCATCTCTGACCTCCTCATTGTCGGCTTCACCTTTGAAAGTTTCAACTTTTTTGCAATACCCAACAGCTCCAACTTCCTGGGCATCCTCTAATGCCTCTGAGGTTGGCTCCGCCAAACATTTATCAACGTCTATTTCTGCTGTTTTTCCACACAACCAAATCAATTAAGCGAATTTACCTCAATCAATTCAATAAGCCCCCGCACACATTTGTTCATATCCTGGACAAAGGCCCCAATTTTTTCATGTACCCCGTGACCAGGTAAAGAACTAGCAGAAATAGGAAACACTTTGAGTTCTGATATTACCTAGTATCTGATAGTGTTATTAGTAAACTATGCAATTACCAATACTATAGAATGCAAATATATGAAACAGGTTAGCAATAATATATACGATATATATATATACAGAAGTGTGGAAATAGGAACCAAAACCAGGCTTTTTCAAACCTAGGGGTAAATGGATAGAGTCTTAGAATGGTGATAGTTATAGTTCAGGTCAGGTTGAGGTAGGTTGTGTGAGTAATGTTGGAGAGAGAGAGACAAGAGAGAAGAGGAGGAGAGAGAGAGAGAGAGGAGAGAGAGAGAGAGAGAGAGAGAGAGAGAGAGAGAGAGAGACAGAGAGAGAGACAGAGAGAGAGACAGAGAGAGAGAGAGAGAGAGAGAGAGAGAGAGAGATGATGCCGTTGCCATTGTCTCCCGATGTCCTGTTGTGGTCACCGACTATGACCAGTACTACATACGACCATTCTTCAGTGGTGGATCTATCACCCAGGCAAGAGAGGACACACAAATAGTTTCCCACCAGTTGCACCTTTTCACACTGTGAGCTACTGATCTATTTCCCAGAATCGGTCCTCCAAAACCCCATCTTCACGAGGGTGCACAAAGCTTATTCAGTGTCCGTGTGTGTCTGTCTGTGTCCCAGCGGACCTGCTTTTTATCACCATATGCTGGACACCAGCTGTCCATCAATCAGCTCCACCCAGCTCTCTCTTGCAGGAATCTTAACAAGCAGGCAAAG